>NC_047093.1:30852500-31207000 GCF_902459505.1 Geotrypetes seraphini
CTTTTTAAACAAATGCACGACTTTGGACAGAGAAGGTCATTGTATAACTGGGTGCTCACAATTTAGAACCACTTACAGCGCCAATGTCCAGAATACCCGCACGCTGGCAGGCAAGCGTATGCTTTCATACGTCGGTGGCAGTGAAATATTATACAACAGCACATGCAAATGGCATAGTGTGAAAACACAAAGGGGATGTTCACAGGGGCAGAACATGGATTGGGTATGGGCAGTGCTGCCACTTACAGAATATTGTACTTTACAAATGCCCTTGCCATATCTAAACAAAGAAGCCGGCGGCACAATGCGCAGCGGCCTCAAAGGCGGCGAATAGAATGTTAGGCATTATCAAAAAAGGTATCACTACCAGACTGAAGGAAGTTATCCTGCCACTGTATCGGGTGATGGTGCGCCCGCATCTGGAGTACTGCGTTCAGTTCTTGTCGCCGTAACTTAAGAAGGATATGGCGATACTCGAGAGGGTCCAGAGAAGAGCAACAAGGATGATAAAGGGCATGGAAAACCTTTCATATGCTGAAAGGCTGGAGAAGCTGGGGCTCTTTTCCCTGGAAAAGCGGAGACTTAGAGGGGACATGATAGAAACTTATAAGATCATGAAAGGCATAGAGAAGGTAGAGAGGGACAGATTCTTCAGACTGGCGGGGACAACAAAAACAAGAGGGCACTCAAAAAAATTGAAGGGAGACAGATTCAGAATAAATTCTAGGAAGTTCTTCTTCACTCAGAGGGTGGTGGACACCTGGAATGCGCTTCCAGAGGAGGTGGTAGGGCAGAGTACGATTTTGGGTTTCAAAATGGGATTGGATGATTTCCTGAAGGAAAAGGGGATTGAAGGGTATAGATAGAGGGTTACTATACAGGATATTAAATGAGTGGGGAATAAAAGATTTAGGCAAAGGATCACTTACAGGTCCTGGACCTGGGGGGCCGCTGCGGGAGCGGACTGCTGGGCGTGATGGACCCATGGTCTGATTCGGCAGAGGCAATGCTTATGTTCTTATGTACCCCCAGGTGTACAGCTGGTATAACTGTGGGCACCTAGATTTTAAGCACACTAGCAGTGGGTAATGCTAGCATTCTATAATGTTATCTGAGCACCCAGGTGTCAAATAGAATAGGAAGGGCCTTAAACAACCTGGGCCAATCAGAGCCTCAGGCCTCTCCCCAGTGCATCCCAGGATGCACCGGGGAGGGAAGGCCCGCCATTTTGAAAAGGTGGACTACTGTCCAGAGGACATAGGCATCCCTCTAGCCAGTCATCATACGTATGGAAAGGGGGAGGGGGTGGGGGGGTCATCAGAGGCATGGGGGGGGGGGCGTTGAGAGGAGTTGTGTGGCAGCGGGAGGGAGTGGACATCTCTTCTACTGCCGAGGGGGTATCAGGGTGTGTGTTGCTTGGCGGCAGGAGTGAGTGGGCATCTCTCCCACTGCTTGAGGGTGGGGTGGAGGGTTGCTTGACAGCGGCAGGGTAAGGGAGTGGGCATCTCTCCTGCTGCTGGGGGCGTTGGGGGGTGTATTGCTTGGTGGCAGGAGAGAATAGGCATTTCTCCCGCTGTTGGTGGTGGGGGGGGAGGGGAATGTCAGTTGGGGCTTGCTTAACTTTAGTGGCTCGATTTGGTTTCTGGAGTTTTTTTTGTGTTTATTCTGTGCATGTGCCCATCGCTATCACCAGCGATAGGCACCTGCAAATTTAGTGAACCTTCCCTACTCTCTGCCAACCTCATTTGCATGAGCGTTTTTTGGAGAATGACTCACTTTTTTAAAATCACTACAATAACAGCTGCGACTGCGGCCCATCGGTTTTTAATGCAAAGTTTTAAGAATCTAGCCCTTAGTGATTTGAATGGCCAAAGTTGTATATGACTGGCATGGATGTGGTTGGAGCTGCCAACGATTACATAATTGTTTTTTAATACCCCCAGAAGGTGACTAATATACTGTAGGAACCAATAAAAAAAAAATCTCAGGCAAATTATTAATTTGATAAATACTAGATAAATAGCAGAAGTATTGAAAAAATGTTCTGTGGTCCTCTCATTTTCTTGATATCTCCTATATCCTCTAATACACAGCAAAATGTCCAGTGACTTAAAATATTTAGATCAAATTTTATTTTCATCTATAAAAATGTAGTGAAAGGTCCTTATAGGCAGGTAGGTGGATGGAAACCAATAATTCAGAGCTATCTCAACCATCAGTTTTAATCATTGGTCCATATTAACTGTCTTTTTCAAGAACACCAATCCTTTGCATTAGGGACTTAAATAAGGTCCACAAGAAGCTTTCCTACAGAGCCAAATTTACTTTGCCATTTTTCCTGTCCTTCTCACTTCCTTCGGTGGTCAAGACTTGTACAGACACAGTGCTAATTTCTATCCCTCTGGCTCTCAAACCCTAAATACTTGAATTTTTGTACAGAACATTGTATGTATGAAAAAGATACTTATGATCATCTGTTCACATAACAGATGATTGAAGTGACTCTGAATTATCGGTGTCCATCCACTTACCTGTATTTGAAGACCCTTTCACTACATTTTTATAGATGAGAAAAAAAATTAAGTGGGGTTGAGATTTTTGTTTCTTTTTTAATTAATAGCTTTCACAGCTATGAAAATCTTGTCAAACATAATGTAATTTTCATTTTTTAAGGTGTTGACAGGTCTAGTGCAGGGATAGGCAATTCCGGTCCTGGAGAGCCACAGGCAGGTCAGGTTTTCAGGATATCCACAATAAATATGCATGAGATAGATTTGCATCTCAAGGAATTGCCTACCCCTGGTCTAGTGAATCCATGGGCATGTGCTATGCCTACACTCTTGTTGCCTTGGCTTGTTTTTACACTACGGTTGATTCCATGATCATGGAACTTGAAAATGAAGATCTGGAAAGCAGTTGAAGACGGAGCAAGAACATGTGGTGCCTCATACTTGAATAGATTCAACAGCTGGGTGTTTCAGCTCTATCATTCTGTCTCCGTCATCCTGTAAATTGTTAACAAAGTCTTCCTGGGCCAAGAGGTCATTAGTCTTGAAGTTCTGCAGATGAAAGAGTAGAAATCACATGAGCACTGCAAAACTACCACTTTGATTTGACAAAAACACTAGTGATCGAATGATTATATGGCTAAGGATATGCAACAACAATCCCTCTAAGGCAGTGGTCTCAAACTCGAGGCCCGGGAGCCACATGCGGCCCGCCAGATACTATTTTGAGGCCCTCGGTATGTTTATTATAATCACAAAACTAAAATAAAACAGTTTCTTGATCATAGGTCTCTTTAGCTATAAATTACAATATTATTATTAAGACTTAGGGCTCCTTTTACGAAGGCGCGTTAGGGCCTTAACGTGCAGAATAGCGTGCGCTAAAATGCGCGCTAGCCGCTACAGCCTCCTCTTGAGCAGGCGGTAGTTTTTCAGCTAGCGCGCTATAGCACACGCTAATCCAGTGCGTGCACTAAAAACGCTAGCGCACCTTCGTAAAAGGAGTCCTTAGCCAAAAGGAAAGATTTATAAACTATAAAGAGTTTTACCTTATGCAAAATTGTCATTTCTTTAATAAGACATTAACTATTTTTTTCTGAGGCCCTCTGAGTACCTGCAAATCCAAAATGTGGCCCTGGAAAGGGTTTGCGTTTGAGAACACTGCTCTAAGGTGCGAACCTTTAGGTTATTCTCCCAAGCAATTACTAAGAGCAAACATATTTTTGGTGTGATTACTATGGTGAAATGCCAGCCATATGGTGACCTGCCAAATGTGCGCAGGACAATTATACCCTGACATTTGCGCGTACTGAATGGGAGGCTGGGAGGTGACCCGACAATTGCATCCCGACAGGATACTATTTTCTCTTTTTCAGGGTTACTTAGTAACCCTCTTTGTTGAGCGTGGGTTGGGGGGAACCCCCACTACACTCAATACATTCTCTTCCTATCTAGTGTTAGGGTTATGTTTACATCATGATTATGGGAACCCTTTTAGTGGATATCTGGAAGGCCATGATTTGCTCAGACTCCTCAGGCCCCGTCCCTTGGGAGTGGCTTGATGCGCCTCAGGAATCTGAGCAAATCAGGGCCGTCCAGATATCCACTGGATCATGATGTAAATTGTCCTGCATGCACTTGTCCATGCGCGCAATTGTCAGGGCGCATTTTTCAGAGCGCAGTTGTCAGTGTACCCAGCTATATTACTATGGAAAAAAAAGAGGGATCCCGTCTGCCTCTGGCTCACCTCATACTGCCGACGCACATCCGTTGTATCATGCATTTGGTCACTCCAGTCCTGTTTCAATATCTTTCTCTGCTGGTCATTAAGATAGACTAATTCCTTGGTGCAGCTGTGCAGGTGGTTGTAGAGACTGCCCAAATTCCGAGACCTCTGATTGGACGTTTCCTACCCATGCCACCCAGAAAGAGACAAAAGAACAAATATATTCAGGGAATCTACTGAATTCTTTGTTTTCTCCTCCATCCCTCACACAACCATAATGGTTGAAGATATTCCTTCTTAAACCACTGCAAATCCTGAGCTGAGACCAAAATTGACACTTGAAATGATATTGGAAAGCTCTGAAAGAAAAAACATTAAAGGTGTCACTGAAACTAAAGGACGTAGGATGGGGAAAGAAATAATTTCATTATATATCAGAGTGAATATTTTTCTCGTAATTTTCAGCATCTGCTTGTAAAGTAGGGCAGAAAGAACTATATACTGAAGGCGTGGAAAGTTCTGGAAAATTCCATGATCAGGCACAAGGACAATTGTAGGCATGGGCAGGACAGAATTAAGGTGCAGGCAAAGTAGGCATATGCCTGAGGCCCATATGCTTAGGAGGAGCCCTCTCAGATGTGCTAATTCAGTGGCTCCTAAAGAAGATTTTTGCCCTGGCAAATCAGCTGTTGGCAGAATGAAGAGTGAGAAGAGAGACTAGAATCACTGCTGCCTGCAGAGCTCGGTCTGCTCTCCCCAAACCCTGGGCATGGAGCACCAGTTATCAGGAAGACCCAGTATTTCTTAACTTGCAGTTTCCTCCTTAATTTGCTTTCCTCTGTGATCAGAATCACATAGGATCAATTTGTGAAAGTTTTAAAATGTATTTTACAATGGTTTGTTTTTTTTCCAATGTGCTTGTTTACCTCGAGCCCATTAAAGGGTTAATTCTGGCCTGGACCGGACAGGGTGCCTATAAAAATTCTGAAAAACACATGTATCTTATGCCTTATTTTATAGACATACATATGGCTCTTACAATGATCAGAAAACCAAAAAGTGGGAAAAGTCTGGAATGGAACCTGTCGATCCTCAATAAAAAGTTGAACAAAATGAATAAAACCTCAAAAGGTGTTTTATTCACAATTGAAGAGACCCGACAGTCCATGTTTCAGCTACACAGAGCTTACTTCAAGTGATCATAAGAACATAAGAAGTTGCCTCCACTGGGTCAGACCGAGGTCCATCTCGCCCAGCGGTCCGCTCCCGCGGCGGCCCATCAGGTCTGCGACCTGTGAAGTGGTTTCTGACCACTTCTATAACCTACCTCAAATTCTATCTGTACCCCTCTATCCCTTTATCCTCCAGGAACCTATCCAATCCCTTCTTGAATCCCTGTACAGAGTTCTGGCCTATCACTTCCTCCGGAAGCGCGTTCCATGTGTCTACCACCCTCTGCGTAAAAAATAATTTTCTAGCATTTGTTCTAAACCTGTCCCCTTTCAATTTCTCCGAGTGACCCCTAGTGCTTGTGGCTCCTCTCAGTTTGAAGAATCTGTCCTTATTTACTCTCTCTATGCCCTTAATGATTTTGAAGGTTTCTATCATGTCCCCTCTAAGTCTCCTCTTCTCCAGGGAGAACAGCCCCAGCATTTGTAACCTGTCAGCGTATGGAAAATTTTCCATACCTTTTATCAGCTTAGTCGCCCTCCTCTGCACTCCCTCGAGTACCGCCATGTCCTTCTTGAGGTACGGCGACCAGTATTGAACACAGTACTCCAGGTGCGGGCGCACCATTGCGCGATACAGCGGCAAGATGACTTCCTTCGTCCGGGTTGTGATACCCTTTTTGATGATGCCCAGCATTCTGTTTGCTTTCTTTGAGGCTGTCGTACATTGCGCCGATGGTTTCAGTGATGAGTCGACCATCACCCCCAGGTCCCTTTCCAGGTTACTCACCCCTAGCAGTGTTCCCCCCATTTTGTAGTTGAACATCGGGTTCTTTTTCCCTACATGCATGACCTTGCATTTCTCTACGTTAAAACTCATTTGCCACTTTTTTGCCCAGTCTTCGAGTCTCGTTAGGTCCCTTTGTAGGTCTTCGCAGTCTTCCGTGTTTCTTACCCTGCTGCAGAGTTTGGTGTCATCAGCAAATTTGATAACCTCACATTTTGTCCCCGTCTCCAGATCGTTAATAAATATATTGAATAGTAGAGGTCTCAGCACCGACCCCTGCGGAACTCCGCTCGTGACCCATTGCCAATCTGAGTATTGGCCCTTGACTCCAACCCTCTGTTTCCTGCCCGCTAGCCAGTGTTTGATCCATCGGTAGATATCCCCTTGCACCCCGTGGTTCCACAGTTTTTTAAGTAGCCGTTCGTGAGGTACCTTGTCGAAGGCTTTTTGGAAGTCAAGGTAAATGATGTCTATGGATTCACCCTTATCCATCTGACTGTTTATTCCCTCAAAGAAGTACAGCAAGTTCGTGAGGCACGACCTTCCCTTGCAGAAGCCATGCTGGCTCGCCTTCAGTTGTCCATTTTTTTCTATGTGTTCGCAGATTGTGTCCTTTACCATTGCTTCCATCATCTTTCCAGGAACCGAGGTCAAGCTCACAGGCCTGTAGTTTCCCGGGTCACCCCTTGATCCCTTCTTAAAGATGGGATAAACAATTTATCAATTGTTGATAAAATGCACCACAGGGTCACAAATAAATCCACAGATTTGTAGAAAACCTGTACCACCAAGTCTTACAAAAATCACCATTGAAACAGAAATTCTGATAAATTAACACCTGCTCCACAGAAGGTTTAAATGTACATGTGTACATTCAAGTTTTATTAAATATGCACATATATCACACTCCACCCCGGGAACACCCACAAGCAGATGATGTCACAGTAGGCGGAGTCTTGTCTACTTTCTTGTGCACACAAAGAGAAACTTTACATAATTACCCCGAACTGTACAATATTCAGATTTCCCACACAGGTTTCAGATCAGCTGGTACTTTGTTTCTCATTTTCAAAAAAGGAAACTCCCTGGAGACTTTTCCTTTGAAAATCTGACTTACAAAGCGGTTTGAAGGTAAAAGCACATTTGCAGGAGTTTGGTCCAGTTTAAAAAGGAACTGAAAACCTTATTATTTCAACAATTTTATGGAGAAAATTGAATCATTACCGTTGAAGGCGCGCTAACCAATTTAGCGCATGCTAATCAAATATAATGATCGGCTTTGTCACACCGAGGCATCAGAAATTTGAAACACTGGCCACCGTTGGTGTACCGATCGTTTTAAAGATATAAAGTGTGAAAGACAGATGAATAGTTCAACTTAAGCTTTTCACTGCACCGCATATAGAGTTTTTCAGATACCAGGGGAGGTTTCTTTATGCCAATGAGGTTATTGCCTGAAGATCTTTAACCACCATTGTGGGATGGGAGGGTTCGTTTCGGAGGCTTTTTCCTCCTCTGTGTTTTTGACTCAGCCTGTGTTGTTGCTTCTCATGTTACCTTGCACTGTCCATGTAAAAGAGTCATTCAGTAGTAGAGTATTTTTAAAATTTACATGAGTACAGAGAGGACACGCACACACTTTTGCATCTTTTTTTGGAGCAGGTGAAAATTTGTGTTTATACACTTTGGGGGCTACTTTGACTACTTTTGGGATCCTAGTATATTAAATAAAGTTGCCTATATTGGTTTTAAAATAAGCATCTCTTAATCGCTCTCCCCCAGAGGTCGTAGTTTACTTTCAAACTTGTTAGATTATTAGAGATGTCTGGTCTGTCCAGGACCTGGAAGATGGGGAGGTGTGAGGCACCCCCAGCATTAGGGTAGGGAGGGGTTCTGAGTTGGGGGGGGGGGCGATAAGGGGTTTGGGGACGGGATTTTGGTTCCGGTCAGGTGGGTTGAGATGCGCTTGTTGGGTTAATAATTTATGGGTTTGTAAGTTTTTTGAGGGTTTTTTTTTGTCTTTTGGTTTTAGGGCAGGCATAACTCAGTCTCTGGGAGGGGTGTTGGGGGGGGGGTAGGAGGAATAGTTTTGCTTTTTTCTGAAAGATCACGGTTGTGGTCTGGGATTTGGGGGTTTTCCTGTCCCTTTGCGGGCCTTCCACGCATATGTTTGAATATAGAATTTTATGTCTATATATAACAGGGATCTCAAAGTCCCTCCTTGAGGGCCGCAATCCAGTCGGGTTTTCAGGATTTCCCCAATGAATATGCATTGAAAGCAGTGCATGCACATAGATCTCATACATATTCATTGGGGAAATCCTGAAAACCCGACTGGATTGCGGCCCTCAAGGAAGGACTTTGAGATCCCTGATATATAACACTACTTAGGGGGGGGTGGGAGGGATGTTGGAAAGTGTAATTATGTACAAACTTTGATGGATTGGCTCTTGTTGGTTGGTATATGGATGCCTGAATGGTAGTACTTGAGTTTCTTGTTTTTGTCGTTACCTGTCATCAATCCTTTATGTTTTTCATTGCTGTAAGTTATGGAAGGAGGGGAGAGGGTTATGACCTTGTTTCTCAGGGCTCGTAAGTGTTCAGGGTCCTGAGCCGGATATACCCGAATGCTTTTTGACAGTTGGGATTGGGGATAGCTGTGACCTGTTAGTCCCTTTGTTTGCAAAAATGATGATGATAATTTCTTACTAGGTCTGTGCAAATTTTGTTTATGTAGAAGGTACCATTGTATGGATAGCAGCATTTATCTTGTTTACTTTCTGTTATCATCAATAAAAATGTTTAAACCTAAAAAAAAAATAAAAAAAATAGGCATCTCTTTGGACTTTTCACAAAAAGTGTCCCGTTAGAAATTCATGCAAATAATTCAGGCCCAAAACTTACTAGCAAGTCCTTGTATTGATGCTTCACAGTAGCGGTATCCTGTTTGCCAGCAGGGTCCCAGACAAAAAGAAAAGAAAACACGATGTTAGATACCAATTCTGTAGGGTTATTAGAAAACAGTTTAAACATAGCTCGGCAGACACAACAGGGTGAAATCTGAATGTGCCAGGCACTGCTCAAGCAGCGACACTTGCCGGGAAACTCAGGAGTGACACATTCTACAAAGAAAACTGACTCGTATCATATCCAATATGTGGCAGTGATCTAATTAGGTACAAGAAAAGGCTGAAAAGCCTTTGACTGTGGTGTGGACCATCCTCAGGCCGACGTTTGTTCTGGAAAGGAAAGAGGAACAGCAGAGGGCAGCAAAGAGCTTGAGGATCTCACCGGGGTATACAGTTGCTGGATCTGAGGCCCATATTCCTCAATCTCTTGCTGTAAGATGTTGTGCTCGGCAACTTGCTGCTCCACATCCGGCAAACCAGGTCCGTACTGCCCTCTTTCTATCTCTGCCTGAAAACATAAAAACAAATACCAGTGGTGAACGCAGGTTGTTTCATTTTACTTTAAACAAATTTTCAATTTCAAAAATTATTTTCTTCTAAACTGAGTAGCTCTTGAGACATCAGGAAACATACTGACCAAATCCCCACAGAACTTGGTCAGTCTATTTTTGGCACTTGAGGCATCATTTTATCTGAAGTTCCCTTGTAAATGTTTGGTTAAAATATAAGACACTGAATTTATTTTTTTGGGATCCCATTCAATTGCAACAATTTTTGGTAGCTCGTGAACAGAAGTGAGATTTCTTTTCTTTTTCTTTTTTCATTTATTGATGAGGAATTAGGGTAGGAATGTCAAAATGTCCTAATTTTAGTTGGGAATGATTTGGGTTCAATGGAACTCAACCCATTTCTTTGTTTTTTCCTTAATATTTAACTGATAAATAAGCAATATGCTTCCCCTTCTAGTGGGCTTGTAAAGGATTGTTTTTGTATTATTTGTTGTACTGAAAACTTGTATGGAAACCTTTTTTTCTTTGATATCTTTATGATATTGTAAATGTATTAAATCCAAATTAAAAAAAAATCAAAAAAACCCCCAAAACACAATTTTTCATTGATGATAAAGAAAATACAATCACAACATATCCATCAATAAGCACAAGAGAAGAACTGTGATACAAACTAATCAGCCATCATCATCATCATCAATAAGTTGGCAAAACAGAATATAATGGGAACCTGCCCCCCCCCCCCTTTGTTGTTGCCTTCGCAATTCAAACAACCTCTAAAACTATAACAACCCCTGGAGGGACCGGGACTCTTTTGGGCCCTGGGAGAAACTAATCCCAAACCCTCCTCCCTTCCCCCCCGAACACATGCTAGTATCCTAACCCCCCCTTCACAACAGTCCCTCCCCTGCCCCCCTTTTCCAGTCTCCTTCCTCCTACCCCCCTCCCCCCCAAAAAAAAAAAACCACCCTCAAGTCTAGGAGTAGTGAAAAGCAAAAATAACCAGTATCCAAACCCCCAAAATGACCAGGGGCTTTAGGAACTGGGAGCAAAATCTCCAAGCTTATTCAGGGTGTTTCAATCAGTGGAAATCTCTAGCAGATGGAGAACGCAGAACACAAACCTATATGGGCCAGGTGAAATTTTTACTGACACAATGGTTATCTGTTTGTTCTTCATGTTTTAATGCTCAGAGAACTAAATTTTCCAAGGTCGATATTCAGCCGTCAGCGATGTCTGTGTTTTTAGCTGGCCGCAGAGGCCTTATTCCCGGTTTTTCCATGATGGGTCAAGTCCCGGCACCGGCGCTGAATATTTGGGTTTATGCAACCAGCTATCTCTTACGCATTTAAGTGTGCATTTAACTGCAAAAGCAACACTACCCAAAGATATGAGTAGGACTGACTTTTATTCAGTCTGATTTGACGGCTAACTTAGGTGGTTAAGTGTTGAATATCAGTACTTAACTGCATAAGTCCTGACTCTGCCCCTGGACTGCCCCTAAAATAGCCAACTTTGAGTGTATCAGTCTCTGGTGATCTTCACTGGCACTAACTCAGTGTCTCTCAAACTGTGTGCCATGGCACAGTGGTGTGCCCTGGAGAGATTCTGGGTGTGTCACGAGAGATTCCAGAATTTTACTTTATTTTTAAAAATTCCCTTCATAAGTATACGCTAGAATCAATTACATGTACGTTGCATACGCAAGAGTCTGTCAATGTTATGAGCCTAAGGATACAACCGCCAAGACAAGCATCATTCTTTGACGTGATTGATCCTTAAAACTTAACGGCTAGTAATTTTATTTTTATGCAGTAGTTATCCTAACTTGAGCAACAAAGCAATCGAGGCTTTGTTCCCGTTTAGATCTTCTTATCTTTGCAAACTAGGATTTTTCAGCTCCGACAGAAATTAAGTCAAAGAAAAGAGAACGACTGCAGATAATGATGAAATGTGTTTGCTTGTCAACTATCGAGTCGTGCTTTGAGTTACTTTGTACTCAACAACAATCACAACCATCGCATTGATTAGCAATTCTATTCTATCTACTTTAGATTCACCGTTGTTACAATTACAATTAAAGATATTTAAATAAATAACTCAAATTTAATTTTTTGTTGGTTTTGCAATTTTATAATTTCAATTATAATGTGCCACGAAAAACATTTGCTCCATTTAGTGCGCCGGAGCTAAAAAAAAAAAAAAAAAAGTTTGAGAGACACTGCACTAACTGGTTAAGACAACCAAATATCAGCAGATAGTCCTACATCCAGGAACTGTTTCTGGCCAGTTGTATTACACCGAATACCAACCCCATAGAGAATGACACATGGACAGAATTTGTCCCCGTCCCCGCGATTATCTGTGGGAAATCATCCCAGTATCATTCTTTAAGAAGAGGAGGAAGAATCAGAGTATGGATGGGCACAACCATTGACCCTCAAGCCTTGCATTGACGAATGCTGGTGTAAAAGGACTGAGGTTGAGATAGACACCGGATGGTTAGAACATAAGACCATAAGTGTTGCCATACTGGGATAGACTGACGGTCCATCAAGCCCAGTATCCTGTCTCCAGCAGTGGCCAACCCAGGTCACAAGTACCTGGCAGGAACACAAAGAGTAGCAACATTCCAGAGCTGAGATTCTGATGTCATAATGCCTCATTCCACCAGTGCCTGTGAGCCATCATCAGTGATGTCACAATGGCTTTATTATCCTATACTTGGCTCACATAAGAATCAGCCACTGACCCTCAAGCCTTGCATTGAAGAACGCTGGTGTAGAAGGACTAAGATTGAGATAGACACTAAAGAATGACAAGGGATGGTTTCCTGCGGTTATCTGTAGGGACGGGGACAAATTCTGTATCCATGTCATTCTCTACGGTTATTTATTAAATTCCAGACTATGCGCATTTCATCGTGTGTGTCAGTGGGTCCTTGCTCTACTGCCTACCTTCTTCTGGTTCAGAACCTGTGGCCAGTCCACCTTTGGCTCGATGCTTGGGATGCTGAATTTTTCATAAATCTCTCGGTACTCAGTACACTCCTGGCTCACACGCTCATGCAGTTGCTGGATGCTGCAAAGGAGAAATGGGATCGTTATCTGTATCACGCTACAGAGGACTTCACTGGGTCTCCGCACACATTTCTTCTTGCAACCATTTCTTGCCCCTATTGATAACATGAGAATCCCAGTGGTAAATAAAGGACTGGGACAATGTTACAGAAAAAAAAAAGCATTAAAATATAGGAAACCAGCACCTTCCTGAAAATAAGATCAGCATTCATAATGATTATCTTCATAATCTTTCTAGATTTTATTTGCTGAATTTCTTACTGCATTAAGAATTAGTTCTGTAATAAAGAGGTAAGAGAAGGTGGATAAAATGGTTTAAACATGGTATTCTGGCTTGCAACAGTGACTGCTTTGTAAGGCTGAGGCATGCATGGTATATCATGATGCATTATGTTCTGAATTTTCCAATAAACATTGAGAGGAGAAGTTCCAAAGGAGTCTACCAAGCTAAGTAAGGACTTAGGCCTAGATTCACTAACCTTATTTTCCGTGTCCGACTGCATGCAGGCTGACAAATTCACAAAAGGCTTGCATGCAAATGGGGGCGATCGTTGGCACGCCCCCCTCCCCCCACCGACTGCGCGAAGAGCAATCCTTGAGCATGTGCAGACCATCTTCCTTGACTGTAGATTGTCTGCACATTCGCTGGCCCTCTATGCTCGGAAGAGCAGAAATTTTTTTTTTTTTTTTGCTATTTTTTTTCTTTGCAAGCCCGTGGTTTTAACCCACTTTAGCCTGCGGGTTAAAACCATGGGCTTGCACTGTGGGGAAGGGCAGGAGAGTGGGGGCGGCAGGAGAGATTCGGGGCGAGAGCAGGAGATGGGGCAGAGAGCAGATCAGGGCAGGCAGGAGATCGGGACTGAGAGCAGAGAAGCAGGGCAGAGAGCAGGGCGGCAGAAGGCAGGGCAGTGGGAAAGGACCCGAGCGACTGGTCCTCAACAATCACTTATTTTTGGATCGGTCAGCCCAATCGGTGTGCCTCTTTTTTTTTTTTAGTGAATTGCATCCCTGCCTACTTTGCATGCCATTTCACCTGATTTGCATGCATGGAGGAGAGATTGGTGAATCGGGTCGGAAGGAAATCAGGTCGCAAGGGGGGCGCCAACCGATCGGTACACGATTGGTTTGCTTAGTGAATCTAGCCCTTAGCTAGACCAAAGCTTTTCAAAATTGATTGGATTAAGCTGCAAGAATTAACCCTCTTAAGTTTCGTACAGTACCTAATTTCAACTATTCAAATACTAACATGAGTCACAGGTGAGACGAGTTTGTTTTGTGGCTGTGAAAACTAGATGGGTTGCACCGATTTTCAACAGTATCCGCTTAATTTGGCCAATCAAGTAGGGAAGTTCTCAACATGGGCTACCGTTAAGACGTTATTTTACTGGTAACCCCAGTAATTAGATCTCCTTGATTAAAATGGGAACTGTGCTAAAACAGCACTAGGGGGCATGTGATGAAGCTACTAAGTAGTAGATTTAAAACAAACTGGAGAAAATATTTCTTCACACAACGTGTAATTAAACTCTGGAATTTGTTGCCAGAGAATGTAGTAAATTCAGTTAGCTCAGCAGGGTTTAGAAAAAAAAGTTTGGATAATTTCCTAAAAGAGAAGTCCATAGGCCATTATTGAGATGGCTTGGGGAAATCTACCGGCATAAAATCTGTTTTACTACTTGGGGTCTAGCTAGGGACTTGGGACCTGTGTTGGTCACTGTTGGAAACAGGATACTGGGCTGTCCCAATATGGAAATTCTTATGTTCTTATGAATTAGTAGTTTTCAGGATTTCCACAATGAACATGTAGGTAGAGAATGACATGGGGACAAATTTTTCCCCGTCCCTGCGGGAACTCATTTTCCCATCCCGTTCCGGCAAGTTCTTTTCTGGCCCTGCCCCATTCTTGCAAGCTCTGTCCTCATCTGCACAACTCTCAAACCCTTTAAAATCATAAGTAGCAACATTCTAGAGCTCAGATTGTGATGTCATAATGCCTCATTCCACCAATGCCTAAGCTCTGTCCTCATCTGCACAAGCCTCAAACACTTTAGAATCATAAGTAGCAACATTCTAGTGCTCAGATTGTGATGTCATAATGCCTCATTCCACCAATGCCTAAGCTCCGTCCTCATCTGCACAAGCCTCAAACACTTTAAAATCATAAGTATTCAAGGCTTGTGCGGTTAAGGTAGAGCTTACAGGAAAGGGACAGCGACAGCGACAAAACTTGTGGGGATGGGACGGAAAATTGACTTCCTGCTGGGACAGGGGAAAATTTGTCCCCTTGTCATTCTCTACATGTAAGAGATCTATTTGCACTCACTGCTGCTATTCCGTCTCTGCTTTTAAATGAAAAGGAGAGCTTCTTGCACTCACTCTTTGCTGATTTCTTCGCACTGTGGATGCTTCATTTGTCTGGCCTTGTCCACATCCAAGAATAGGTCTTTGAGCAGGAATTCAGACTCCTTCAGATTTTTTGCATTTTCTTCCTGGAATTGGAAGTTCTTTTTCTGCTGGCAGTTATTAGCATCCTTTTATCATATATAGAGAAAAAGAAACCCCAAACAAACAAATGAAAAGCAAAACCAAAAAAACGCAAAGAGGGGTGTGAATTGGTAGAGTCAGATTATTCTCTCCCGCAATTAATCCTTAGTAGCACTAATGCAAAGCATAAGCCATTCTGCCAATCGTATTGTCGGGTTGGTTGACATTTGTTTCCTAACTGCAAAATTTGCAATAGATTACCCAATGAACACCACTATATTTTACTTTTTTGACACAATGCAAAAAGATTTCTTTGGGGTAAATGATGAACTTGACAATGAAAACACAATCTGGCTGTGTGCGTTATGATACGATACCCACTTCATATCTTTAAATTTTTATGAGTTATGTTGTGGCTCACTATAGCTATTTTGTGCTCGAGATCGACGAGTTTTCGCCCAAGATTTTATGCTTTTAGAGTTTTATACAGTAGAATCTCAGCTATCCAGCACCCACGGGGATTGGTGGATACCAGATAACTGTTTTTCTGGTTAATTGAGATTGTGTTAGAAACCTTGTTTAATACAGTCTCAATTCCCCCTCCCCCCCCCCCCGAAGCACTAGCATGGTTACATGTTCAGAGGGACTAATGGTATTCACACGCTTGAGTCATTTATGAAATCATCTTCTGAAAGTATGTGCATACTTTCATAATGCATGTATTTTTAGCTGGACTTTTTAAGAGCATCCCCTGGGTCATCTTTAGCTTGGGCCAGGATAGGATGAGAAAACTGAGCATTTTAAATATGTCTGTACAGTTATGCTCTGTTTTTTGCTACTTGTGTATTTTGTATTGATTTGTTAATATGCTTATTACATGATCTGTTAATATGCTTATTACATGAGCCGTGACCCGTTCTGCTGATTAAGCAGACTATAAATGTGTGCTTAAATTAAATATCTAGATTAACATATATAAGCTCCTGTGCCCACATAAATGATAAGCAAATTTTCAAGCAAACACGGAATATTATGTAATATTGAATATAGTAACATAGGGCTCCTTTTACTAAGGTGCGCTAGCACTTTTAGCGCACGCACAAAATTATCGTGCGCTAAATCGCGCAGTACGCTTCTAAAATAACGCCAGCTCGATGCTGGTGTTAAGGTCTAGCTCGC
This sequence comes from Geotrypetes seraphini, assembly GCF_902459505.1. Lineage (NCBI taxonomy): Eukaryota > Metazoa > Chordata > Amphibia > Gymnophiona > Dermophiidae > Geotrypetes > Geotrypetes seraphini. Next base: position 30,868,851 of record NC_047093.1, read on the forward strand.
ACTATTCTGCGTGTTAAGGCCCTAACAAACCTTAGTAACAGGAGCCAATAGTAAATGACGGCAGATAAAGACCTCAATGGTCCATCCAGTCTGCCCATTAGTTATTCTCATTAAAAATACATGATTAAATTGACGTCTCTTTTTTGGTATTTCTGGGTCATAGACTGTGAAGCCCACCTGGTATTGTCCTAGGTTCCAACTTCAGAAGTTGCTGTCCAAGCTCGCTCCAGCCTGTCCAACCATCCTGTTTGCAGGATATCTACCATAAAGTCTAACCAGTAACGTCCTCATGTTCCAAGTTAGTAAAGATCCTATTGATGCCCTCCCCTGCCCATCCTACACAAATTACCACATATGGGACATAGATCATGCAAGTTTGCCAGTGGTTTAGTGAAAGTTGTCCTCTTACTCATGGATGGACTGGCAGTGATCTGGGCCCCTAGCCACCCATCAAACATGATTAAACTTTTCTGGGCTCTTGGCCACTGCCCTATTGTCCAAATGGTCAAGCCATTCCTGCTCTTACTCACTGGGATGAAGCTTAAACCATTGGGAAACTATTCATTTTTGTATAACTCTTTTCCTTCATCACCCTCGTTAGTATCCTATTAGATTTAAGATCTTGACTCTCTTGTAGAAGGCACTCCATAACTGGTCAACCACCTTATTTTGATTCTCGATCTCTCCGTACATTCTATCTTGAATGCCGAGATTTGGATCCGAACATCATCTTGCTTCGATTTATCGTGCACAATATGCATTCACCTGCCAGAAAGTGCCTTCTGTTATTTAGTGTTCAATCTTTGGAATTCTTTGACGTTGACTTTAAGAGCTGAAAACTCTTATTAAAAATTTAAGGATGGGTTGAAATATCTTTTTTTTTTTTTTTTTTCACACAGGCTTTCCCAGGATAGATTGCCTTGTGGAGCAAAGTGCTTGGTCATTGCATTCTTTTTTTAAATCTGTTCTGCTGAAATTTGTAGTCCTTTTCCTTTCCTGTTTTTAGCGATTTGGTGGTTAATGTCCAAAAGGCAGTATAGAAAGCACCAAAACAAACAAAAACCATATTTCTCAGATCTACCTGTGAAAGTTTCTTCTGGGTTTCCAGAATGTTCCTCTCCACTTGGTCAGCATTCTTTTGCATGCGAGAGATCAACAGCGCAAGCTCATTACTTCCTGACCTGAGGGATGGAAAAGTGAAAGCGTCAGATTCATGGTTCAGCACACTAAGGAAGCCAGGCAAACTGCAGATTTGGAAGGCTTAAACCAGGGGTGTCAAAGTCCCTCCTCGAGGGCCGGAATCCAGTCGGGTTTTCTGGATTTCCCCAATGAATATGCATTGAAAACAGTGCATGCAAATAGATCTTATGCAGATTCATTGGGGAAATCCTGAAAACCCGACTGGATTCTGGCCCTCGAGGACCGACTTTGACACCTGTGGCTTAAACCAACCAAAAACTTGACCCAACTAAACTTCAATCATCTGAAACTCCTCTTAGTGGCGTAGCAAAGGGGGGGAAGGCAAAGGGGGAGATGCACCCTGCGCATCATGTTGGTGGGGGCAATGGCACCCCTACTCCTCTCCTCCCCCTCATCCCCTACCCATTCCTCCCCTCACCATGCGCGTGCCCCCTTCCCTTCCCCCATACCTCTAGTTACTCACTCCATCAGCTCTCCCGCTGACATCACTTCTTGGAGTTGCGCATAGGAAGTGACATCGGAGGGAGAGCTTCCGGCGTCGTGAGGAGCACGTTGAAGTTCTTACTAATGGCGGTGGACAACTAGGAGGTATGGGGGAAGGGGGGGCACGCGTGGCAGAGGGATATCGGGGAAGGAGCGGGAGGCAGAGATGAGGGGAGGGGCCTTAGGCACCTCCCTCTGTATCTAGGATACTGAGGGAGGAGCCTAAGGCCCTGATTTGCATGCAAACTCGATAGCGCATCGATCGCTCCTGGAGAATCGGCCAGAGAATTGGCCAACAGCGATCCAGTCGGTATCTTTAGTGCATCCAGGCCTTAGTCTCTGCTTCACTGCGATATAACTGTGGCATCTGAATCTTTCCTATCTTATTTTATTCTTGTACGTTTCCTTCTTTTTATATGTGCAGCTCATTACTTGAATTATAAAATGGCAAGACGCTAGGCAAATTCAGCAGCATATCAAAAATAAACAAACCGACTATTTTTGTAATGAACGTTTTCCATAGTCTAGGTATAACGCACAATTTTAAATATTTATTTAAAACATTTATATACTGCCTTAAGTCTAGGTGGTTTCTAGTATCAAAAACAATCATAAAATTCCATAAAATAGACAGATATAACAACACACATTATCTGCATATCAATACGTACATGAACATGGAGGTCCCATATCCATTATGGCAGCTATAAGTATTTTTTAGCCGGCACGGAAACGTGGCTATTACAAACTTAGTGCTCATGTCGCATATGCATTCTTATGTTATTTCTTTGCATTGCAGATTATTGCTCACGGACATTACAATATCTACACTTTTTGACTGTTTAAGCAAGTGGTGGGGTCTCCTGAAGCAGACGCCGAAACGGGGCCGCGTTGGGACCCTGTTGAACCCCTTTTTTACTAAAGCTAAGTGAGGTTTATCTATCATTCCAGTGACAACCTGAATGCAAAAAATTGTTTTTACTATTTGAAACAGTATCAATTTGATTATAATATATATACAATTACAAGTCTTTCTACATCTCAGAGAGTGGCCTGTTTGGAATATTAATGGCGCAATGACTGGATGGTAAACTCTTGCCCCAAGAGGGGGGTTACCTCCCCCTCTTCAGAGTTTCATTTCTCTGAGCGAAATAATTGAAAAGTGGGTCTTACTCTCTGGAGTTGTAGTTTATTTCAGTCAGTATCTCGATAGCGGCAAAACCACTTTACTGACTCCTTTTAGAGGAAACATTATCCCTGTTTTGTGTTGGTTCCATATCCAAGGCAGTATGGAATCATTTATACCTCTTACATATAAGGCATCGACAACTAATTGAGCCTTTAGTAGTTTCTTAAAGCTGATACATTCTGTGCACAATCTCAGATGCCCAGGAAGATCGTTCCGCAGATGTACACTAGCAATACAATCAATAAATATTGATCAAAAATATCTTGTAGATGATATTTAGTAGCAGGGAGTCATTCAAGCCACATAATCATGAACTGCTGACACAACACCAACTGTATGAAAAATTATAATACAACGGAGAAAAATAAACCTCAATTGTGAAAGACTGGGACTACACAAGTGCCCAAACTGTACGATTGTCGGGTTGTAAGATGCGGGGAGATATTTGGACACTGCATGGATCCCCTGAAGTAGCCTTTCCAGGCGAAACAGAAAGACTTTTCTGTCGGGACAAGGAGTTAGAAGCTTTTTTAGAAGTTCTACGCCTTCAGATGAGTGCATTTTTCTCTTCTATCGTGATTCTATGCTCTACGCCTCCACAACCGCTTACACAAGTGAAGTTGAGCTGTAGCCCTCGCTAATATTTTAGTTAGTTTGGGATTCTAGTCACTTTTTTGGACACGATTAAGGCATTGAACTTTGCTTACACTGCTTACATTGAAAAAAATTTTGAAAAAGATTTGATCCTGTATGAATGGAAATTATTTATTCATTTATATGTATACGGAGTTTTTTTTTTTTTATAAACCCGTGATGATGTGAACAAGTTTGGGCACTTGTGTAGTCCCAGCCTTTCACAATTGAGGTTTATTTTTCTCCGTTGTATAATGATTTTTCATACAGTTGGTGTTGTGTCAGCAGTTCGTGTATATGTGGCTTGAATGACTCCCTGCTACTAAATATCATCTACAAGACGTTTTTGATAAATATTTATTGATTATATACGATTGTATTCCTTAATATATTTAGTTGCACTAGCAATACAAAACATTTTCGTTTTTGAAGTCACATATCCTACTCCCGTTACCTTAATTAATGTTAGTTTCATCCCTCCCTCTGATCTTAATGTCCTTCCCGGTTTGTGTATCTCCCACAATGCCCCAAAACAGAGCCGGGCCCGACCTGTACAGAACCCGGTGGACTATCGCAAGAACTTTGTGCTGTACTCTCTGTCTTGCTGGGAGCCGGTGAGATGTGTGCCATTCCTGGTGTGTTTGTAAATCGGCCTTAAAGCCGAGTTCATTACTCGCCGCAAAGCCTTATTCTTTCCGTGAGTCAGTCCTGGGTAAAGTGAATCACAATAATCCAGTTTTGGCAGGGTTAAACTCTGTGCCACCATCCTAAAATCATAGGACGTTAGCAACGGTTTCAATCTGTACATGGTTCGCAGTTGTGCGTATGCCCCTTGGATAGTTTTACAAATCTATTTGCTTAATGCCGAATGTAAACAAGACACCCAGAATTCTCACTTTTAGAAAAGGGCCACTATAATTTATTTGAATTCATATGCAGTATGAAAGTCTCAATGCTTTCAAAACGCTCATAAGAATGCCAGATACCACAGGGAAAAGTAGACTCCCGTCAGCCACACTGGAAGCCCAAGACCCCATTCCCCCACCCACTCACATGAAAATCTTGCTCTCAAAGCCTGTCTTTATAAGAGTTTTGCGGTATTGAGTTACACCCTGTCCTTCGCTTTGAACTAGGCAGGACTCTGTCACAGTAAATAGCTCGGCACCTCCCTAACATTCCTGTAACCAGTGCTCATACCTCGGGAGAGGGAACTTTTAGACACAGGTCAGAACATTTATAGCAGTTTCTGTGAGTAAAGTCCTTAGCTAGTGGAAGAGAACACCTTTCTTATCTCATTCATTCATGGGCACCAGTTCTGCGAGTACGTATGAGGAGAGACTGGAAGCCCTGAATATGTATACCTAGAGCAGGGGTGTCCAATGTCGGTCCTCGAGGGCCGCAGTCCAGTCGGGTTTTCAGGATTTCCCCAATGAATATGCATGAGATCTATTAGCATACAATGAAAGCAGTGCATGCAAATAGACCTCATGTATATTCATTGGGGAAATCCTGAAAACCGACTGGACTGCGGCCCTCGAGGACCGACATTGGACACCCCTGCCCTAGAGGAAAGGAGGGACAGGGGAGATACGATTCAGACGTTCAAATACTTGAAGGGTATTAACGTAGAACAAAATCTTTTCTAGAGAAAGGAAAATGGTAAAACCAGAGGACATAATTTGAGGTTGAGGGGTGGTAGGTTCAGGGGCAATGTTAGGAAATTCTACTTTACGGAGAGGGTGGTGGATGCCTGGAATGCGCTCCCGAGAGAGGTGGAGGAGAGTAAAACTGTGACTCAGTTCAAAGAAGCATGAGATGAACACAGAGGATTTAGAATCAGAAAATAATATTAACTATTGAACTAAGGCCAGTACTGGGCAGACTTGCATGGTCTGTATATGGCCGTTTGGGGGAGGATGGGCTGGAGAGGGCTTCAATAGCTGGGAGGATGTAGATGGGCTGGAGTAGGTTTTAACGGAGATTTCGGCAGTAGAAACCCAAGCACAGCTTTGGATTCTTGCCCAGAAATAGCTAAGAAGAAAAAAATGTAAAAAATTTAAATTGAATCAGGTAGGGCAGACTGGATGGACCATTCGGGTCTTTATCTGCCGTCATCTCCTATGTTACTATGTTACAACAGGGAGCTAAGCATGCCAAGGCTGAGCACATTCCTTCACTGTGTATAGGGTAGGGCAGTGTCTCGCAAACCTTTTTAGCTCTGGCACACTAAACGGAGCAAATGTTTTTAGCAGAACATTATGGTTTATTTACTTATAGCCCCCTTTAACAAGGCGGGTTACAATACCACATTCACAACAAGTATTACAAAGCAGTCATATAAAAATGTCATCAACATCAACATATCATACAAATTCAGCAAATAAAAAGTGCTCAGTACCCAGACTTCATCTGGCAAAAAAGATGTCTCTTCAAAAGCTTCTTTAAAACAAACAGTCACCTCTTTTTGCTTTCTAATGTACAATGGAATATAATGCCATGCATCTGGTCCAGCACAAGAAAAAGCTTCCACTCTTGTGACTTGTAACCTTGCCTGCCTTAAAGTAGGGACTTGTAACTCCCTAGCTTGAGCGGAGCGTAAACTGCGTGAAAGCACATATTCAGATATACAGTTGATTAGAAATTTTGGCGCCCTTCCATGAAGACAAAGCTAAGTTAATAGCAGCAGTTTATATCATATCCTAAAGTCGATTTTCAACCGTGTGGTCGAATTTCCCACCACACAAGATGCGAATTATCGAGTTTTGTGTGACTTGTAAGGCATGAATCGCATTTAAGGAAACACCTAGTAGCACCAAATTGCAGTAGTCCACTCCAGACTAGACAATACTACTAATTGAAGGATGCACTTAAAATTGGCACCAATCAAATAAGATTTAAGATTACTCAGCAATCATAATTTCAAATAGATCTTCTTGACCATAGCAAGAATGTGAGATTGGAAGGACGTGGGAGTCTAATATGACCCCTAGATAACTGAAATTATAAAATTACAAAACCAAAAAAATTAAATTTGAGAATTATTTATTTAAAGTTCTTTAAGCTACATATCAATAATTGTAACAACGGTGAAACTTAAAGTAGATAGAATAGAATTGCTAATCAATGCAATGGATGTTTTTGAGTGCAAATTAACTGAAAACTTAGCTCGATAGTCGACAAAGAAACACGCATTTCATCATCCACCATCTGCAGTCATTTAAAAAAAAAAAAAAATTAATTTGTCAGAGCTGAAAATTCAAGTTTGCAAAGATAAGAAGATCCAAACGGTAACAAAGCCTTGATTGCTTTGCTGCTCAAGTTAAGGATAACTATCACATAAAAAATAAAATTACTTGTCATTAGTTTTCAAGGACCAATCACATCAAAGAATGATGCTTGTCTGGGCGGTTGTATCCTTATGAAAGCAGACACTCATAACATTGACAGGCCCTTGCGAACACGATGTACATGTCATCTATTCTAGTGTATACTTAGGAAGGGAATTTTTTAAAATAAAGTAAAATTCTGGAATCTCTCATGGCACACCCAGAATCCCTTTATGGCTCACTACTGTGCCTTGGTACACAATTTGAGAGGCACTGGGGAAGGGTAATCTGAGTTTAGGACCCATAATGCCTTTGAAAAACTGGCTCCTATAAGGGGGAGGGGACTTGATATACCACCCTTCTGTGGTTAGAATCAAGGCAGTTTACATACTAAACTAAACCTTAAGCTTATATACCGCATTCTCTCTATAAAGATAGAGCCTGGCACGGTTTACAGGAACTTTAAAATAAGGGGAAAAAAACATAGTAAGAATTGGTGATTATAAAGAGCGCAGCAAAATTTACATTTTTGAGAATAGCCACGTTTTCAGATGTTTTCGGAATAATTGGAAGGAGCCCAGATTCTAAAGGTTATTCTAAAGCTCGTGATTTTGAAGAAAAGAGATTTCCCTAATTTTCCAGCGTAGATAATGCCTTTTAATGAGAGGAAAGATAGTTTAAGTTTTTGGATGATCTGGTAGCATCAGGTCTTGCAGAATTCCAAAATAGTAGAATTAGAGGAAGAGTGCCTTGCAAGATCTTGAATGTTAGGCAGGGACATTTAAAGTGAACCCTGGAAATTACTGGAAGCCAGTGAAGGTCCTTATTTTGTACCCAGAACAATGGATGGTTAAGTGACTTGCCCAGAAGTCACCATGAACTGCAGTGGGAACTGAACCCAGTTCCCCAGGCCACTGCACTAGCCACTAAGCTACTCCTCCATTTCATCACTATGAGCTCATTTCCCCTTCCCTTTTTCAAAACTGCGAAAGCGTTTTTTAGCATAGGCTAAAGCGCTGAATGCTCTGAACTGCTCCCGGCACCCACAGAGTTCCAATGAATGTCGGGATCAGCACATTCAGTGTGTTGGCCTGCGCTTTTTGCAGTTTTGTAAACGGGGGAGGGAGGGGGGAAGGGGGGGAGGGTTAGTAAGGGAAATCCCAATTCTGAGTCTTCAAGGCTGAGATGTGTGTGTGTGTCATTTGTTTTTTTAATTTCTAGATTGCAGCAGATCAGTATCAGAAATACTGTCCTCTGAGATCAGGTCCCCAATGTTTGCTTGGCTCGTCCTACTTCTGGGGCAAACCTGGGGGATCAGACATCCAATCAGGAGATGTACAGCATGATTGAAATTTGATGGAGTTCATGGATTTGCTTCAGAATTTTTAGCAGCAGATTTTGGGAGAAATGTAAACAAATTTCAAAAGAAATCTGAAACCAACTTGAAAATGTTGCGTCATGTGTTCTGAATAAATAAATAAATAAATATAAAATTTAAAGAGACATCGAAAAGCACATTTTAAAAAAATGGCTCTCCTGAATTGAATAATGGAATGGGGATCGCAATCTGCCTTAATTTGTATTAATTTGTACTGATTTGTGTTATTTGGATTGATTTATTTCATATAACGGTTTTAGTGGATATGTTTGAGAAATGTTCATTTCTTTGATGTTCTCAAGCTCTGCCAGTGACGGATCTGTGAAGTGGGCAGTGCCGGAAGTTGTATTAAGACCTGCACTGAAATATGACTGTTTGCTTCAGAGACTTTTCTATCTCCTAAATTTGTTTTATTTTATTTTTAAAATGTTTTAATCTTCTTTTATTATTTCTATTTCTTTGATTTTTGATCTTAGAAATGTATTACATATTTTTATTTTAATCAGGTACTTTAGCTAGATTGTGAGCCTTCAGGACAGATAGGGTCGTTTTTCTCAAGTACCTAATTTCATTTTAGTTTGATACATTGTAAACCGCTTAGGTCAGTAAAATGCAGGAGCGGCAGATCAAATCTTAAACAAACATATAAATATTTACAGTAGCTCCCAAATCTAACAAAAATCTCTTTGAATTTTAGACCATGTTAATCAAGCAGAACTTCATGGACTGACTGGTCTTTTATCTGTCCTCATCTACTATGGCCCTGTCATCTCTCCATTACTGGTTCAGCTTCCAAAGTCTTTTTTTACACAATTTTTTTAAACCTTTTCTGAGGTTTCCTTCTAGGCTGCCGCCTTACATAGTAGTAACATAATAAATGAAGACAGAAAAAGAGGGTAATGCATTTGATATACTGCCTTCTGTGGTACAACCAAAGTAGTAAGAAGCAATGAACCACACTACAGTAAACTGGTACAGTGATGTAGAAAGGGGGAGGGGCGGTCCTCCCTGGGCACCATCTTGCTCAGGGCGCCGACACCCCTCCTCCTCTCCACCCCCTTCCTGCTCCTCCCCCTGCCATGTGTGCACCCCTTCCCTTCCCCTGTACCTTTTTAACTTCAGTGCGAGCAGCCATCAACTTGCTGCCCGCATCGGCTTTGGCGCTCTCCCTGACATCGCTTCCAGGACCCGCGTCTAGGAACTGATGTCAGAGAGAGCGCCAAAGCCAATGCGAGCAGTAGGTTGGTGGCTGCTTGCGCCAAAGTTAAAAAGGTACAGGGAAGGAGCACGTGTGTGCAGTGGGGAGGGGGACAGTGGAGGGGTGCCACTGCCACCGCCCCAGGTGTCGCTCACTCTCACTACGCCACTGAATTAGTATATATGTACAAATAATCACAGAGAAACTAAACTAAACATAGAAACATGATGGAAGATAAAGGCCAAATGGCCCATCTAGTCTGCCCATCTGCAATAACCATTATCTCCTCCTCTCCCTATTGGCTAAGGCTCTTAACATTTGCATCTCCTCTTCCTATAGGCTAAGGCTCTGTGAACCTGCATTGTGAGGTCATAGAGCTGCCCATCCGCAGTAACCATTATTTCTTCCTCTCTCTAAGAGATCCCATGTGCCTATCCCAGGCTTTCTTGAATTCAGACACAGTCTCTGTCTCCACCACCTCTTCTGGGAGACTGTTCCATGCATCTACCACCCCTTCTGTAAAAAAAATATTTCCTTAGATTACTCCGGAGCCTATCACCTCTTAACTTCATCCTATGCCCTCTCACTCCAGAGCTTCCTTTCAAATGAAAGAGACTCGACTCATGCACATTTACATCATGTAGGTATTTTAACGTCTCTCAAGAATCCAAGTCGCAATCAGGTTTCAGGTTTATTTAAAAATTTGATATACCACCTTATCAAAATTCAAAGCGGTTTTACATAATATAAAAACAAAGAATAAAGAGGGCATAACAAATGCAATCAGCAAAAATTGTTATTAGCATAGTAGTGGAAATACCCTATGAAAGTGCATTTATAATAGGTGGAGAAAAAGCCTCAACTTATGAACAATATACGGACGGCAACCCAATGAGTTCTTAAGCCACTCCTGCTCTAGTCTGTATCATAGGCAAAAAAAAACTCCACACGTTTCAAAATGTAACTTTTCAAAACGGGACCAAAGCCACCACTGTGCGCAGGGAGCCAGAAAAAGAACAAAACAGTTCACTTATCTTCTGCCGATGGCAACAGCAGCAGCGAGTAGATCTTCCTGCTATAGCCCTTCTCACGCTGACAAAAGGCAAGGAACTGGATGTCACCAACAAGGCTCTTGTTTCGCAGAACAACGGCTGCTTAAGGGCAATCACCTTCTCTCCTGCTCCAGACGGTGATTGCCCTGAAGCAGTCGTTGTTCGGCAAAACAAGAGCCTTGTTGGTGACATCCAGTTCCTTGTCTTTTGTCAGCGTGAGAAGGGCTATAGCAGGAAGATCTACTCGCTGCTGCTGCTGTTGCCGTCGGTGAAAGATAAGTGAACTGTTTTGTTCTTTTTCTGGCTCCCTGTGCACAGTGGTGGCTTTGGTCCCATTTTGAAACGTGTGGAGCTTTTTTGCCTAAGAACTCATCGGGTTGCCGTCCGTATATTGTTGATAAGTTGAGGCTTTTTCTCCACCTATTGTAAATGCACTTTCATGGGGTATTTCCACCACTAGGCTAATAACAATTTTTGATGATTTATATTTAAACGTCTCTATCCTATCTCCCCTCTCCCGCCTTTCCTCCAAAGTATACAGATTAAGATCTTTAAATCTGTCCCCATACGCCTTATGATGAAGACCACATACCTCAATGTATAGATCGGGACATCTTAAAAAAAAAAAAATGAAGCTCGACTCGGTAAACAATCATAAGGTGAGCCAGTAAAAATAACAAAACAAAAAAAAAAACCCCAGATAAACCTAAATATAGACATAATAGAAAATAAAACCTAGGTGAAGGAAAAAAAGCCCCAGAAGGCACAGCGCCATTTCTAATGTGTCTAATGAAGTGAGCTGAGATGGTTCATAGACAACGGCGCGAAAGACAAAAGCGCGCGCCGACAATTGAGCGCAGCGCGCACCGCCGCGCCGCTCTAAATTACAGTTTTTAGGTGCTCCGACGGGGGGTTTTGTTGGGGAACCCCCCAGTTTACTTAATAGACATCGCGCTGGCGTTATGGGGGGTTTGGGGGGTTATAACCCTCCACATTTTACTGTAAACTGAACTTTTCCCCTAAAAACAGGGAAAAAGTGAAGTTTTCAGTAAAATGTGGGGGGTTACAACCCCCCACACCCCCCCCAACGCGGCGCGAGGTCTATTAAGTAAAGTGGGGGGTTCCCCCCACACACCCCCGTCGGAGCACTAAAAACAGTAATTTAGAGCGGCGTGGTGGCGCGCGCTGCGCTCATTTGTCTGGGCGCGCCTTTGTCCCGGCGCGCTTTTGACCTGACACCAGCTGAGATCCTCTAGCTCTGCTTCATACTATCTATCATAAGCAAAAAAAACAAAAAAAACAAACCCAAACCTTTCACCATACATTACTGAAACCAGCAGACCAAAAATAGCAATCACAAACAGTGCTTTTAGGCTGAAAACTGTTAAATGTTGCAGAAGGCTACCATTACTAGAAAAGAGCAATTACAAAGAGTTACTCGTGTGCTTTGAACTGATGCGCTGCCTAAGCTGCTGGCAATGTTTGAATTAACTTGGATGCGCTTATCTTGAGAAAGCACTGGATCCCCCAATGTTAGCCTTTGTTTCAAGGCTGTATTGCCACTGCCTCAGGACTTAAGATCCTCCGGAGCAGAAAAAAAAAAAATGTTCTCACTCAATGCTGAAAGGCAGCAAATTTTAGCAATAGTGTCGAGAAAGAAAAGACAAGTTTTGTCAGTCTGTTGGATATGCCAAGAGAATGAAAGAGACGAGTCAAAGATGAGTTCAAGGTTCGAGCCGATGAGGCAGGGTGGATAATAATAATAATAGCTTTATTTATATCCAATCATACCTTTTCAGTTCAAGACAGTGTACAATAACAGAAGTATACAGAGTGATTACAGGTTGCAGGTACAGATACAAATACTAATACAGGTGCCTAAAGAGATAATAACATTGGTTTAAAGAGGGGGTAAAATGTAGTAGGAAGAGGGAGCGGGTTAGGGGTGGCATTAGTCGGGGGATGCCCTAGGGCCTTGCAGGAAAGTTAACTCCTTAGACTCCACCAAAAATATATAAACTTCAAATCTAAATTTTTAAGATAAGGAGCACCCTCAGCATGAGTTTGAAAGCTTTAAAGAGCGACTCAAAGAGCAGCAAACATTGAGCAGAGATTACCACTCACTGCCAGCCGCATACCATCATCTGTGTGCTCCTGTGTGCTTTAAAGTGAAAGTCAAGTGCAAACAATGTGCAATAAATATTTATAAAAGTGGAAGACAAAAAGTACACTGTCCTGCAATGCCCCGAATGCCTAACCCACTGACCTAAACAGAGAATGAAAAAATTAGTCACTTGTCTCTCCAGTTACTTAGCTGAATAAAGGTGCTGTAGTCAAATAATAGCAAGGAGAGTGCAGCTTTTTTGGGATCAAAGACCAAAGTTAAGGCACAGTCCTCTTTCAACACGGCTCGACCCAGCAGGGTTTCAGGGCAATAGCCCCTTCCTCAGGATCCGAACAGACCAAACAGGACTGTAGGTCAGAGTGATTCCAGGTAGGCAAGGCATTATATTTTGGTGTCTTTTAAGGATATTTTGTCTTGGGTTTTTTTGCTATATTAGTCAGGGGATGACAGTGCTATCTACTGAGAGAGGACGAGGGAAGGGGAGAAAAACCGCTCACTTCTAAAACTTTGTTAAACAGCTTCAATATAAATACATGTTAATTGTGATTCATATGTTGTTTTTAATGACTATATATGAATGAAAAGGTGAAAATTTGCAAAGTTTTATGGAAATAGCAGAAATGGGGAAGGGGTAAAACGCGGACCTCACGGACCTCGCGGATCTAAACCCGTACGGCCTTAAAAATCTGAGGTCCGTGTCGGTCCGTGTCCCTGCCGCTTGCAGTTTCTGTCGCTGACAGACCTTGATTGAGATTTGAGCGCTGACTGATCCGTCTCAGCATAGGGAGGGAAAAGCGTTAGGATCCGTCAGCGCTAAAAATCTCTTCGAGGTCTGTCAGAGCCAGAGACTAGTGCTGGAGTTGCGGGGACATAGGTTTTGGACGTGCGTTATGGAAAAGAAGTCTCCAAACTCCAGCACTAGTCTCTGGCTCTGACAGACCTCGAAGAGATTTTTAGCGCTGACGGATCCTAACACTTTTCCCTCCCTATGCTGAGACGGATCCGTCAGTGCTAAAATCTCATCAAGGTCTGTCAGCGACAGAAACTACAAGCGGCAGGGACACGGACCGACATGGACCTCAGATTTTTAAGGCCGTACGGGTTTAGATCCGTGAGGTCCGTGTTTTACCCCTTCCCGCTGAAATGCTCTATACTTTTTAGGCATGAGCAATTAGGAAATTACACTTACTGCCCAGGAACAAAAATCGTGTTACATAGTGTAACGGAATCTTGGCATCCAGATGCAATTAAGAATTAATGCTCAGTATACTAAGCACATCTATGCGTCTAACTTGTGGTGCTCAGATCTGCCACCGCAGGGTCTTCTTCAAACAAGAATGATTCAAAACCACATGGGATCAATTTATTAAAATGAGAAACTCCACTGATATGGAATCATCATTGATTCCACATTGTCCTTCAATGACCACCTCCAATCCTTGGTAAAAAAAAATGCTTTTTCAGCCTTCACATGCTGAGGAAAGTTAGATCCTGCTTCCATCAAAAACATTTTACCCTCCTTGTCCAATCCATCATTCTCTCCAGATTGGACTATTGCAACTCTATCTACTTAAGCCTAACTAAGAAAAACCTCCACAGACTCCAACGGATTCAGAATGCCACAGCCAAGCTCATCTTCGCTAAAAGTAAATTTGACCATATCTCCCCACTCCTGGCCAAGCTCTACTGGCTTCCGATAATCGCCAGGGTCCACTATAAATGCGCCTGTTTAACTTTCAAAATCCTATATGGTATCCTCCCTCCCTTTATCCCTCTTTCTTGGAATTCCTCAAACCCTAATACCACCAGATCCTCCCACAAATTAAAACTATCCTTCCTCTCGCTAAAAGGCATTTCAAACACAGGAAAGCTAGGGACCTCCCTCCACTTCAAAATCACTGAGCTCTGGAACAACCTTACCTCCCCTCTTCGGAACTTGAGCTTTCTCCAAGTTTTCCACAAACATCTGAAAACCTGGCTTTTCTCAAAAAATGTAAATCTCCCTCCAACTTAGGAATCAAGGAAACTCTTATATCTTGGCATCCCAAGTCCTCTAAATTTTCTTCACATTTCTACCTCTAACCCTCTGTTGTAGTTCCTTCCTATTTCTCCTACTGTAAACCGCGTCGAGCTCTACGAACGTGGAGATGATGCGGTATACAAACCTAAGGATTAGATTAGATTATAGTTTTGTAGAAATCACAGTAGTTCCTAGCAAGTCACCTTTTCCAGCTTTGGCAGCCTAATAAATAAGGGGTCATAAGAACATAAGAATAGCCTTCCTGGGTCAGACTAATGATCCATCAAGCCCAGTTGCCCGTTCTCACGGTGGCCAATTCAGGTTACCTGTACCTGGCTAAAACCCAAGGGGTAGCAACATTCCATGCTACCGATCCAGGGCAAGCAAATGGCTTCCCCCATGTCTTTCTCAATAACAGACTATGGATTTTTCCTCCAGGAACTTGTCCAAACCTTTCTTAAAACCAGCTACACTATCCGCTCTTACCACAACCTTTGGCAACGCTTAACTATTCTTCAAGTGAAAAATTATTTCCTCCTATTGGTTTTAAAAGTATTTCCCTGTAACTTCATCGAGTGTCCCCTAGTCTTTGTCATTTTTGACAAGAGTGAAAAATCGATCCACTTGTACCTGTTCTACTCCACTCGGGATTTTGTAGGCTAACCAATTTAGCGCACGCTAAATGCTAAGGCATTCATTATATTCTATGGGCGCCTTAACATTTAGCATACGCTAATCTTTAGCGTGCTAAATTGGTTAGCGCACCTTAATAAAAGGACCCCCCCCTAAAACTGTTGAATAGATATTTAAGCAGAGATGTGACATTTTCCTCTAGCACTCAAGGTGCAAAAGTAAATCAGGGTTTATGTTAATGAACTTTTAAACATATATGTAAAAGCAATTCAGTCAGAAGCTGAATTAGAATGTGGGGGGGGAGGGGGGAGAGCAATGATTGCATAATTTGTTTTTTTCTCTCTTATTGCTGATTTTATGTTCATTATTGCTTTTATATAGTTGTACGATTAGGCAGATATTATTTTTATGGGTTTTTTTGGTATCCTGTATACACACGGGGCCAGATTCTACAAAGGCCGTCAAAAGTTAGGCGGTGGTAGCCACCCTACCACTGCCAAACTTAATTGGTTTAATTGGGTTTAAGCGGTGTGATAATTAGTCATTAAAAACTCATTTAAAAAAAAAAAAAAAGCCACCGCCACATGGCCTCCGGAACCAGCGCCTAGCTCCCTGGCGGCTAGTGGCGCATAGTGAAGCTGAAGCCCGGAAGTGGGCATGGTTAGGGGAAGCGCTGGACTTCGGTGTCACTATGCGCCTCTAGCCGTGGTTCAGGAAATACCGTGGGCCCTGGAAATGTAGGCCTGTAAAGCCCTGGCTTACATTTCTGGCGCCTAGGGCCTGTGGGAGCCTTGATTCTGGAAGCAGCGCCTGTCGGTGATCGACACGTGGCAGGCGCCCATTTTGTAGGTGTCTGCCGTGGCAAGCGCCACTTACAGAATCAGGGTCTTACTGTCTAAATCATAAGCAGTAACAAGCTTTCACATAGGACTAAGATAAGTACAGTACAATAAGTCTGTTTCCTTCAGTTTCCTCATAGTCAGGTGTCATTTGGCTGTTCTGTCCTGCATTACATACAATATACCCTTGTGTTTGTGATGATGAAAGGTGAAATGTCAGACTGTGTGCCTGGGCTGCACAAGACATTGTTGCTAACTGTTTCCCTAGGTGCTTCGGCCGAAACTAGAACCCAGGCCTCCTGCGTGGCGGGTGAGAATTCTACCACTGCCGGGAGTGGCAGAATTCTGGCCTGCCAGGCGGGAGGCCCAGGTTCGATTCCCAGCTAATGCACCTAGGGAAACAAGTTAACAACACTACTCGAATAGTTCAAAGAAATTTATACTTAAGTATTAGCTACATGCACGGGAAAAGAATTAAATATTTAAGTGGTATAGGGTTTAGTTCTGCCCCTCATTTTAGGGATTTAAAGCCTTATTGAATTTTTTTTAGTTTGCATAACTGTGTTTCCCATTTTCTACACACCCTAAAGTAAAATGTAAAATGCCCAGTTCTAAAGCTATTAAAACTGAAGCAGTGAGAAATTCGATTTTCTAAGGCCAATAAAGAAATTATAGGAGTTAAGACATTCTAAAATCATGTAAATCTGTACAGAAATAGCACTACATTTTAAAAATGGCTTGCACTGTTACAGCAGGATGTTGCTTTTCTGATCAACATTCTCTGGAACTCGATTCTCTTCTCAGTTCTGCCTGTTACTCCCATAACTGGCTTTCTGGCACAGGGTCCTTAAGACCTTCCCGATACATGAATACATTCCTTATCTTTCTTTAAAGACAGCACCCCAGGGTTGAAGTGTTTGTCTTTGCTCTAACAAAGTTTTCCAAATATTGACATTAAATTACTATTTAAATAAGAAACCTTGCAAAGCATTCTCCTGCTGGTACTATTTAAACTTATTGAATAAGTCATAAGCTTCATTTTGTACTATGCTTTTTCCTCTGCGGAATAACTAACTTTAAAAAACGGTTTTCAAAACCAAAATATGAAGATGTTCCCAAAATCCATTTCTGCATTTCATGGGATTCCACAAAAAAAAAAAAAAAAAAAGGCTGTGACCCTGATGTTCTAAACTTACCATGCTTTTAACGATCCATGCTAAACCAGTTCTAACCGGTTTAGCACTGAAGTATTTTAGCTGCCGATGCACATAATGGTTCTGCATGGTCTTTTCCGTGTTTTGTAACATCCTCTGATAATACAATGTAAATGCAATACAGCGAGATCATTAATTTTAAAAGGAGCACTCCTGGCGATGCCCAGACAGTCCCTAGCAATGCACAAAATGAAGCGCTGCCCTTTTCCTGTTTTGCCAGTGGGTTGAGGGAGGGGCTTTAGGGGGTTGGGGAGGTTGGGGGGGTCTTTGGGTTGGGGTGGGTGGGCAGGTTGCTTTTGGGATATGGTCTGGAGGGGTCCAGGCTATCAGAACACAGGCCTGGACTCTCCCTGTTTTCTAGGTTCTCTTGTTGGTTGCTTGATATTTGTTTTGTATTGGAAAATGTGATTTCTGTTTCTTGCGTGTCTTTCTCTTTTCTTGTGAATAAACAGTTTATACAAAAAAAATAAAATAAAAAATGAAGCGCTGCCCTTTAATGCTCCAAAATTACCAGCAGGCCTGGAGGTGCCAGGAGCATTGAACCGCATATGTGAAAAGCACATCTCAGGTGCATGTGATAAAAAGGCGCGTCTCATGCGGGTGCGTCAAAAGTATATACCGGTAGGTCTGGGCAGATGATTGCATGAGAGATGAAGACACATTTATCATACTTGATGGGGAGTTGCCATATATGCGTGTGTTAAAAGCGCCGTCTCATGTACGTTCGATAAAAGCATGTGACGGCAGGTCGGTGGCTGCCAATTGCACGAGAGGTAGAAGTTAAAAAGAAATTCAGGGTAGCGTATGTGTAGAAAAAATCATCTGAATGGTTTGCTGGTAGTTCTCCATCCCTCCTTTCTACCTACGGCATCGACGGACGCTTATGATGTACGCCCATGATGCACCACACTAAGGCACGCCTATGATTGATGCTTATGCATGCCTATGACGTGGCATTTCCCGGCACATGTACACATTTATGCCTCTTTTCGTGGACTATTCTGCACGTGGGTCAAGTCACGTTCTCCAATGACTGATCTGATGAAATGTCCGTGGACCTTTGCAGAGCTCACTTGCATGTGAAGTTTTGGCAGCATCGCTCATCTTTTTCAAATCCGAAAATTTACCGGCCCTGGAACGACCCACAGGGTTTTAACTATAAGTTTAGAACCTCAGGGCCTGTGACACTCACTGCATACATAACGGCAGCAACTATCTGACCCCAAATCATCATAACCCTTCCTGAACAGATTTCAGACCTACTAAACCTACAATCAAGATACTCCACAACCATCCAGGACACCGCAGTGAGGCTTCTTTCCTTTCCACCTAAAGTCGATCGTTTCGGCTCCCCTACTCAAAAAAAAGTAACACTGGCTCCCAGTTGCTTATCATGTTCAGTTTAAGAACCATTGTAGTCTCGTGAGACCATGGGAACTCACGGCAGCCATTTTTGATGACGGCTCTGCACGGGGCAGGAGCGTAGGAAGGTCGCTCCTGCCCCGCGTCAATGCTAGACCACCAGGTAAGGTGTGGGGAGGTCCAAGCAGCCTTTAAAACTTAAAACATCACAACTTGGCCAGGGTCACAAGTATACTTATGCTCACTGACCATTTTCTATGCCCCGGTATGTCTCCTAAGATCTCTAAAGGATGGTAGAATGGTCCTAACTAGAATCAGCCCAGGACAGCGCCTTCTTCTTTTCAGCTCCTTTCCTTTGGAACCTTAGACCTTGGTCCATCCGTTCCGAGTGTTCTTTCAAAGCTTTCAAGACACTGCTGAAAACTTGGCTCTTTGAACAGGCTTTGCCCAATGACCCTGCACCTGATGCGTTCTTGGCTACCCTGTTAGTTTGCTGGTCTCTACTGGTATGTGTGCTCTCCTATCCTAAGCATTATGGAGTTCCTGTCTAAAAAAGTTTCACTAGTCGGTAAACCACCGAGTTCTGCTCGTCAGTTAGAGCGGTATATCAAATTGTGAATGAACGAATAAATAAATAATTATTGAGATAACCAGCAGGCCGCTGCTTATAGTTCCTTCTTTTGCAGCTGGGGTTTGCCATCTAACACTAGTTGACTGAAAAGGAGGATCTACTTTTTTATTTTAGTATTTATATACCACTTACAAGTCTCCCTCCAAATTCACGAGGGTTAGGGGCAGAGCCGGCCCACAAATATGGAAAATTCATGAATAACTTTTTTGGGCCGACTCTGACTCACCCCCGCCTCCCTCCTGGACCTCACAAGACCTTACCTGGTGGTCTAGCAGTCATGCAGGGCAGGAGCAACCTTCCTACACTCTTGCCCCGTGCAGAGCCGTCATCAAAAATGGCTGCCACGAGTTCCCGTTGTAGTCTCGCGAGACCATGGGAACTCACGGCAGCCATTTTTGATGTCGGCTCTGCACGGGGCAGGAGTGTAGGAAGGTTGCTCCTGCCCCGTCTCAATGCTAGACCACCAGGTAAGGTGTGGGGAGGTCCAAGCAGCCTTTAAAACTTAAAACATCAGAACTTGGCCAGGGACACAAGGACCAGCATGGGATTTGAACCCACAACTTCAGGATACTGAAGGTGTAGTTCTAACCACTGCGCCACACACTCCCCTATTCCTGACTTTGCCCAGCGAACGCACAAATTTGTAGTTCTAATACTTTTTTCTAGGGAAGTGAATTAAACTATAGGCCCAATATTCAAAAACAACTAAGCTCTTAAATTTATGTTTCTATGTTGGACTCCAAAATTTGTGCCCTATTTTCAGCCAAACTTAGGAATTCAAGTGTTCAGTTGAGTATGTTTCTTAATCTAAATAAATAAAAACTCCTATTTATATACCACTTATATCCTAAGTGGTTTAAATTCAGGGACTTTATCATATTTCCCTATCTGTCCCGGCGGGCTCAAACTCTTGGGGGCAACGAGGGGATTAAGGCCTGAATTCTGTAACCAGCGCCTAAAGTTAGGCACCTATTTCGGAGGCACTCAACTAGATAGACGCCTATCTAAAATTAAAGAACAAGCTGAATTAAGCTTTTTAATCAGCACTGATTGAAACACAGGCGCCTATCAAGAAAGCGCGATTCTGTAACAAGGCGCCTCTAAAAATTTAGGCGGCCTTCAACAAAAATAGGCGTTATGCATGTTAGGCGTGGGCTCTTAAGCGTGCTTAAGCACTCGCATGGGGGCCTAACTTTTAGTTGTGCCTAGAGCTGGCCTATTTAATGGGCGCCTCCAAAATAGGTGCCGCTCTGCGTGATTCACTAAACAGCACCCAACTGTGCTTGAGTCGCGTTGAACGGTGCCTATATCTGCGCCTAACTTTTGGCCGTTTCTTATAGAATTTGCCCCTAAGTGCCTTGCCCAGGGTCACAAGGAGCAGCGAGGGATTTGAACCCAAGACCTCAGGGTGCTAAGTTATTCTTTTAAATTTAGGCCTGCCATTCATTTACCTAGATTTAAGGAGCCTAATTTATGAACCCAGGGCCCAATTCTATATATGTTGCCTAAACATTCGTCACAGACTAGTGTGGCATTAAGTGCAATTCTATAAAAATATAGGCGTACTGTATAGAATCATGCTGCGCGCTGCCTTTACATGGATCTTTCTTGCGTGCTAAGGCCGTTTTACCGCTGGAGTAGAATGGTCATATTTCCTATTTCTGATTATTAATAGCTATTCGTTAATTTAACACCCCCCCAATAAAAAATATCAAATGACTGATAAAACTTAATAAACCACCACCATTGACCAGTCTCTAAAACAAGGTTGTCCAACATCGGTCCTCGAGGGCCACAGTCCAGTCGGGTTTTCAGGATTTACCCATAGAATTTGCCTGCACTGCTTCAATTGTATGCAAACAGATCTTCTGCATATTTATTTGGAAAATCCTGATAACCCTACCTGGCAAGGGCTGAGGTTGGACACCCCTGCTCTAAAACCCCACTGGGTAGGAAAAGCCTCAGAACGCCTCAGTGAGTATCTCATAGCATTTCATTATTTTTTTACTTTACAATCATAGGCACTAAAACCTCCCCCTCCATTGTCCTGTTTTTTTTCAAAAGATTTTAAATTTTTTTAAATTCAAATTAAATATTGTGCAACTTCATTTACCCCCCCCCCACACACACACACCTTTTATTAAGCTGTGGTAGATGTTTCTACCGTGGCCTGTTCTGCTAAATACTCTGCTCACAGAATTTCTATGAGCATCAGAGCAGCATTGGGAGTATTTAGCGCTCCAGGCCGCAATAGAAACTTCTACCGTGGCTCAGAAAAAGAGAGCCTTAATTTCTCCTTCAAAGCTCTTTTTCACAATACGGTCCAAATTTAAACAAACTTTTACAGCTAAGGCAGGAAAAAATGTTCACTTGGCTCTCATTATTGCAGTGCTGAGCAATCCATATGACAATCAATTATCGCCTACAGACTCCTCTGGTTTCCGACTTTTCTGACACCGGCAGCGTTTCGCGACCCCTTGGCCGATGCATCAGGGATCGAGCCTCAAAAAATTTTCAACTAATCCACCACATATCTTCTCACTGCAAGAGGCACTTCCTGTAAGCAGTTAGCCAGCGGCCTCTCCTCTTTGCTGGCACGGCACGGCACTAGCTTGGCCATTAAAACAGATCAGCACATGAGCCCTTATTGCCACCCATTATGTAGATGGTAAAGGCGCATGCGCTAATCAGTTAAGGCACGATTCTACACACTGTGCTCTAATTGTGGACGCCTAGCAATACCTGATCAAATTTTGTGTGCCACTAAATTGTTTTTTAATTGGTTAAAATGGCGTGCTAATTGACCACGCCATGAAAAAACATTTATAAAATAAGATTTTTTATTACTTTTTTTTTAAGTTCCAAAAATTTTTTTTTTATTCCTTCATATTAACACTATCAAGTATAAACTTGTACAGAAAGCAAATTAAGCATAAGATAAATACTACAAGGTAGTTATACAAAGAAACAATGATGGATGCTTAAATTAAGCTCTAGTCCCCAATTATGGGATCCAAGAATTACTGCATATACTCGAATATAAGTCGAAACCCCCTTTCCCCAAAAGAGGAAAAATAGTTAACTCGAATATAAGCCGGGCGGCTTAATATTCAAATGTCCTGCCCTGTCAGGCTCTGCACCCAGCACCCTTCCTTCCTCCCCTCCCCTGTCAGGCTCTGCACCCAGCTCCCTTCCTTCCTCCCCTCCCCTGTCAAGCTCTGCACCCTTCCTTCCTTTCCCTGTCTGACTCTGCACTCTTCCTCCCAGACTCTGCCCTCTGCCCCCCCCCCCATGCCCTATCTTCATACCTCTGCCGATCTGGTGGAGGTGCAGCGGGTCCTCTGCCGATCGCTGGTGGAGGTGCAGCGGGCAGGAGCAAGCTTTCCAAACTCCTGCCCTGCTGCTAACCAGCTGCACAATCCAACTTCGCCATCTGAGCTGCACGAGAATTCGCTCACGAAAATTCGCAGGAGCCAGTAAGAAAGCCACTCAGCACCAAGAAGCAGCGCCAAATCGAAAGCTTGCTCCTGACCACTGCACCTCCACCAGCGATCGACAGAGGACCCGCTGCACCTCCACCAGTTCGGCAGAGGTATGAAGATAGGGCAGGGAGGAGGAGGGCGGCGGCCTTAAAAAATTCTGGGAGGAGGCATTGATCCGAATATAAACTGGGACCCCCATTTTTGGGCCAATTTTTGGGCCCCAAAATCCCAGTTTATATTCGAGTATATAAGGTAACTTAACAGAATCAAAAAAGAAAATTAGTAACGAATACAAGGCTGATCTGGTTGAAATCAGATTGAAATAGTCACCTTACAATCTCTAATATAGGGCTATTTAGATTTTAACTTCTTCCTGTTCCAGTCGCAATAGTGATAGGAAAGCTGTTAGCTGGAAAGGTTCAAAAAATACATACTTTTGAGAAGAGTAATGCACAACACATTTACATGGGTGACGTAAATAAAAGGTCGCCCCTAAGCCTAGAACCCCAAGGAGTACAAGCGCTGCAAGTCCAGGAGGCCGGAGAGACCAGAGAAGGCAGAGCTGAGCCGGACTTACCATGCTTGGAGGCTGAAGTTATGATACTGCATGGAGACGGACATACCCGGGGAAACGATCAGCGTGGGACAGAAGTAACTGGAGAGGAATTTTCTCAGACATTTCATTTGCCTCAAGCCCAGAAACCCCAAGAGGTAACTTTAGAATCTATTTGGGACCTTGTTGCAAACTTGCCTACACTAAAAAAAAAAATCCTCATTTTCAACGTCTGGATAAGACTATGAAGGCCCAAGCAACAGACGTTAAGAACTTACAAAATGAAATGCTTGAATCCAGAACCTCAATAGCTAATATTGATCAGGAAATGACTTTGTCCAAAAAGATTCAAGATAGATAATATTAATCTCAGGAGGAAGTTAGAAAATTTGTCACGGTCTAATAATATCAGATTGGTTAATTTCCCTAGGAGTGCTATGTTCACTCCTAGGGAAATGGTAAAGAGATATATGGTTTTAGAGATTACAGAGGAGCAATTACCTCCTCTATCTCAGGTTTATTATTTGCCAGGAAAACCCCAAAATCAGCAGCAAGGAATTGCTCCCGATTTGAACGTAACAGCATTACTTGAGCTTTCTGATAGAGAATCAGTTACACCTGCGATATTGCTAATGACGGTTGCAATGGCACCGGATAAAAATTGGCTGTGTATGGCCGTTTGGTGGAGGATGGGCAGGGGAGGGCTTCAATGGCTGGGAGGATGTAGATGGGCTGGAGTAAGTCTTAACAGAGATTTCAAGCTTTGGATTCTTGCCCAGAAATAGCTAAGAAGAAAAAAATTAAAAAAAAAAAAAAAAATTTAAATTGAATCAGGTTGGGCAGACTGGATGGACCATTCGGGTCTTTATCTGCCGTCATCTACTATGTTACTATGGCTTTTGAAAGATTTCTTTAAATATAAGCAGGATTTTTTTTAGGATTAAAAGTACAAATGTATCCAGATTTGGCCAGAGATACCCAAAAGCGTAAGTTCCAAAATTTTATTAAAGTTATGTATATTAAACATACATTTAAGGAGGTGAGAATATAAATTCTAACAAGTCTGTTCACAAACAATCTCGTCACAATGCACAGGATATTCTTAAAATTTCTAAGAAAAGCTATCCCCAAACCCACCCATCCCACCCCATTTGCAGAGAGTGAAAAACCATACATTCGCACCTGTACATACATAATTATCCGTTCTTTAATAACATAAGAACATAAGAATAGCCTTACTGGGTCAGACCAATGGTCCATAAAGCCCAGTAGCCCATTCTCATGGTGGCCAATCCAGGTCACTAGTACCTGGCCAAAATCCAAAGAATAACAATATTCCATTCAGAATCCTAAAGAATAGCAAGATTCCGGAATCCCAAAGAGTAACAAGATTCTAGAATCCCAAAGAGTAGCAACATTCCATGCTACCAATCCAGGGCAGACTAAGGGCTTCTTTTATTAAGCCGCGGTAACGTTTTTAGTGCGCGCTGCAGATTAGCGAGCGCTAACCCCGCACTACGTGGAGAAATTAACGCCAGCTCAATGGAGGCGTTAGCGTCTAGCGCACGCTAAAACCACTAGTGCAGCTTAGTAAAAGGAGCCCTAAGTCCAAATATATATGGGGGGAAACCAAAAAAACTGGTATTCTACTAAGAGTGATTGAAGGGAAACATACAGAAGTCAAAAAATCACTCAATAGATGTAATAATAGAATTAGTACTTCTGGAACATACACTTCGAATTCAATCCAGGGCAAGCAGTGGCTTCCCCCATGTCTTTCTCAATAACAGACTATGGACTTTTTCTCCAGGAACTTGTCCAAACCTTTCTTAAAACCAGCTACGCCAGTGGTCTCAAAGTCCCTCCTTGAGGGCCGCAATCCAGTCGGGTTTTCAGGATTTCCCCAATGAATATGCATGAGATCTATGTGCATGCACTGCTTTCAATGCATATTCATTGGGGAAATCCTGAAAACCCGACTGGATTGCGGCCCTCAAAGAGGGACTTTGAGATTCCAGAGCTACGTTATCCGCCCTACATATTCTTGTATAGGTGACCATAACCTTCTAAATTTAGCATTCTTACCTCTCTTTTCCATTATGGCAGCCTCATATTTACCGATTAAGCAAACTGAGTTCCACCAAAACTGAAAAGATAATAAAGATGCATCTTTCCATGTTTTCAAAATAGTTTGGATCGCAACAGGAGTAAGTATTGCTATTAACCTCATATAATTTCTTTGATGCTTGCATTGACATGACTAACGATTATAAGATTTTTTTTTAATTACTAATTAAGGTTGTGTGTGGAATTCCACGCGGCACCTAGCGACACCTAACAATGACTACCTGAAAAGTAGGCATGGTTGGGTAGGAGAATAGGCATGGTTGACTTAGAGGTGTCGCTAGGAATCTGAGTTAGGCTTGGCCTAATATATCGGCACCTACCTCTAGGATGCCTAGCGACGCCTAAACAGGCCTAAGTGCTGCTAGGCGTGATTCAATAAAGGACACCTATCGATTTATTGACAACCGGATGGAGTGGCACCTACAATGTAGGCCTGCTTAGGCGCTGTTTATAGAATTAGGCCCTTAGTGCATTGCAATATAATAGTTGCGTTAACTGATTAGTGTAGAACATGCCCACTCTCCGTCTCCAGAAAATTACTGCAGAATGCCTCAGTGCCCCACACAGTAAGCATGCTGCAGTAAGCATGTGTTAGTGCTTGCTGGAGCTTTGTTAAAAAAACAACAAAAAACCCAACCCAAAAAACAACAACAAAACAACCCAAAGTACTGGTCCATGCAAATAATGGGGCACAACCAGGACTGTACCAATGGTGTTCTCTTGACTAGGATCTAATTTCAAAAGAAAAGACACTGAAATGTGCAGCTTGTACAGACCAAGCTTCCACTCTTTGGAAAATGTGAAAAGCCACAGAACTTAAGTTAAAATGCCAAACTCTTATTCTAATCTAAACAACCTGTGTATGCCTATATCCATCCATCAAGGATAGGGTACATCAATCACACACCCCATTCCACTTCATTCTAAGGCAGGGGTAGGCAATTCCGGTCCTCGAGAGCCAGAGCCAGGTCAGGTTTTCAGGATATCCACAATGAATATGTATGAGATGGATTTGCATGCACTGCCTCCTTGAGATGCAAATCTGTCTCACGCATATTTATTGTGAATATCCTGAAAACCTGGCTCTCGAGGACCGGAATTGCCTACCCCTGTTCTAGGGCACGCAGGGGAATCAGGATCTCAAATATCTGATTACAGTTGGAAACTTAGATGACATAAAATGAACAAAGAAAGAGAGCCAACTGACTTCTCCTTCTTCTTATGCCTAACACAGGCTGCTGGAAATAGGACCTCCAAGAGCTGGCTTGGACACCAAAGATGTTTTAAAAAAATGTTCTTTTCTCTTTATCTGCCCAGGATTCTGTCCCTCATAGCATCTGCCACAAACCTCTGTGGATATCCCTGACTTAACTTTGAGAGAATTAAGGCCCCCCTTTTATGAAGCCGTGTTAAGCTTTTTTTATCGCCGGCCGTGATAGGAATTCTACGAGCGTCAAAGCTAATACTGCCATGGACGGCGATAAAAAAAGCCTAACATGGCAAAAGGGATGGGGGGGGGGGGGGGTTTAAATGCAGACAATGTTATGCAGAAACATAATGACAGATAAATACTATACAACCCATCCAGTTAGTTCATCAGCACCAACTATAAACACAGATGGACTAGAATTGTGATAAAAATAAAATAATTAAAAAGAACTAACTACAAAGCTCCACAATCTCTCTTCCTCTCACGCAGAGATCCTATGTGCTTTTCCCATGCTTTACTGTCCTTGTCTCCACCACCTCCATTGGGAGGTTATTCCAAGCTTCCATCAACCTTTACTCATTTTTCTTTGTCACAATGTATTTCCCACCCCCAAACTGATAATTTCTTCCATTCCATCACAATTCATGGGAGATTAATTTTCTGAAATTACCTGTAACTATGTAACTACCTGTAACTATGTAACTATGTAACTATGAGCAGGTTCTCAGCCCAGCCAAGAAGAGAATGATATGGATATGGTTCAATCAATGATCTGAAACAATGTCAAAACAGAGAATTTCGTTTCTGTAAATTGGCACTTAACGAAATAAGAGAAGACTCTTTTCAGCTACAGATGGCAAAATAACGCTCAGAATTTAGGAAGTTGGTTAGTTGGGCTGAGAATGTTTCAGCATCCCCTCCTATGTAATAAAAGTGAGTCAAGTATAGGACAATCAAACCACCGATGAGGTTGGCTCTTATTGGTGGAATGAGACATTATGACATCACAATCTCAGCTCTGGTTACTAGAGACTGAAACTCTTCACACTACCTTTCTCTTCACAGAGAAAGGTAGGGGAGGGTCATTAAGGTGGGCAGACTGGATGGGCTGTGGCCCTTATCTGCCGACTATTTCTATGTTTCTATGTTACCAGGGGGTGCTGAAAAGTTCTAGCCCAACCAAGCAGAGAATGGCATGGATACGGTTTAATCAGTGATCGGAAACAATGTCAAAACACTTGAAATAAGCTAAACACTCTTTTCAGTTACAGTGGAAAAATAATACTTAGAATTTAGGAAGCTGGTTGGTCTAGCTGAGAACTTTTCGGCATCCCCTCGTAGCTCCCTGCTGGGCCGAGAACGATCCCATGGGATTTCATTTACAGAAGCTATTTAATTTTATAAGAGGGTTTTTTAGAAAATTACCCACCCATGTGGAATGGAGGCATTTCTGAGGGAAGAGTCAGGGTGCAGGAACAGGAGAAGGCCTGGAGTTCTGATAGTTTCAAATTATGCACATGGTTTTGGATGGGGGGGGGGGGGGGAAGCAGGTGCAAAGCTCTGTGGGTGCATTTCCCCCAAGGAACAATTTTCAAAGGGGGGAGTGCAAACTTCTAATAAGAGCAGAGCACAGGACACAGACCAAAATTCTACGAATCAGCAATATGTTTAAGCCTCAGACACTCCATCTTCCCTCATACCTGGGCCTTATTCCTGCTCTTTAAACTGAAGCGCTGCAAGAGAGTGGGGGACAGAGGCAGTGCTCAGAGGTGACAGTTACTAGTTAACTTGAGGTGCATTTATATTGGACTCTGTTGTTGTGAAAGGACTGTGCTACCGAAATCTGGAGGGGTGAGAACCCATGGGGGACTAAAAAAGAAGCTCTTTAATCTGGTCCGCTCTGCATGGTTTAATTCTTGTCTGACTCAAGTCAATTAAACCAACATGTGAGAAGGACCCGTTGTACTGTAACGTAGCTCAGAGACATATAACTCTGAAGAGGGGGGGGGTTACCCCCTCTTGGGTTAAGAGTTTTTCATCCAATCATAGCGTGATATTTAGTAGAAACGGGTCCAACTCTTGAAGGTATAAGTTAATTAATAACTGTGTTCAACACTTTAAACGATATTGCTTTCAAAACTTTTGAAAAGTACAAAAAATGATTGCATTCAGGTTATACTGGAGGTGTGAAAATGTACTTAGCTTGTGTGCAAAAATACAACTTCTCAGGGTCCCGACGCGGCCCCGTTTCGGCGTCTGCTTCAGGAGACCCCGCCAACCAAGAGTGAGATATTTTCAAACAAGTCACACTATGTATGAATTCTTTAACTGTAATCGATCAAACACGGAACTTTTTAGTGTTTGATCGATTACAGTTAAAGAATTCATACATGGTGTGACTTGTTTGAAAATATCTCACTCCTGAAGCAGACGCCGAAAGGGGCCGCGTCGGGACCCTGAGAAGTTGTATTTTTGCACACAAGCTAAGTACATTTTCACACCACCAGTATAACCTGAATGCAATCATTTTTTGTACTTTTCAAAAGTTTTGAAAGCAATATCGTTTAAAGTGTTGAACACAGTTATTAATTAACTTATACCTTCAAGAGTTGGACCCGTTTCTACTAAATATCACGCTATGATTGGATGAAAAACTCTTAACCCAAGAGGGGGTAACCCCCCCCTCTTCAGAGTTATATGTCTCTGAGCTACGTTACAGTACAACGGGTCCTTCTCACATGTTGGTTTAATTGACTTGAGTCAGTCTCTTAATTACAGCTTAGCTATTTTTCTGACTCCCTTTGCTACATTGTCCCTGTTTATTGGAAACATGGTTTAATTCTTGGGCTACTTTTCATCTTGCTCCTCTGCCGATACATTATTTGAACAACATAATAATCTCTCTCTTTAATGTGATTGTGTCGAGATAATAAGAACAAAGAAGGAAGCGCAGTAGAACCGATGGAGACTTACTTGTTCTGCTTGGCCTGGGATTTGGTCGGGGACTTGTTCGTCTTGAACATCTTGCCAGGTGTCTGCGCAGTCTTCGCCTCCCAGGTGACGCCCCCAGAATCAGTACGGGACCTCGGCTTTCTGCTCCCTTCTGTTGAGATGAAATGACAGCACTCACTCGGGAGGTTGGTGTTATGTAGGAAAGGGCAGTTTCTGGGTGGCTCCTCCCAAACGTTACAGGTGATCAGAAATTAAGGGATGGCACCTGGCTGTAAAAAAAAAAAAAAATAAATCAACTTGAAAAACTCGTTCTGAAACGAGAGCTTTGGAAGACCGAGAGGGCGACCCCACCCTGCTGCGGAGAGAATTTTGCTTGACACATTTTCTGTCTCGCACACTCTTTCTGCCACACAGTCTGATGCAGTAGAAATTATGCATATATCACACTTTGGAACAGTGCCTTAAGAATTCTGGCAGCACAAGAAATACAATATATAAGGCATTGCATGAGAGAGAGAGAGAAGTTATCCACCTGCCTTCTCAGCCCTTTCCAAATGATTTCTGGCACCTGTTGTAAAGGTATGTCAAAAATGTGTAGTGAAACTACAACTAGGACCCAAAATACTTTTAGAAATGACATCACCGAGCCCCTCCCAGGTCAGGCACTGGGATGTTGTAGGTACTAAGCCTGAGATTTATGAGGGCTGGTGGTGTGTTCTCATCATAGAAACGGAGGGACCACAAAGTTCGTCCAATCACCTTTCATAACTGTATTGGCCCAAAATGACACGCCATCTATGCCCAATTATTATCAAACAGGGAAGCAGAACTCCGACCCCTATAAGTTATAACTAGCCAGTCTCACTTTCAGGACCAGCTCTATAAGCACAGCCCTTAAGCGCTGGGCATTCTGCAGGCCTGCTTTTTAAGATCTAGGATTGGATAGTTGATTGCCACTCCAAGAGACTCTCAGATTCATAGGTTATCCCCAACAAATATGGAAATCAAACTGTCCCCATATGAAATTTACATTAGACTATAAAGCAAAGCACTAGGTTGGTTGAGTGGAAGGCGACAGAGGGTAATGATTAGAGAATGACACGATGACAAAATTCATCACCGTTCCCGTGGATAACCGCGGGAAATAATTCCATGTCATTTTCTAGTGTCTATTTCAACCTCGGTCCTTCTACACCAGCATTCTTCAAAGCAAAGCTTGCGGGTCAGTGGTTGTGGCCATTCATACTCTGATTCTTATGTGAGCCAAGGATAATGAAGCCATTGTGACATCATTGATGTGATTGGCTCTTAGGCACTTGTGGAATGAAGCATTATGACATCACAATATCTGCTCTGGATACCAGAGACTGTCATTCTGTAGTGTCTATTTCAACCTTGGTCCTTCTACACCAGCATTCTTCAAAGCAAAGCTTGCGGGTCAGTGGTTGTGGCCATTCATACTCTGATTCTTCCCTCTCTCCTTAAAGAATGACATGAAGATGGTTTCCCGCGGTTATCCGCGGGGACGGGAACGGTGATGAATTTTGTCACCGTGTCATTCTCTAGTAATGATCAACGGAGATCGCTCTGAGGAAAGGGATGCTGCCAGTGGTGTGCCTCAAGGTTCTGTTCTTGGGCCTTTTCTTTTCAACATTTTTATAAACGATATTACTGAAGGGCTGTCGAGTAAAATTTGCCTCTTTGCGGATGATACCAAAATCTGTAATAGAGTAGACACACCGGATGGTGTGAATAATATGAAAAAAGACCTGGCGAAGCTTGAAGAATAGTCTGAAATTTGGCAGCTAAAATTTAATGCTTAGAAATGCAAGGTCATGCATTTGGGCTGCAAAATCCCGAGGGAATGGTACAGTTTAGGAGGTGAAGAACCTATGGGCACGACAGAAGAGCAGGACTTGGGTGTGATTGTATGTGATGATGTTAAGGTGGCCAAACAGGTTGAAAAGGTGATGGCGAAAGCTAGAAGGATGCTAGGGTACATAGGGAGAGGTATGGCCAGTAGAAAAAAAGGAGGTTTCGATGACTCTATATAAGACTTTGGTGAGACCTAAGTTAGAATTTTGTGTACAATTCTGGAGGCCGCACCTTCAAAAAGATATAAAAAGGATGAAGTCACCAAAATGGTGTGTGGTCTTCATCATAAGGCATACGGGGACAGACTTAAAGATCTCAATATGTACAGTATACTTTAGAGGAAAGGCGGGAAAGGGGAGATATGATAGAGATGTTTAAATACCTACATGATGCAAATGCACACGAGTCAGTCTCTTTCATTTGAAAGGAAGCTCTGGAATGAGAGGGCATAGGATGAAGTTAAGAGGCGATAGGCTCAGGAGTAATCTAAGGAAATACATTTTTACCGGAAGAGGTGGTAGAGACAGAGACTGTCTGAATTCAAGAAAGCCTGGGATAGGCACGTGGGATCTCTTAGAGAGGTAGAGAGAATGGTTGCTGTGGATGGGCAAACTGGATGGGCCATTTGGCCTTTATCTGCCATCACGTTTCTATGCAGGTCAGGGGTGTCAAAGTCCCTCCTCGAGGGCCGCAATCCAGTCGGATTTTCAGGATTTCCCCAATGAATATGCACGAGATCTATTTGCAAGCACTGCTTTCATTGTATGCTAATAGATCTCATGCATATTCATTGGGGAAATGCTGAAAACCCGACTGGAGTGTGGCCCTCGAGGAGGGACTTTGACACCCCTGATGTAGGTTAAGAGCCCTGGAGAAACTCAGCACAGGACTTTGATGAAGGATCAGACCAGTTTCTGTTTTATGCTTTCTTTAATAGGTTCTATTTGGGTATAAAACTATGCATTTTGGCAGTAGTGACACAAACAAGATCACATCAAGAACTTCTGGGAACCAGTTGTTACTTTTAGTCATGTCTTTTCTTTTCATGAATATTAAGGTCCCAAGAGCTGACAT
Source organism: Geotrypetes seraphini (assembly GCF_902459505.1). Lineage (NCBI taxonomy): Eukaryota > Metazoa > Chordata > Amphibia > Gymnophiona > Dermophiidae > Geotrypetes > Geotrypetes seraphini. The sequence goes on from NC_047093.1 coordinate 30,901,407, forward strand.
ACTAGGACAGACTGAAGGTCCATCAAGCTCAGTATCCTGTTTCCAACAGTGGCCAACCCAGGTCAGAAGTCCCTGGCAACATCCCAAGTAGAAAAACAGGATTTTATGCTGCTTATCCTAGGAATAAGCAGTGGATTTCCCCAAGTCCATTTTAAAATGGCCTATGGACTTCTCTTTATCCAAACCTTTTTTTAAACTCTGTAACCTCTTCCACTATATACACCCACTGAGTGAAGAAATATTTTCTCCGGTTTGTTTTAAATATCTAAGTGGAAAAACCCTAGAACCTCTCACTATAAGTTCCGTCAGGGTACCTTCTGGATCAGACCCTGTAATTTCTTCGCTCTACAACCCTGCAGGCCTTGGAATCCCAACAGCGATATCGAGCAGATCCCATAACATTTGGCTCTGCAAGACTGCTAAGGATTCCGGAACTCCTTAAATGGAAATCCCACACACACAATCTGGAGGCCCTAGCATGACAACGTAGAAGATTTTATAATCCCTCACCCGGCAATGCTCTGGGCCCTCATGTCCCTTATTCTGCAGTCCTCAGCTCAGCGCGGTCTCTTGTTCTTCACCTTCCTTCCACATTCCTGCAGATCCTGATTTAACTCTATGTGAGCTGCTGAGGAGCAGTGGAATTCCTCAGCTCATAGCTCTGCATATGCTGAAATGCTTTGGTTCATGGAAAAATCTGGTTAGAATTACAGGCATCTCTGCCAGGGCTGTTCATTGTGGGCTAGTTCAGGGTGTGGCAACATCAGGCAGGCAAGGAGAGAGTAAGTGAAAATCAGGAGGACCAGATCTGCAAATGTGGTTAAAACAAAATCTCTTAGTATCTGGGCATCTTATGGAACAGGAATAAAAACATAGAGAACCTGGCAGAGTAGCTGAGAAATGAAAAATTAATCTCTAAAATAGAAACAAAAAAAAACCTCCATATGTGCTAAAATTTGAGAGCCCTTCCTCCCCCCTGCCTCTACTTCAGACTTAGGAGGAAGGAGCTCAGATTTTCCCAAGCCCAACTCCAAGTCCCAAGCCACAATGTGAGCTTGCTTTGGCTTGGGGCCTCTTTTACCTTTCCCTGCCCCCAAGACAGATCATTGTTGTACAGTGCCAGGGAGGATGTGGAATCTCCCCGTATTTCAACAGCAGTGGTCCAGGGCTGGATTTAAGATCTTGGCACCCACAGGCAAGACCAGACAGCAGGTCACAGAGGGTAGGGGGAGAACCAGGGATGCCGGAGATTTCAGAGACTGGAGAACCAGAATAAGAGCAGAGGAAAAATCACAGTGCTACCCTTTTATTTTATGTATTTACATTTACTTAAGAATGGCCTTACTGGGTCAGACCAATGGGTCCATCCAGCCCAGTATCCCGTCTTCACGGTGGCCAATCCAGATCACAAGTACCTGGCCGAAACCCAAATAGTAGCAACTTTCCATACTACCGATCAAGGGCAAGCAGTGGGTTCCCCCATGTCTTTCTCCATAACAGACTATGGACTTTTCCTCCAGGAATTTGTCCAAACCTTTTTTAAACCCAGCTATGTTAACTGCTGTTACCACATCCTCTGGCAACATGTTCAAGAGCTTAACTAGTCTCTGAATGAAAAAACATGTCCTCCTATTGGGTTTTAGAAGTATTTCCCTGTAACTTCATCGAGTGTCCCCTAGTCTTTGTAATTTTTGATGGAGTAAAAAATTGATTCACTAGTAAAGGTTTATCAGGTTTCCTTGATAAAAAAAAGAGGACACATGGCCCCACCCTGTTTTGTCCCCAGTCACACCCTGTCCCGCCCCCCCCCCCACAGCCCCACAAGAACCTCATCTCTTCTTCTCTGAGCTCAGAGCTGCATCTAGAGGGCCTCTGAGCATACATGGATGTGACACCATGACATCACATACATACGCACATACATGTGATATCATCGCTTCACATCTGCGCTTGCTCAGAGGCCCTCCCAGAGGCGGCCCTGAGCTCAAGGCTTTCCAAAACCCAGCCAAACTGCCAGGTTTTGGAAATCCTCTCCAGGCATCCAGACAGTCCTCTAAAAAGAGGACACGTCCGGGTTTTCCTGAACATCTGGTAACCCTATACTTGTACTACTACGACTTATCACTTATATAACGCTGGAAGGCATATGCAGTGCTGTACATTTTGACATTTATAGATGGTCCCTGCTCGGAAGAGCTTACAATCTAAATTGGACAGACAGACATGACATATAGAGTTGGGGATGCAGAACCCAAGGTGAGAGGAGTTAGGAGTCGAAAGCACTCTCAAAGAGGTGGGCTTTTAACTGGGCCTCGAACACTTTCTGACACGGAGACCGCTGTAGGGATTCGGGCAGCTTGTTCCAAGCATACGGTGCAACAAGGCAGAAAGGACAGAGTCTGGAGTTGGCAGCTGAAAAGAAGGACACAGAAAGGAGGGACATACCAGCTGAGCGGAGCTCATGGGGGTGGGGGAGGGGGAATAGGGGGAGATAAGTAAAGAGAGATAGTGAGGGGCAACTGAGTGAGTGCAATTGTAGGTAAAAGGAGTTTGAATTGTATTCGGAAACGGATGGGAAGCCAATGAAGTGACTTTAGGAGAGGGGTAACGTGAGCAAAGCTTGCCTATCGATGAATCTAGGCAGTTAGTGATATTTACATATATAATAAAATGACAAGCAATACAAGACAGAACTAACACAAACATATAACAATCGTGATTCTGTCATAGCCTAAACACTCTTATCAAGCCGCACTAGCGGGGTTAGCGCGTGCGACATTTAATGATGCGCTAACCCCCGCGCTGGCCAAAAAACTACAGCCTGCTCAAGGCAGGCGTTAGCGGCTAGCGCGGCCGGCCGTTTAACGCAAGCTATTACGCGCGGTTAAACCGCTAGCGCGGCTTGATAAAAAGAGCCCTAACCGTACATATTATGTAATCTTTAGATAAGTGTCAAAATGTAAAGTTCCAAATGCTGGCAAATGCCTGTCTAGACAAAAGGAGCTCATAAGAGCGGAACCTGAAGCGACCCACTCGCATCGAACCTCCTACCACCCTACCCCTCCTGCATCCCAATAACACACTCAATGCTGTCATTGGTGAAAAACCTGGCCGCAGCCCTGTTTATTGAAATACAAATAACATCAATAAATTATAACCCTGTTTAACAAACAGGCATTGTAAACAACATTGTAACCAAAACAACTTGATCCCGAGCTACTACGGCCATTAAATGCCCCCCCCCCCGACCCCGCCATGGTAGCAAGGGTCTGTAATATAATAATTAAATGGTCCCCGACCCCGCTGTGCTAGCAAAGATCCGAGGGGTGACATGTCTCCACATGCCCCATTGTCCAGGGTCATCCGACCCACCAGGTACGGCTCCGCGCCAGCTCACCGCTCATCCCATGATGAGCCCAGCAGCCAGTAGCTCGGGATACCGCCCCTCACCCTACCCCTGCCCCTATAGGCCGGATAACGGGCGGGTGGGTGGGAAGCTGCCTTGGAGGACCCGACGACCGTTTGGGTCCTCCTACTCTCCCCTCTTTATCTGTTCTCCCGTCGACCATTTTGCTGCGGCCTCTGCCAATCAGCGACCCTCCCACCAGCGGGAAGATTCAATTCTTGCCGATTCTATCCCCATGGCAACCCTGCCCCCTTTCTCAACGGGCGCTCTTTCGCGGGCATCCAGCTCCGCATTAGAGGCGCCCCACGAGACAGGCTCTCGGGCTTTCTATTCCATAACAACTGCAATAATATGTTATTTATAAGAAATAATTTAATTCCATTCATTTATTTATTCATTCATTGCATTTATAGCCTGCCTAACACTTAAGCGGGTAACAATTAGGCAGACTGGATGGACCATTCCGGTCTTTATCCAATGCCATGATTTACTATGTTATTGTACATAATTTTTTTTTTTTTTTTTTTTTAATCTTTATTCATTTCAAATCTTAAATCAAGTACAATATTGACATTTATCAATTAAGCATTCAAATACACTTGAAATCATATAATTGATCATCATAACATAAAATATTACCCCCTCCCTTATTTATTTATGAAAATGATTTGTTTCAATTATAATCAAAAATACCCCCCTCCCCCCCTTAATGTCTTAAAATTTTATACAGGGAAGAATATTTTTAATCTTTACAATAATCTATTAATGGCTTCCACACATCTTGAAATTTGTTATAATTTCCTTTTTGGACAACTAGTGTCCTTTCCATTTTATACATATGGCATACAGAGTTCCACCAAAAACAATTAACATCGGGATCTGGATAGTCCCCTCCTTTTCTCCGCACCCACCATTAATAAAAACCAAAACACCTTATTATGGTAAATAGCCACAGCTCTTTATTAAATCACAATAACCAATAAATTAACTTGCATAAATTAACATCATTAACATTTTGAACATCAATTGACAATCAACCTCAGCAAGCTCCTCCCGAGCTACCCCGTGTAAACATTCCATTTGCCCCCGACCCCGCCACAAACAGCAAGTGTCTGAGGGGTGGCATGACCTCATGCCCCTTTAACCCAGGTCACCTGACCCCAAGGCACGGCTCCAATCCGGCCCACCGCTCATCGCCGGATGAGCCCCAGCACCCAGTAGCTCGGGAGACCCGCCTCCCAAGCCACTAAGGCCTCAACCAAGGGTGGGCGGGTGGGACAAAAACCGCCTTGGAGGACCTGCAACAAACCTAGTCCTCCAAGGCTCGTTCTAACAACTCCTTGCAACGTCCCCCTTCCCTAAATTATCCAATCCCAAACCCTCCTTTTGGCACGGGCCCCTCCCCTATTCTTTACTAATTCTACCTTCCTAACGGTTCTCCACCCCCCTCCCCCACCCCAGCTTGCTTTACAGGCGACACGAGGGCCTCCCAGCCCCGTGTTACTATACGCCCTTTGAGACAAGCTCTCGGGCTCCTTTAATTAAGTCTATTCCAATTCTTCCAATTGTAAGTGATCTGTTTCTCATGTTATTGTACATAATTAAAAAAATACATAAATGCAGAGAACAACATTAAGGGCTCCTTTTACTAAGGTGCGCTAGCGTTTTTAGCGCACGCAGCAGATTAGCACACGCTAACCCCGCGCAACGCAGCTAGAACTAACGCCAGCTCAATGCTAGCGTTAGCGTCTAGCCTGCGCGGCATTGTAGCGCACGCTAGTCCATGCGTTAATGCCCTTGCGCAGCTTAGTTAAAAGTAGCCCTAAATACCGATTCATAGTTCTTAATCCCAAAGTCATATCCAGTTGATCTTAATCTATCCAACAAAGAAGGCCCATGATATCAAATGCAGCAGAGATGGCGGCCCCCAGAGACCTCTGCGGCAGCCCTCACTTTCTGGATTTTTTTTTTTTTTTTCTGCTGCTCTGCCTCTCCACCCAGACTTTGAATAGAAAGAAGAAGCCGCATGCTAGTCTACAAAATCCTGAGTGGAGTAGAACGGGTACAAGTGGATCGATTTTTCACTCCGTCAAAAAAATTACAAAGACTAGGGGGCACTCGATGAAGTTCCAGGGAAATACTTTTAAAACCAATAGGAGGACATTTTTTTTCACTCAAGAGAATAGTTAAGCTCTGGAACGCTTTGCCAGAGGTTGTGGTAAGAGCGGATGGCGTAGCTGGTTTTAAGAAAGGTTTGGACAAGTTCCTGGAGGAAAAGTCCATAGTCTGTTATTGAGAAAGACATGGGGGAAGCCACTGCTTGCCTTGGATCGGTAGCATGTTTGGGGTTCCGGAATCTTTTGTTACTCTTTGGGATTCCAGAATCTTGCTATTCTTTAGGATTCTGAATGGAATGTTGCTACTCTTTGGGATTCTAGAATCTTGTTACTCTCTGGGATTCTGGAATCTTGCTATTATTTGAGATTCTGAATGGAAAGTTGCTTCTCCTTTTGTTTTGGCCAGGTATCAGGGACCTGGATTGGCCACCGTGAGAACGGGCTACTGGGCTTGAGGAACCATTGGTCTGACCCAGTAAGGCTATTCTTATGTTCTTATGCTTGACAGAAAAGATATTTCTCACTAGATAAAAGGGAATGCATTTGAAAATGCTCCCAACTTTGAGGATACAACCCTCCTTCCTCAATGAAGTTTGAAGGTGGACTGGTGGGGATGGACGTCATTGACACACACACTAATTAGCAGCGTCATGGCCTCACATGGGAAAATATTTGGTGGCTCTCCTTCAGCTCATTAGAATCCAAAATGGCCCCAGCTTAAAAATGATTAAAGACCACAGATCTATCTCGTGCATATTAATCATGGGTATCCTGAAAACCAGGACTGGATGGGGGTGCCCCAAGGATTGGGTTGGGAACCTATGCATATACAAGATATAACAAGCGTTTGTTCAGTAGATCAAATCTAGCCTGCACTTCTTTTCATGGGTCAGAAACAGATGCCAGGCCAGTGGATTCTTGTAACTCATCTCTGAGGGTTAGAGTTTGCTTTGGCGCCAGGGAACCGTGTTTCAACATTCTATGGTCTCTCCAGTGTTTGGCGTGTTAAAACGGGCACAGCAGTCGGACAAAGTGGACCCTGTTTCGCTGCATAAACACCAAAGTCTTATGCAAGCTCAGGTCTCAAATACCACAGGAGGACCCTGGAGTTCCAAAGTCAAAGCAGGCCTGAAGAACAAAGAAATGAAAACCAGGAGTTTACATAATGAGAATAGGCTGATAATTCTGAACTCGCTGGAATAATTCATGTTATACGAGTCTCATTACAATGGAATTCCTTTCACAATTTATGTCCTTGGCAGGCAATGAGCAATAATGGAGTTAGTAGAGGACCTTAATGTTTCATAAACACACACGCTATGTAAGCACATGTGGAGTGGACAGTTTGGTAACACAATTGTCACAGCTGGACCCCCATGAAAGTTCCTGAAGGATAAAGAAGAAATGAATAATGACCCTGTTCACAGCTGGGAAAGTGGAATATTCTTTGCGTGGGCCGTGTTAAGCACGGATCATGTGCCGTTCATAAGCTCTGTTTTCCTCAGTCCCTAAAGCAACTGTGAGGGAAAACGCTTGGCCGTCGTCGGTGGGGGGATGCGAGTCTGGCTGCCTTACATGCTGCAAAGATAAGTTTCTACACCATTATCTCAGCATTTTGTGATATTATAGCGATTTGCCTTAAACAAATTTCTATCACTTCCGTCAAAAGACTCCGTGACTTGCTTTAAACATATTTGTTAAGCACTAGTTCCCATATAAATGAGTTCTATTTATCTACGGAGGTTTTTGTGCCTATGAAGTTATCTGCTCTTTCCAGCTGGATGAGGGTTTCCTCCCTAACGGAGCTCTGAGGCTATTCCTCCTGTATAAGAACTCCTTTTTTGCACTGATGATTTTCACAGCTTTTTGGATGCGTGTATGTTTGAATTTTAGCTGTGTGGGTATTTTATTTTTTTTTTTGTATATGAAAGTGGAATATTCCCACACACAGCATGGGAGGAGGTATTAGCATATCAGGGACAAACCTGGAATCTGGCCAGAGCTGACTCACAGCTATTGAGTCCAGTTGTAAGGAGAGTGAGTTAAGGAAGGAGAGGTCCCGAGAGAGGTTTCAGTAGAGATCATCCCACTGGCCTGTTGAGGAAGGGAGAAGCCGCTGTGGAAAAGAGTCCAGTTCAACAAAAGAATCCGTTTGAGGGAAAAATGGAGCGAGAAGCTGGGCTGGAGAGGGGAAAGCTAGTAGAGAAAGAGAGAAGGATAAACTTTAAGAAGAAGAAAAAAGAAAATGGCAATAAAAAAAAGGAGACAACAGAAAAGAGACATAAGCAATCATGGGTCCCTTTTACTAAAGTGTGGTAAGTTTTTGCACTTACCGAGCTTTATAACAGCAAAAAGGAATGTGCGGTAATATAACATAACATAATAATTTATTTATTACTGCAAAACCTTGCAGTTCAATGCGGTTAACGAATTAAAAGACCTGAACATCCTCCGCGAATAACAAAGCATAAATCTAACACAGACGTAGTATACAAATACATTCGTAACAGTCTTCTGAAATGCATATAAGGAGTTGAAGTCAATAGTAAACGCCGAAAACCAGGCTCCAAGTGTGAAGCCCGAAAAGAAATCATCCTTTCTACATGTCTCTTACACAAGCGACCCTTCATAGAGGGATAAGAAAAAAAAAAAGTCGTAGCGTGCATGGAGCAACTGGGCGTAACACAATGAAACTGATCTTCAAGATATTTAGGCTCTGGGCCACGTAAGACCTTATATAAAATACAGCCCTGGTTTCAATAGGGTAAGTACAAAGTCTATGCAGTAATTGTTGGGGTGAGCCCAAGGGCCTTTAACTCATGTTCAAACCATTTAGTTATCCCGGGTGTACTTACTGATTCCTCTTGAGAAGGCGATAAGTGCACATATGCTAACTGCATCAGTGACAGTGCGTGATATATTCATAGCCCAGAAAAAAACATCTAGGAAACAACCGAGGATGTGCTGATAAAGATTCAGAGTGATGAGTAATTCTTCCAATGAATCTTTATTAATACATATCTATTCCACCTGACATGGTCTGTGTTTTGACTCCACAGAGCCTACATCAGGGAGTCACAGAATCAGTATCTACCGAGAGATATGCACATTATTCAATTATAAAATTGTAAAAAAAAACAACAAAAAAAACCCCAAACCAACCAAACACCCTAGATCTAATTTTTATTCAAAAAGACACCACACAAACCTCAACCTGTAATCATAAACCAGTACCCTGGTCTGATCACCTTCTGATCACATTCAACCACACCTACACAATGAATCAACTCTTAATCAGGAAGCAACCCCAACATAAGATAATTTAAAAGCTCATTAAAAAGTTATTTGTATAAGGACGCATTTGAGACATAGACAGGATAATTAATCTATCATTAATGTTTATGCTCTAATACCTAATCTTAATCAGACCTTATGTATAGGTCACAATTTCCCTTATCTTCTCTTCTAGGCTTAGCCATGTTTTCAAAACTATTCTTTGTTACCCTCCTAAATGTATCTTTATCTTCTTTAAAAGATTGTAGTTCATCCCTCTTTCCTTTTGTATCATAGAAAACATAGAAACATAGAAATAGACGGCAGATAAGGGCCACGGCCCATCTAGTCTGCCCACCCTAATGTCCCTCCCCTACCTTTGCCCTCTGAATAGATCCCATGTGCTGATCCCATTTGGCCTTAAAATCAGGCACGCTGCTGGCCTCAATCACCTGTAGTGGAAGACTATTCCAGCGATCAACCACTCTTTCAGTGAAAAATAATTTCCTGGTGTCACCTCGTAGTTTCCCACCCCTGATTTTCGACGGATGCCCTCTTGTTGTCGTGGGACCCTTGAAAAAGAAGATATCTTCCTCCGCCTCGATGCAGCCCGTAAGATACTTGAACGTCTCGATCATGTCTCCCCTCTCTCTGCGCTCCTCGAGCGAGTATAGCTGTAATTTGTCAAGCCGTTCTTCGTACGGAAGATCCTTGAGTCCCGAGACCGTCCGGGTGGCCATTCTTTGCACCGACTCCAGTCTCAGCACATCCTTGCGATAATGCGGCCTCCAGAATTGCACACAGTATTCCAGGTGGGGCCTCACCATGGATCTATACAATGGCATAATGACTTCTGCCTTACGACTGACAAAACCCCTTCGTATGCAGCCTATGATTTGTCTTGCCTTGGACGAAGCCTGCTCCACTTGATAGGCAGACTTCATGTCCTCACTGACGATTACCCCCAAGTCTCGTTCTGCTACCGTTTTTGCTAGGATCTCGCCATTAAGGGTATAAGACTTGCATGGATTTTGGCTGCCCAGGTGCATAACTTTGCATTTTTTGGCATTGAAGTTGAGTTGCCATGTGCTAGACCATTGCTCCAGTAGGAGTAGGTCGTGCATCATGTTGTCGGGCATTGAATCTTCGTCTGTTGTGCATTTGCCCATTACATTACTCAGATTGGCATCATCGGCGAATAATGTTATTTTACCTCGAAGCCCTTCTGCCAAGTCTCTTATAAAGATGTTGAATAGGATTGGGCCCAAGACTGAGCCCTGTGGTACTCCACTAATCACCTCCGTCATTTCGGAGGGGGTGCCGTTCACCACCACCCTTTGGAGCCTACCTCCAAGCCAGCTCCCTACCCATTTCGTCAATGTGTCACCTAATCCTATAGAACTCATCTTGCTCAGCAACCTGCGGTGTGGTACGCTATCGAATACTTTGCTAAAGTCCAGGTACACGATGTCCAGGACTCTCCAATATCTAGTTTCCCCGTCACCCAGTCAAAGAAGCTGATCAGGTTGGATTGGCATGATCTCCCCTTAGTAAATCCATGTTGTCGGGGATCCCGTAGATTCTCCTCATCCAGGACCTTATCCAATTGGTGTTTGATTAGAGTTTCCATTAGTTTGCTCACTATCGATGTTAGACTCACTGGTCTGTAGTTTGCTGTCTCCATCTTTGAGCCTTTCTTGTGAAGTGGAATAACGTATCGATAATTATTTGTACGTATACATTGTACATTTATTTGTTTAAAATTGTTTTATTTTTTGTCTCCTAATTTTAAATTGTCATATGCATTGAAGTACTTGATATTGCGTGTACAACAAACTTTTAATAAACTTGAAACTTGATATACAACAACGACGCTATTAACTTACAGGATCTCTCCACAGGCCTTTCAAACCTAGTGGTAACATCAAAACCAAATTCTCAGTCGGTTGACGAGGCTGCCATGGACTGGCACACTGAGATTAAAAAAAAACCCTATATGAAGGGCTAGCCCCAGTCAAAGAGATCAAATACTATCCCCGCAAATACTCCTTCCCCCTGGTTTACCAATGACTTAAGAACTAAGAAAAGTGAACTAAGGAGAGCAGAAAGGAAATGGTATAAATCCAGACTTAACAGTGACAGGTCCAAATGGAAGGAACTGCATGAAGAAATTTTTTTTTAAAAAGCCACCCTAGAGGCTAAAAAGAAAACAACTATTAAGGACCCCCAATAGATCAAAAAACCTTTTCAAACTAACAAAAAAGATACTCACAACATCATAAGGAGACATCCAATGCTTTAACACTGAACTCAACAGCAAAACACTCTCAGACTACTTCGCTGATAAAGTAGACATAATACAGTCTCACCTTGACTTCACTGTGCAACAGACATCATCCCTCCACGACTCAGACAAAATAATTAAAACCTAACTCAATTTGAAAACGGTCTCCCACCATGACATCACTGAGATACTAGACGTTATTCACCCTTCCAGCTCCAACCTGGACCCCTGTCCACATCACCTCCTGGTAACGGTGAAAGATACCTTTGTAGACTCCATCCTTCCTCTCATCAACACCTCTCTAAAAACAGGCATAGTGCCCACAAACTGGAAGTCAGCGGTCATCAGACCAATCCTGAAAAAAAACATGGTCGACCCTTACGTGCCCGACAACTTTAGACCCGTCTCTAACCTCCCCTTAATCTCCAGGATCCAGGAAAAACCAGTATTAAATCAATTGCACTCCTTCATCGACAAATAAAGAGCCCTATCCGCCTTCCAATCTGGATTCAGGAAATTCCACAGTACTGAAACCATCCTTCTCAACATCATTGATGACCGCTGGAAACTCATGGATAAGGGTAATGATGTCCTTCTGGTGCTGCTGGATCTCAGCACAGCGTTTGACGCTATTGACCATCCTCGCCTCATTGAACGGCTCTTTGAAATTGGAATCCAAGACATTCTACTACAATCTTTCCTAACAGATCCCAAATCGTTCTGCTCAACGGTATGCAATTGAAACCGAAACCGATCAGATACGGTGTTCCACAAGGGGCTCTGCTATCCTCCCTATTATTCAATCTCTATGTTAGACCTGTCTTAGACATAGCCCACAAATATCAAATACAGATTCACTCCTCCGCGAATGACATCCAACTATACCTATCGCTAGGAGAACCTTTGCTTTGATTCTGTGAGGATTTGGTTCCTTTTATTTTTTTAAATTATAGCATGCAGTTGATCCACGAATTAGCACGCACTGTCCTGCCACAGAGATAACAGTTACACTCTTGTGCAGTAACTGCACACACTTATTACACATTAACTGTTCAATATACTTTAGTAAAAGGGCCCCACTGTAACAAGGTTGATGACAGCTGATGAATCATTTACTTCATTTGCCTACTTTGAAGGTATTTCTGTTACCCACCATCCTTTCCTTGAGAAAGTATACACTGATGTTGGTTTTCAGTCTACTTCTTTGGTCCCATGTCTCTAGTTTTCCCTGCTTCGGGAAAGGTTCATTTGTGCAATTAATGATTTTATATATTTAGGGTCTAGACGATTCATTGCGGCCGATTCAGCACAATTGTTTCATTGTGGCCGTTTCATCGCCAAATTGGCCATGCTGAATCATCCAACTTCTTGTGGACTCAGAGTAAGCAGGCTATCGCCAATAGCAAAAGCATCCCCTCACGTACCTGATGTCTTGTGTGTGGGGGGCTATGCCCCTAACAGCAAGAAGGTGCGCATCCACACCCCTCTCCCCGCATCCTCCCCAAGTTAGGAGCGCCACCCCTAGCTCACATACCTGTAGAAAAGTTCGCCGGCGTGAGCAACGTCTTCCGCCTCCAGCTTGCGCTGGTCTCGACTCCCCTCTAACATCATGTCCTGTGACTAGGAAGTGATGTCAGAAGGGAGCCAAGGCCAATCAAGCAGGTGGTGGAAGATGCACTGGCGCATCTTAGAAGAGGTATGCAGGGGGGGGAAGCAGAGAGGAGGAGAGGCACAGGGGCGGTTCATCATAGCTCTATTGAAATGTCACATCCCGCTCATCTCACCTTCCCCCCTGGACCACTACTAGCCTCGCGGATGAAAACCCCCACAAAGGGCCAGATTCACTAACCTGCCTGATTGGGCCCGATCTGGGCAGGTCCGACGAATCCAGCAAATTCCAATTTGCAGATGGGGGCAATCGTAGGAACGCCCCCACCTGCCGGCACGGATCGCTCTATAGCAGGGGAGTCCAACCTTTTGGCTTCCCTGGGCCGCATTGGCTGAAAAAAATGTTTCTGGGGCCACAAAAATGCTGCAGCAAGACAGATGAGGGAGCCGGCAAGATGGTAAACACCCGGGGGCAGTGGAGGAAAAACAATGCATCGCCCTCGACCGGGGCCACAAAAAATACTTCACAGGGCTGCAGGTGGTCCTCGGGCTGCAGGTTGGACACCCCTGCTCTATAGCGATCCCCGCGCATGTCGAATCGGCAAATTTGATTCGTGAATCGCGTCCCTGCCTACTTTGTATGCAGTTCCCCTCATTTGAATGCGCGGATTGGAATCGGATCGCAAAACAGGCTAGTGAATGCTGCAGGGGGGGGAAATCGGGTGGCAAAGGGCTTGCAAACCGATCGGGACGCGATGGTTTGCTTAGTGAATCTAGCCCGAAATCAGAAAAGAAAATGGCAACATTTAGGGTGAGAGATGCAAAAACCTGATAGAGAAAAAGAAAGAGAAATCTAGAACTGCGACCACCAGTCTCCGCCTCTTCTTGCCCCGCCCCTACAGGGTGTCTCATTTATCAAATCCTGACAAACCAGACATTGAACTTGAGCCATATCAAGGTTATCAGAGCTATTCACTTCTGGCACTAAGAGACTCTAGGACAAAAGCAGTGGCATGGACTCAGAACCGCACCTCCAGCTATAAAAGAGGGTGGTTCTTCTAGCGCAAGGCTAAAGCTGAAAAGCCCTGTGTCTGTGAAGGAATGTGCCTGCTAAACAAGCTTCCTAGCTTAGCATAATTTCCTTTAGAAATGGCAGCACTGCTCAATGGTTGGCACTCCCTGTCCACAATATTTAGCAGAACCTGGAACAATCCACCTTATGCTTTCCATGAAAGCTATCATTATATACTACTAATATTACTACTACTTATCACTTACATAGCTCTGAAAGCTCTGAAAGGCGTACACAGCACTGTACATTTGGACATTTATAGACAGTCCCTGCTCGAAAGAGCTTACAATCTAACTTGGACAGACAGATATGACATATAGGGTTGGGGCTGCAGAATCCAAGGTGAGAGGAGTTAGGAGTCGAAAGCACTCTCGAAAAGGTGGGCTTTTAACTGGGCCTTAAACACTGCCAGAGACAGAGCATGGGGGAAGGGGGGGGGAACAACAGAGCCAGAGTTAGTAGAATAAAACACAGGTACTGTGTTTCTGTACATTCCTCTTCTTCTTAGTTCCTTTCGTGCATCACTGCATACTGGGCAACTTCTTCCCAGTTAGGGCCTTCCATTACTTCGATCCCTCTTGAGTGGGCTTCTCCATGTCAGTTTAGTCTTCCTCCTTTTCTCAACTTTAGTGCCACTTTGAGATGCATATATAAAATGTGTCCTGTCAACTGGACTCTGCATTCAGTAACAAGGACCTGCAATCTTCTGGAGTTGCTTGTCCACATGATCTCATCATTCACAATGTGATCTCGGTAATCCACACCTAAAATTGTCCTCAGGCATCACTGGTGAAATATATTCAATCTCTTTCCTAATTTGGTCGATATCTTCCAGGTTTTCGTTGGTGTACAATGCAGTTGGCCATTTGTTTTGATACTGATCGATTTTGCCGATCAACATTGAGTGCAACTGATAAAATGATGCTGCTGCTTTTCCAATTCTACAACTCCCATCTGCCCTGATGTCACCATTAATTTATGGTATACTGCTGAAAAATATGAACCATTCTACATCCTCAATTGGTTTCTGCCCAGTAATTATTTGCTCCATTTGAGGTGTAATAATTAAAGGGCCATTCTCTTGTTAATCTATAACAGGGCCACAGAAGGCAGATACAGTAAATGGGTTAGAATTTATTGTCACAACCAGCAAGAAGAAATCTGAGCACACCTTCCTGCTTCAGGAATGCAGGTTTTATATGGGTTAATGTTTGCTAGTAACTGACAACCTATCAGCCTATGACCTGGCTGCCCTGGGTAGGCCTGCTCTTGGAAGCCAGTACCTGGATGGGGGACCATTGGGAAATACCAGGTGCTGTAGACCTGTGGTTCCCAACCCTGTCCTGGAGGACCACCAGGCCAGTTGGGTTTTCAGGATAGCCCTAATGAATATGCATGGAGCTGATTTGCATGCCTGGCACCTCCATTATATGCAGATCTCTCTCATGAATATTCATTAAGGCTATCCTGAAAACCCGACTGGCCTGGTGGTCCTCCAGGAGAGGGTTGGGAACCACAGGTCTACAGCACCTGGTATTTCCCAATGGTCCCCCATCCAGGTAGAGCTCTGTAGTGGGCAGTAGTGGGTGACCTGTCAAATGTGCGCATGACAATTGCATGCATGGACAAGTGCGTGCACTGAATGGGAGGTGACCTGTCTAATGCACCCCGATGGTGAATACTATTTTGTCTTTTTGAGGGGTGGCCTCCACCCCCCCCTGCTACACTTACAAGATTCACTTGCTATCTAGTGTTAGGGTAAGTTTTACATATGATTATGGGAACCCTTTATAGAATTGGATATCTGGAAGGCCCTGGTTTGCTCAGACTCCTCAGGCCCCCTCCCTTGTGAGGGGCTTGAGGCGCTTCATTTTCCCGTCCTGTCCCCGCGAGTTCTTTTCCTGTCCCTGCCCCATTCCTGCAAGTTCCATCCTCATCTGCACGAGCCTCAAACACTTTAAGATCGTAAGCGTTCGAGGTTTGTGTGGTCAAGGCAGAGCTTACGGGAATAGGGCAGGGACAGGGATAGCGACAAAACTCGCAGGGACGGGATGGGAGAATTGAGTTCCTGTGGGGAAGGGGAAAAAATTGTCACCATGTCATTCTCTACACGTCCTGTGCAAAGTCCAGTGGCCTAGAGCCTGAATAGGTATGCGTGATTCACAAATAGAAGATTAGATTAGATTAGAAGAAAGAAAAAAACTTAGGGCCTGTTTTACAAAGCTGCGTGGTAATGGCCCAGAAGCCCATAGAGGTTTAAAGGGCTTCGGGGCTGTTGCCACACAGCTTTGTAAAACAGGCAGTTAGTAGCATATAAAGTAAATGATGGCATACAAAGACCAGCATGGCCCAGAAAGGCAGCCAACTTTGTGCATTTTGCCCCCTACCCCTCCTTTGTGTTTAAGGTCATAACTAGGGCTGATTTTCAATTAAATTTTTTAACACAATTAATCACTTGATTAACCCTTTCAGGACCATAAGGATCGTAGGCCAATTTTTGTGGTTTTGACGACATTTTTATGGTAAAAAGGGCTTGCAGATGCCAAAAAATTGATTTTTTTTTGTGAAATATCATTATTTTTTTTTAAAAAAAATCACGCTTATGGACAGTGTGGCAAGTGAATCTTCTCGTCAATCTGGCAACGACGCTAATGAATGAATGTCGGAACCAGTTTGTTTACATAAAGGCAGTATCATATGGAATCCGTACATATCAAATTTAGAACTGTAGACTATCCCAATCAAAATTTATAGGATTTTAAAGTTATGGGACAAATATGTCCCTTGGTCCTGAAAGGGTTAACAGAGTTTTCCCCCCCTCCACTGCAGCTCCTTGTGACTCTGGGAAAGTCACTTAACCCTTCTATTGCCCAGAGTCACAAGGAGCTGCAGTGGAAACAAAAATTAAGAAACAACATATAGTACCTTTAATTGTGCGAGTAATCACATGATTAATCGTGATTTACAAAGTTTAATCAAAATGTAGCCCTAAATAAATTAAAGAATAAAAAATAAAAGGTTAAGTAACACAAAATACAAATTGACATATTACAAATTAAAAGAATCTAAAACAGCACCAAGAACAGCTATAAATAGCCTCACAGTTCGCAAAGCCTACTTAGAACATAAGAATTGCCACTGCCGGGTCACGCCAGTGGTCCATCGTGCCCAGCAGTCCGCTCAAGCGGTAGTCCTTAGGTCAAAGACCAGCGCCCTAACTGAGACTAGCCCTACCAGCGCACGTTCTTGTTCAGCAGAAACTTGTCTAACTTTGTCTTGAGTCCCTGGAGGGTGTTTCCCCCTATAACAGCCTCCGGAAGAGCGTTCCAGTTTTCCACCACTCTCTGGGTGAAGAAGAACTTCCTTACGTTTGCACGGAATCTATCCCCTTTCAATTTTAGAGAGTGCCCTCTCGTTCTCTCTACCTTAGAGAGGGTGAACAACCTGTCTTTATCTACTAAGTCTATTCCCTTCATTACCTTGAATGTTTCGATCATGTTCCCTCTCAATCTCCTCTGTTCGAGGGAGAAGATGCCCAGTTTCTCTAATCTTTCATTTCAGAAATGCAGCCCTAGTTGTAACTAATGCCGGGTGCAATCTACCCCTTCTTTATCTCTTTTTTTTAGTGCAAAAGTTATTTAACGTTTTACTGTACGGAAATATAATCTATACTTTTTATTCCATCTTTATAGAATATAGGGGTCCTTTTATTAAGGTGCATTAACCGATTTAGCGCACGCTAAAGATTAGTGCATGCTAAATGCTAAGGCATCCATTATATTCAATGGGCAGCTTAGCATTTAGCGCGTTCTAAATCCGTTAGCGCACCTTAATAAAAGGAGCCCAAAGTGAACCTCAATGTTATTTTCAATTCCATCACTTTAAAAAAAACTCTTCTCTATGATAAAGTCCCACAATCTAAATACTATTATGTAAAACACCCCCCTTCATAAAGCAATGTAGACCAGTGGCTCCCAACCCTGTCCTGGAGGACCACCAGGCCAATCGGGTTTTCAGGCTAGCCCTAATGAATATGCATGGAGGAAATTTGCATGCTTGTCAAGTCCATTATATGCAAATCTCTCATGCATATTCATTAGGACTAGCCTGAAAACCCGATTGGCCTGGTGGTCCTCCAGGACAGGGTTGGGAACCACTGATGTAGACAACCCCCCCCAAAAAAAAAAAAAAAAAAACCATATCAAACAGTAAAATCCTTCTTTTCATACACACACCCACTCTTTCACCTGACCCAACCAACTAATAAAACAACACACAGTATTATGGAACATAGCCGCAGCTCTTTATCAATCCACAATAACAAATAAATTAACTTTGCCTATATTAACATCATTAACACATTGAGCCTCAATTGAACAACATCAGCAAGCTCCTCCCGAGCTACCCCGTGTAAACATCAACATATTGCCCCCCAACCCCGCCACCAACAGCAAGAGTCTGAGGGGTGGCATGACCTCATGCCCCTTTAACTCGGGTCACCTGACCCCAAGGCACAGCTCCCAGCTGGCCCACCGCTCATCGTCGGATGCGCCCCAGCACCCAGTAGCTCGGGAGACCCGCCCTCCCGAGCTACTATAGCTAACCACACAAGGGCGGGTGGGTGGGAGAAAAAACTGCCCTGGAAGACCCTAGAAAAATGAGTCCTCCAAGGTCCCAGTTTTATAAACTATCCCGCGCCGTCAATCATCCCGCTGGCCCACAATATTATATCATATATGATATCATATATCATATATATCAATATTATATCATGGATATCCTAAAAACCTGACTTTACACGCCTTTTGGCGCAAACCACTCCCTCCCTATTTCTTCCCTAGCTCTCCCCTACAACTGCCCCTCCCCCCGACTTGCCTCGCAGGCGTCACAGGGGCCTCCCAGCCCTGAGTTACAATACGCCCATCGAGATGAGCTCTCGGGCTACTCTTAACTCTGTTGTACAGCTACCAGCTATATTATCAAGTTTTCTCAGGAAATGTAAATAATCCCACAATGGTCATCCTTGGTACAAGATTTCTTGGTGAAAGCATTCCAAACATATTTGTAAATTGCAAACTTGAATGAGGTATGAGACTCAAACACATCAAACAGATAATTAAATAAAGTTTAGCACACCCTCCTGAATGTGGATTAACTGGTTTACTCAACCAGAAACACCAAGCAGCAAATTACAAATTCTCCCATACAGAAATATAGTAACATGATGGCAGAGAAAGGCCAAATGGCCCATCCAGTCTGCCCATCCACAATCTCCTCCTCTCCCTAATAGATCCCACTTTTGTTGAATTCAGACACAGGCTTTGTCTCCAAAACCTCTACTGGAAGACTATTCCTGGCATCTACCACGTTTTCTGTAAAGAAGTATTTCTTTAGATTATTCCTGAGCCTATCACCTCTTAACTTCATTCTATGCCCTTTCATTCCAGAACTTCCTTATGCTACGTAGATATTTAAACATCTCTATTCCCCCCTCCCTTATACCCAACAATTGTTCTTAAGCATTAGAAATCATAAAGTATTCCCACCTCCCTCCCCACCCTGGATGTGTATGAACAAAAGGAAAAAAATAATATTCATTCTGTACAGTATTTTGTTAATGGCTCCCAAACAACCCTAAATTTCTTAAAATGCCCCTGCTGTATGGCTATTGCCCGCTCCATTTTAAAGATTTAACATAACGAATTCCACCAAAAATTATAATTCAGTCGATCCCAATTTTTCCAGTTTTTCATAATTTGCTGCAAGGCAAACCCTGTCATGATGAGCAAAAATTTATCTAACATAATAAAAGCCTAAGCTGCACATGCACACTCTGACCTGCGTGCTCCCGTTTTCCATGCGCTGTAGGTCCCCCCCACAGGTAGGAGTGCGCATGTGCGCTTCCATGCATCTCTCTCTCCCAAGGAGGATGTCGGCTTCGGGCGGTGCAGAGGCTGTCTGCCGCGGTGGCAGACAGCGGCTGCAGACCGTGGCAGCTGTCGATGCCTGCAGGCCGTGGCAGCTGTCGGCGAAGGGCAGACGCGAGGTAAGGGGTGCAGAAAAAGGAAGGGAGGCCTACTGCTGGACGGGGGAGCAAGAAAGAGGTGCTGGGGGAAGAAAAAGGAGGGAGGCCTACTGCTGGACAGGGGAGCAGGAAAGAGGTGCTGATGGACAGGGGAGAGATTAAAAAAAGGGAGAAGGGCTGCTGCTGGATAAGGGGAGCAGTGAAGAGGTGGTGGTGGACACAGGGAAGATAAAAGGAAGGGAGAATGGGTGGACAGCTGAGGAAAAAGAAAAATAGAAAGAAAGACAGAAAGACAGAAGGAGAGAAGAAGGAGAGAGAGAGAGAAAGAAATAAAGATAGACATACACATATATTCTAGCACCCGTTAATGTAATGGGCTATAAGATTAGTTATTATTAAAAGAGATAGAAACATAGAAACATAGAATATGACGGCAGAAAAGGGCCCACGACCCAACAAGTCTGCCCACTCAAATAACCCTCCCCTGTAAGTTCCTCTTTGAAATGAGCCCACGTGTTGATCCCATTTGATCTTAAAATCAGTCACGTTACTGGCCTCAACTACCTGAAGTGGAAGATTATTCCAACGGTCGACCACTCTTTCGGTGAAGAAGTACTTCCTAGTGTCACCATGGAATTTCCTGCCTCTGATTTTCAGCGGATGCCCCCTTGTCGCCGTAGGGCCTGTAAGGAAGAAGATATCTTCTTCCACCTCAAAGCGGCCAGTAACGTATTTGAATGTCTCTATCATGTCACCCCTCTCTCTGCGTTCCTCGAGAGAGTAAAGGTGCAACTTACCTAGTCGTTCTTCATAAGGGACATCCTTGATCCCTGAGACCATCTTGGTGGCCAATCGTTGAACCGATTCCATTCTTAGCACATCCTTCCGATAGTGTGGCCTCCAAAACTGTACACAGTACTCCAGATGTGGTCTCACCATGGACCTGTACAGCGGCATCACCACCTCAGGCCTTCGGCTGACAAAGCTTCTCCGGATGCAACCTAGCATTTGTCTAGCTTTAGATGAGGCTTTCTCCACCTGATTGGCTGCCTTCATATCATCACTAATGATTACTCCCAGGTCTCGTTCTGCCACAGTTCTGGTCAAGGTCTCACCATTCAGAGTGTAGGTTCTGCACGGATTTCTGCCACCAAGGTGCATTATCTTACACTTTTTGGCATTGAAATTCAGCTGCCAAAGAGTAGACCAGTGTTCCAGAACAAGTATGTCCTGTGTCATAGCGTCAGGCATGGTATCTCCGCTCACTATGTTGCACAATTTAGCATCATCGGCAAATAATGCAATTTTTCCCCGAAGTCCCTGAGGCAGATCTTGTATGAAGATATTAAATAGGATTGGGCCCAGGACCGAGCCCTGCGGTACTCCACTGTGCACTTCCGACTTTTCAGAGGGGGTACCATTTACCACCACCCTCTGATGTCTACCACTGAGCCAGTCTTTAACCCATGCAGTTAATATTCCTCCTAGCCCCAATGAACTCATTTTGTTCAAAAGTCTACGGTGTGGGACGCTGTCAAAAGCCTTGCTGAAGTCCAGATACAACACATCCAGGGACTCTCCTTTATCCAGTTCTTTTGTTACCCCGTCAAAGAAGCTGATCAAGTTGGATTGGCAGGATCTCCCCTTAGTAAATCCATGCTGGTGTGGATCCCTCAGTCTCTCGTCATCCATAACCGTGTCTAATTTGTGTTTAATCAATGTTTCCATAAGCTTGCACACTATTGACGTGAGACTTACCGGTCTGTAATTTGCAGTGTCTAACCTGACTCTTAGCTCTCATGGAAGTACCAAATAACACGGTATCATATGATAATGCCACCGGATTTTCCAGTAGATTATTCATTTATTTTAAGAAATTATTGTCTTAACCCACTGGCTTAGCCAACTGGGGAGAAGCAGATACAAAGTGCTCATTTTCCTCTGAAGCCTGGTATTTTTGAAAGGGCACTTGGATAGATAACTACATTTAATCGGCCAAGGTGGGGAGACAAAATATCAATTATTTAAGAGATAATTAATTAACATCTGCAAGTGCTGCCCAGTAACAAGTTCCTGCTAAACTGGAATGTACGCAGGTGAGGCTGGACTCATTTCGAGCACTGGTCTTTGACCAGAGGGCCACCGCGTGAGCGGACTGCTGGGCAGGATGGACCACTGGTCTGACCCAGCAGCGGCAATTCTTATGTTCTTTTTTTTTTTTTTTAATGCAAATTTTTACAATTAATAATATCTAATGATACCAAAGAAAAAGGATTATTTCACAAAATATAACAGTAATTATGCATATAATACAAAAATTCCTTTTTAAGCCCACAAAGTTGGAGAGTCAAACCTTACAACTAAGACGAAATATAAAGAAAACAAGGAATTAGTTCCTGATTCATCGAATCCTAACCATTCCATTTTGGGGGACTTGACACTCCTCCAATTTCTCAGAGATGAAAGAAGAAGCCCTAGAGTTTGTCTCGACGGGCGTATGGTAACACGGGGCTGGGAGGCCTCGTGTTGCCCACGAGGCAAGTTGGGGGGGGGGGGGGGAGAGGACCGTTAGCTTAGGAAACTTATCAGAAGGAATAGGGGAGGGGTTACCGCCTAAAGACAGGGCTAGGATAGGGTGAAGTCGAGGTAGAGGGGCGGGCGGAGGGAATGGATAAATTGGGACCCTGGAGGACTAAGTTGTTTCAGGTCCTCCAGGGCGGTTTTTCTCCCTCCCACCCTCCCTCGGTGGTGGCCTTGGTGGCTCAGTGAAGGCGGGTCTCCCGAGCTACTGGGTGCTGGGGCTCATCCGGCGATGAGCGGGGGGGCCGGCTGGGAGCCGTGCCTTGGGGTCAGGTGACCCGGGTTAAAGGGGCATGAGGTCATGCCACCCCTCAGACGCTTGCTGTTAGTGGCGGGGTCGGGGGCAAAGGTTAATGGTTACATAGGGTAGCTCGGGAGGAGCTTGCTGATGTTGTTTGTCAATAGAGGGTCAGTATGTTTATGAGGTTAAGTTATTCATGTTAATTTATTGTTATGGTGGATTTAATAAAGAGCTGCGGCTATATACCATAATAAAGTGTGTTGGGTTTTATTTAGGGGTGGGTTATGGGGGAAAAGG
Source organism: Geotrypetes seraphini (assembly GCF_902459505.1). Taxonomy (NCBI): domain Eukaryota; kingdom Metazoa; phylum Chordata; class Amphibia; order Gymnophiona; family Dermophiidae; genus Geotrypetes; species Geotrypetes seraphini. The sequence goes on from NC_047093.1 coordinate 30,924,310, forward strand.
GGTGGTGATGGGTAGCAACAGAGACTATCCAGATCCCGCTGTTACATTAAACATTAAGCATTAAGGCGACAAGTCTCATTTCTTTTCTCAAGACATTAAAAATTGTTGCAGTTGAATGGGGTCCCAAAATGCATATTAAATATCTTGCAGCTGAACAAAGACATTTACTTATGTTCTTATTAACAGGAGAAAAATACAGAGCAATGGATCAGAGATTTTCCAAGACCTAATTTTTTTTTTAATAGGAAAAATTCCAATGGTTTCATTGTACAATCAGCACTGGAATGTACATTGAAATTAATATCACCGGGCTTTGCAACAAGGTGATATGAATATTTATGTCTGTGGAATAGGACAGAACTCCCAGTTCAAAGACAGCTCCCAGATCAGTATGGCACTCCCTAACTGAGGCACTGGTTCTAAACTGGCTTAGGCAGAGGGACCAGTTCTTCCTACTAGGTCAGCTATTATTAGATATTTATATATTACTCTCTCCTTGGCTTCTCTTCGTTAGGTCTCTATGAAGCTTCATTTCATAGGGCTTTTGGTGTGGAAACTGATCGTGTACCAATCGGTTTGCGAGCCCTTTGCGACCTGATTTCCCTCCTACCCGATCCACTAACCTGTGTCCCGGTCATCCTCCGATCCACGCATGCAAATGAGGGGAATCGGCAGGCAAAGCAGGAAGGATGTGATTCGCTACACTTTCCGACTGGCTGGCCGATCAATAAACAAGCGAGTGGTGAGGACCAGTCGCTTGTGCTAAAACCCTGCTCTCTGTCCCGATTCTCCTGCTCTGGCCGCCCTGCTCCTCTCTCTCTGCCCCCATTCTCCTGCCTGCCACTCTGCTCTCCTGCTCTCAGCCCCTGCCCTTCCCCACAGTGCAAGCCCGTGGTTTTATCCCGCAGGCTTAAAATGGGTTAAAACCATGGGCTTGCAAAACCCTCCCCAGCTAAAACCAACACCAAACGCATGCGCAGACCATCTACAGGGAAAGCAAACGGTCTGCGCATGTGTCGGGATCGCACACTAGCGATCCGTGTCAACCGATGGGGGCGTTCCTCCGATCACCCTCATTAGAGTATTACTGCTTTCTGAATCCATCTGGACTGCTCGGATCGGACACAGATCGGTCAAGATCGGGCAGGTTAGTGAATGTAGCCTTTTGTAGTTTTTTTTCCAGGAATACTTCCACTCTGCCTATAATTTTAGCAGTTATGATCTCCAGAATTGGATACAACTACTACTATTACTTTTTTTTATTATTATTATTTTTTTCAATTTTTATTAGAATTTTATAATATGAAACAAAGATAAAATAACCACCACTTATTTTTATAGCTCTGCTCGACTTATGCAGCGCTGTACTTTAAATATGTAATAGACAATTCCTGCTCAATAGAGCTTACAATCTAATTAAAACAGACAAACAGGACAAATAGAGGTTAGGGAATTTCTCACAGAGGGAATGATAAACAGACATACTGTAGGTACTTTACAAGCGAATGGGAATTAAGAGTCAAAAGCAACCTCAAAAAAAGTGGGTCTTTAGCCTAGATTTGAATACTGCCAGAGTCTGTTCCAGGCATATGGTGCAGCATGACAGAAGGGATGGAGTTGGCAGTAGAGGAGGAGAAGGGTACAGCTAAGAGAGACTTACCCATGAATGGAATTCCCAGGGAGGAGTTTAAGGAGAGATAAGAGAGGAGAGATACCGAGGCGCTGCAAAGTGAATAATGCACTTATAAGTCAATAAGAGGAGTTTGAACTGTGTGTGGAAATGGATAGGGAGCCAATGACTTGAGGAGAGGGATATTGTGAGCACAACTACGTCGGAGGAATACAAGTCGAAGGGGAGAGAGATGGTTCCATGGAAGACCCGTGAGAAGCAAGTTGCAGAAAGCCATAAGGTAGAACCACCTGCCAAAGGTTGAGCAAACAGTTTCAGCCGCAAGATTAGAGAGAAAACAGTCTGCAGTAAGTAAGCTAATGAGATGCAAATTCAAAGACTGCAGAAGTTTGAGCCACAATCAGGGTAAACTTTCCGGACACATGTAATGTAATGTAATTTATTTCTTATATACCGCTACATCCGTTAGGTTCTAAGCGGTTTGAAGAAAGTATACATTAAGATTATAAATGAGAAGTAAGAAGGTACTTAAAAAATTCCCTTACTGTCCCGAAGGCTCACAATCTAACTAAAGTACCTGGAAATTAATAAAGAAGAGAAAATAAAGATGGTTGAAAAAAGAAAAATTCTATGTGAATTTATAGGATGGAAATTAAACTGACAGTGAAGAACTGTATGCAAAATACATATGGAATGCAGTTAGAGAGGGTAGGTTACAATCTATTTATGGAATTTGTTTAATTGGAAGGTGTTAAGGTGGGTAATTTGGGGGAAGGTTATCTGAAGGTAGGTGAATCTTCTGGAGGTAAAAGAGGAGGGGTTAAGATATTTGGATGAATACAAAAGTTCTCTGTGTATATATGAAAAAAAAAAAAAAGTGAAAGTGATAGCACATCTGTGCTTCTTAAACGGTGCCTAAGTATTAGCCTTGCAGATGTTTCTTGCACATAATTTTGTGAGACCAAATATCAGTCTCCACCCTACACCTCAGCATGCTTCTACACATGCCTGCGTATCTACTCCCACACCCAACCCCACCCCTCTAAGACACTTAACATTCACCTCACACCTTGCCCAAGCCTTCCCATTCCACTCCACACATACCTCTGACCCCTATCCCAACCCCACCTGACATGTGCACCCTCATAAGGACACTCCTCTCACATACACCCCACACCCCTAGTATAGACCGGTGTCTCTCAAATAGTGTGCCCCAAAGAGACTCCGGGTGTGCCACGAGAGATTCCAGAATTTTACTTTATTTTTAAAAATTCCCTTCATACGTATACGCTAGAATCAAATGACATGTACGTCGCGTACCCAAGAGTCTGTATGCGTAAGGATAAAACCCACCAGACAAGCATCATTCTTTGACGCGATTGGTCCTTGAAAACTAATGGCAAGTCATTTTTATTTTTTTTAAGCAGTAGTTATCCTAACTTGAGCAACAAAGCAATCAGGCTTTGTTACCATTTGGATCTTATCGTCCTTGCAAATTTGGATTTTCAGCTTTGACAGAAATTAAATTAAAAAAAAAAAAAAAATTGCAGATGGCAAATTGTATTGAGGAATACGGGGAATCCAGGTCTCCAAAAAGGAGTACCTAAATGGGCCGCCGCGTGCGCGGATCGCCGGACTGGATGGACCTCGGTCTGATCTGGTGAAGGCATTTCTTATGTTCTTATGATGATGAAATGCGTGTTTGCTTGTCTACTATTGAGCCAGATTTTGAGTTAATTTGCACTCAAAGACAAACAGAAGGAAACTCTCCTTCTGATGCACAAAAGGCTTCTCCGTGGCTGCTACAGATCAAGTTCAAGTTTCTTTATTTTTGGTATACCGTCTATCAAAACAAATGTCTAGACAATATAAAAAGATTGTAAGGGACAATTAAAATAGGTAAATGAAAGCAATATTTTATCAAATATGCTCAGTAGCAGCCACTGAGAATCTTATGCAAATTAATTATAAGCAGCTCATTAGTATTCTAAAGAGCACTCCTTGTAATGCACAGCAGGGAAAAAACTTGTTTCCCTGTGCAAAACTTAACGACAGGGTCTGAGCTGACATAGCCTTACTTTCCTGTCAGTGCCTGAGCGCTCATTGGCTTGGGCATGACAGGAAAGTGGCAGCTCAGATACGGCTGCAAGACTGAATTGGGGTTTCCCCTGCCAGCTCCTGTTTTGGAGCCGGCAAGGGAATCTCCAATCATCTGAGGGGGGGGGGGGGCGATTAATAGACACACGAGCCTATTAACCCCTTTGACACTGTTCCACATAGGTGATTGCTACATAAACTAGGTCAAAAAGTAACTAACTGGGTTAGAAACTGGTTAATTTGTAAGTGGAGTTCACTCAGAGGAAAAGGATATTATCAGTGGTGTACTGTAGGGACTGGTCATTGGCCTGGCTCTTTTTAACATCTTTATGAGTGATATTGCAAAGGACTGTTCTGTAAAATTTGCCACTTCGCAAATGATGCAAAAATCTAGGGAGAAAAGGCTACATTGCATCATAGAGGAAGACTATACTGTTACAATAGGAGAAAAAGGTTCAACACATTGTGGAGGAAAGTTACATTGTTGCAAGCGAGGAAGTAGATACCCGGGATAGGCACGTGGGATCTCTTGAGAGGAAGAGATAATGGCTATTGCGCATGGGCAGCATTTGGCCTTTATCTACCATCATGTTACATAAGAACATAAGAAGCGCCATCCCCGGATCAGACTTTCGGTCCATCAAGTCCGGTGATCCGCACACGCGGAGGCCCTGTCAGGTGTCCACCTGGCGTAATTTTTAGTCACCCATATCCTTCTATGCCCCTCGTAAGGAGATGTGCATCTAGTTTGCTTTTGAATCCTAGGACGGTTGATTCCGCGATAATCTCCTCTGGGAGAGCATTCCAGGTGTCCACCACTCTCTGAGTGAAGCAGAACTTCCTGATATTAGTCCTGAACTTGTCCCCCCTTAGCTTCATTTTGTGTCCTCTTGTTCGTGTCAAATTGGACAATGTAAATAGTTTTTTCTGCTCTATTTTGTCGATTCCTTTCAGTATTTTGAAGGTCTCGATCATATTCCCTCGCAGTCTCCTTTTCTCAAGGGAGAACAATCCCAGTCTCTTAAGTTGATCCTCGTATTCCAGTTTCTCCATACCTTTTACTAGTTTCGTTGCTCGTCTCTACACCCTCTCCAGCAGTTTTATATCCTTCTTTAGGTTGGGAGACCAATGTTGGACGCAGTATTCCAAGTGGGGTCTGACCATTGATCTATAAAGCGGAATTATGACCCTCTCCAATCTACTCGTGATTTCCTTCTTTATCATGCCCAACATTCTATTTGCTTTCTTTGCTGCTACCGCATATTGTGCTGATGGTTTCAGAGTCCTATCTATCAGTACACCCAGGTCCTTTTCTTGTTCGCTCTTACCCAGAGTTGCACCTGACATTCTATACTCATGTTACGTATTCTTACTGCCTAAATGCATTACTTTGCATTTCTCCACATTAAACTTCATCTTCCATTTCTCCGCCCATTTCTCTAACTGACACAAGTCGCTCTGGAGTTCCTCGCTATCCTTTTGCGATCTGATTGCCCGGCATAGCTTTGTGTCGTCTGCAAACTTGATGATCTCGCTGGATGTTCCTTCTTCTAGGTCATTTATATAGATATTAAATAAGATCGGCCCAAGTACCAAGCCCTGGGGTACACCGCTAGTCACTTTCTCCCAGTCGGAGAACTTCCCATTTATGCCCACTCTCTGTTTTCTGTTCTCCAGCCATTTGCCGATCCATCTTTCTATATCCCCCTCTATTCAATGGCTTTGTAGTTTCCTGAGAAGTCTTTTGTGTGGAACTTTGTCGAACGCTTTCTGTTTCTATAATCATAAAATTCTATGACATCACAATGCAGGTGTAAATAGCCTTAGCCTATAGAAAGAGGAGATGCAAATGTTAAGAGACTTAGCCAATAGGGAGAGGAGGAGATAGTGGATGCTGCAGATGGGCCATTTGGCCTTTATCTACCATCATGTTTCTATGTTGAGGATGACTGCTGCATTGTCATGGAGAGAGGGTGGAGTCACTGAGCTGAAAGGAATTTACCAGTCTTTTTTTGAAGGTGTGGTAGTTCAGTTCTTTGTGGATATCATAAAAATCTGACTGGCTATGTGTGTCCCGAGGACTGGGTTGAGAACCCCTGCTCTACATTAAAGTGTATGTTTGTGACCCCTAGTGGAGCCTGCTGGGTGAAACATGGCCACGCTGAGTCTTTTAATTTGATAATCCTACTTTGTTTTAATAAACAGTACATTCTTATGCTTTCAGTGCTGTAAATCACTTTTCCCTCTAAGCCAGGGGTAGGGAACTCCGGTCCTCGAGAGCCGTATTCCAGTCGGGTTTTCAGGATTTCCCCAATGAATATGCATTGAAAGCAGTGCATGCAAATAGATCTCATGCATATTCATTGGGGAAATCCTGAAAACCCGACTGGAAGACGGCTCTCGAGGACCGGAGTTCCCTACCCCTGCTCTAAGCTAAGCTAGAGAGTCATCCAACTGCATTATTTCCAGGAGGGGATGGTATTTCATTCAATATCATGTTTTCAACCACCAGAGACAAGCAGGCTCCCTGGAGCCCCACAGAACTTGCCCGATCCTCACTATTGGAAAAATGTGACAGTGAAATAGCACCCCCAACTGGCAGGACTGTAGATGGAGTAGAGAATGACACGGGGAGAAATTTTTCCCTGTCCCTACGAGAACTCATTTTCCCGTCCCAGCGAGTTCTTTTCCTGTCCCTGCCCCATTCCTGCAAGCTCTATCCTCATCTGCACAAGCCTCAAACACTTTAAAATTCTAAGTGTTTGAGACTTGTGCAGTTAAACCAGAGCCTACAAGAATGGGACAGGAACAGGGACAAAACTTGTGGGGATGGGACAGGGAAATTGAGTTCCTGTGGGACGGGGAAAAATTTGTCCCCTCATGTCATTCTCTAAGGTGGAGAGAATGGCACAGGGACAGAATTTGTTCCGGTCCCTGCGGATAACTGCAGGAAACCATTCCGTGTCATTCTTTAGTGTCTAGCTCATCCTCAGTCCTTCTACACCAGCATTCTTTAATGCAAGGCTTGAGAGTCAGTGGTTGTGCCCAGTCATACTATGATTCTTATGTGAGCCAAGAATAGGATAATGAAGCCATTGTGACATCACTGATGAAGTTGGCTCATAGGCATTGGTGGAATGAGGTATTATGACATCACAATACCAGCTCTGGAATGTTGCTACTGTTTGCCAGGTACTTGGGACCTGGGTTGGCCACTGTTGGAAACAGGATAATGGGCTTGATGCACCATCAGTTTGTCCCAGTATGGCAACACTTATGGTCATATGTTCCAACCATCCAGTGTCATTCTTTAGTGTCTTTCTCAACCTGAGTCCTTCTACACCACAATTCTTCAATGCAAGGCTTGAGGGTCAGTGGTTGTGCCCAGTCATACTCTGATTCTTATGTGAGCCAAGTATAGGATAATGAAGCCATTGTGACATCACTGATGAGTTTGGCTCTTAGGCATTGGTGGAATGAGGTATTATGACATCACAATACCAGCTCTGGAATGTTGCTGCTCTTTGGGTTTCTGCCAGGTACTTGGGACCTGGGTTGGCCACTGCTGGAAACAGGATAATGGGCTTGATGCACCATCAGTCTGTCCCAGTATGTCAACACTTATGGTCATATGTTCCAATCATCCAGTGTCATTCTTTGTGTCTATCTCAACCTCAATCCTTCTACACCAAGGCTTGAGGGTCAGTAGCTGTGCCCATTCCTGCTCCGATTCTTCCCTCTCTCCTTAAAAAGAATGACACGGGGATGGTTTCCAGCGGTTAACCGCAGGGATGGGGATAAATTCTGTCCCCTTGTCATTCTCTAAACATAGGGTTACTAGATTTTCTGCTGTAGAAAGCCGGTCACATGGCCTCGCCTTGTTCTGCCTCCAGCCCTGTCCCAGCCCCACAGAGCCTTGTCTTCCTTCTCCGACCTCCGGGATGCATCTGGAGGGCCTCCAGATGCAGTTGGAGATTGGGGCTTTCCAAAACCCAGACAAATTACCAAATTTTGGAAAGTCCATCCTGGCACCCAGACAGTCCTCTAAAAATAGGACATGTCCGGGTTTTCCCAGACGACTGGCAACTCTATCTAAACTCCCTCTCAGCTTAGATAGAACAGTGGTGCCATTCCCCCCCCCTTTTTTTTTTTTTTTTTTTGTTTGCTTTGCATAGCACACACCCTTCTCCTTAAGAGATATCAACAGACACTCTGATCAACATGGTTTGGTGAATGTAGCTATGAGCTGCGATACCAGCTAAATTATTCAAAACATCACAATAGATCTTTCTTGGCTCTGTTAAGCCACTTTTTGGCCTTATTCCTATCAAATCTATTCTACACTCTTTCATTTGGCATAAAAGGTGTGGAACCTTTCATCACATTCATTACTTTGTTTCCAACCAACCCCCAGATTGTTTGGTGTTCTTTTCATATATGTGTCCGTGCCGATACTTGTGCAGGGTTATAAGGGAGTGTCTGTGCACCAATTTAGTGATAACAGCATGTAATTAGGAGATTTCCGAACCTTAAATGGTTATGTCTCCTCTGGCATAAAATACAAATCTGAATGAAAAATGGGAATCCTAAGGGCTTTGTTCTAATTGGCAACCATTGTCCCTAAAGATACTGTAAACATTTTTTTTCTAGGAGAATTTAACAGTGACAGATTCTCCACAACCTCCTCAGAGCTCACAGCATTTGCCTCCGTGAGACTGCACTGTTATGGAGAGAACTTGAGCATCGCCAAGGAAAACCCTGTTGTTTTAACTAAACTCAGTCAAGTCTGGACTTATGTATTTTGTTTTCTATCCCAGTGCCAAGGAGGCAAAAATTTTTAAGCTGTTCTTTTGATTTATTAAGGTGAAACGACCTACGAAGGAAGCAGTGGGGACGTTGGATGACCATGGAATGAAGGGAGTACTATAGGAAGACAAAGCCATCACATTTTTTGCATCTGTATTTACCGAAGAAGATATATCCAATATACCAGAAGCCAACAGGCTATACACAGGAAATGAAGATGGGAAACTGACAGGGTCGACGGCGAGTCTACAAGAGGTATGCAGACAGATTGATAGGCTTAGAAACGATAAATCCCCGGGACCGGACGGCATCCACCCGAGGGTAATCAAGGAACTGAAAGGGGTTATAGCTGAACTAATAGCCAATCTGTCAATCCAATCAGGAACAATTCCGGAAGGCTGGAAAGTGGCAAATGTTACGCCGATCTTCAAGAAAAGTTTGAGGGGAGATCTGGGAAACTACAGACCAGCGAGTCTGACTTCGGTACCAGGGAAGATGGTAGAGGCACTGATAAAGGGCCGCATCATCGATCACCTTGATGGATACAAACTTCAGCAAAGGAAGATCTTGCTTGACAAACTTACTGCACTTCTTCAAGGGAGTAAACAGGCAGATAGACAAGGGAGACCCAGTCGACATCGTATATCTAGATTTTCAGAAGGCGTTCAACAAGATCCCGCATGAATGTCTACTTCGAAAAATTGCGAGCCATTGGATCGAGGGTGATATATTCACGTGGATTAAAAACTGGTTGGCGGATAGGAAACAGACAGTGGGGGTAAATGGACAATATTCGGACTGGAAAAACATCACGAGTGGAGTGCCGCCGGGTTTGGTGCTTGGGCCTGTGCTCTTCAACATATTTCTAAATGACCTAGAAATTGGCATGACTGAGGTGATTAAATTTGCAGATGATACTAAGTTATTCAGAATAGTGAAGACGCAGAAGGATTGCGAAGATCTGCAACGTGACATAAACACATTCGAGAAATGGGCCGCAACATGGCAAATGAGGTTCAACATGGATGTGTAAGGTGATGCATGTCGGTAACAAAAATCTTATACACGAATACAGGATGTCTGGTGCAATACTCGGAGAGACCCCCCAGGAAAGAGACTTGGGAGTACTGGTCAACAAGTCAATAAAGCTGTCCACGCAATGCGCGGCGGTGGCAAAAAGGGTGAACAGAATGCTAGGAATGATTAAGAAGGGGATCATAAACAGATCGGAGAAGGTTATCTTGCCGCTGTACCAGGCCATGGTACACCCCCACCTGGAATACTGCGTCCAGCACTGGTCACTGTACATGAAGGACATAGTACTGCTCGAAAGGGTCCAGAGAAGAGCAACTAAAATGGTTAAAGGGCTGGAGGAGTTGCCGTACAGTGAGAGATTAGAGAAACTGGGCCTTTTCTCCCTTGAAAAGAGGAGACTGAGAGGGGACATGATCGAAACATTAACGATAATAAAGGGAATAGACTTAGTAGATAAAGACAGGACAGTTGTCCCTGTGGGAACTCATTTGCCCATCCCGGTGAGTTCTATCCCTGCCCCATTCCTGCAAGCTCCGTCCTCATCTGCACAAAACTCAAACATTTTAGAATCATAAGTAGCAACATTCTAGAGCTCAGATTGTGATGTCATAATGCCTCATTCCACCAATGCCTAAGCTCTGTTCTCATCTGCACAAGCCTCAAACACTTTAAAATCCTAAGTAGCAACATTCTAGAGCTCAGATTGTGATGTCATAATGCCTCATTCCACCAATGCCTAAGCTCTGTTCTCATCTGCACAAGCCTCAAACACTTTAAAATCCTAAGTAGCAACATTCTAGAGCTCAGATTGTGATGTCATAATGCCTCATTCCACCAATGCCTAAGCTCCGTCCTCATCTGCACAAGCCTCAAACACTTTAAAATCCTAAGTAGCAACATTCTAGAGCTCAGATTGTGATGTCATAATGCCTCATTCCACCAATGCCTAAGCTCTGTTCTCATCTGCACAAGCCTCAAACACTTTAAAATCCTAAGTAGCAACATTCTAGAGCTCAGATTGTGATATCATAATGCCTCATTCCACCAATGCCTAAGCTCTGTTCTCATCTGCACAAGCCTCAAACACTTTAAAATCATAAGTAGCAACATTCTAGAGTTCAGATTGTGATATCATAATGCCTCATTCCACCAATGCCTAAGCTCTGTCCTCATCTGCACAAGCCTCAAACACTTTAAAATCATAAGTGTCTGAGGCTTGTGCAGATAAGGCAGAGCTTACAGGGATGGGGCAGGGACACGGATAGTGACAAAACTCACGGGGATGTGACGGGAAATTGAGTTTCTGCGGGGACAGAGACAAATTTATCCCCATGTCATTCTCTAGTGGAGTGTTGCCATCCTGCTTCCATCTGAGCTCACCATTTGTCCTCCAGAGCTGCTGGCCCTATTGCACCAACAAGGCCTTAAGTGAATTCGTCGGCCTGCATGCAAACGGACAAGGATCGGAGGTTAGTGAATCTAGCCATATGTCTTATGAACATTTTAGAAAATTGCTGAAAACTTTTCTTTTCTCTATATTTTTGAACAATTAGACTCCCCTGCACTTCATATTATTCCTTGTATTTCTCATAGCATAATCTTTTGTTAACCCCAGTCTAGAAATTTGTTATTACGTTATGTTACATAGCTGCCAACATCTTATGTTAATGGAGATATTGAGGTTCATTGTTATGCCATCACAATTGCACAATGCAATAAAGTTCTGTGAAATGGAATACTACAAACACCAATAACTAGAAAAAGCAGCAAGAAACAGCCTAGGACAGGGGTAGGCAATTTCGGTCCTCGAGAGCCGGAGCCAGGTCAGGTTTTCAGGATATCCACAATAAATATGCATGAGATAGATTTGCATCTCAAGGAGGAAATCCATCTCATGCATATTAATTGTGGATATCCTGAAAACCTGACCTGGTTCCGGCTCTCGAGGACCGGAATTGCCTACCCCTGGCCTAGGGGATCCAGGTTTAAATTCCATCTGCCTGGGACCTGGGCATGCCAGAGATGTGGTATACTTGGTCCATGAGAATAAGGGATGACAACTCTCCCCTGCAAGATATATAAAAAATGGTCAATGATTTCTTCAAATGCCAGCTGTGGTGTTTAAATCTTTTCCACATAGTAGGCGCCAATATCTAAACAGCTTGCGGCACTGAATATATATGGAGGCGAGTGCCACTGGTTCTAAAGAGAGAGGCGATTTTACGCGCTGCGAGTGATCTGTCTCCAGAGCTGTGAAATCCGGACTGAAAGATTGATTTATTACCCTTCAGTCCATTATCGACTTTTCAACATTTCATCTCATACGTATTCAACAGTATTTTCGGTTCATGGATTTGGATCAGGACGCCTGAGGAAGGCAGATCTCTGCCAAAACACAGCCCCTGAAGGGAGACCAAACTATAAAGTATAAGGTGAAATCATTGTATTATCTCCGACACCGACTGTTGTTATTCAAGTTGTTTTAACTTGGATTAGCCAAGTTAAAGGCCCACTTTTTGGAAACTGCTTTCAACTCTTAACTCCCACTCACTGCTGTCAGATACCTAGACCCACTGTATCATTCCCTCTACCATAATCTCCCCAACCCTGTAATGTCCCGTCTAAATTAGATTGTAAGCTCTTCTGAGCAGGGACTGTTAAAAGATACAGCGCTGCGTACGCCTTTTCAGCACTATAGAAATAATAAATAGTAGTAGTATAACAATAAACATTTGCACTAGAAGCTACCTGTGTGTCCAGGAACTTGTGTTCCACCTTTGTTTTAATAGTTAACCTAAATCAGGGGTTCTCAACCCAGTCCTTGGGACACACCTAGCCAGTCTGATTTTCAGGATATCTGTGATAAATATGCACGAGAAAGATTTGTATACAGTGCAGATAATGCATGCATGGATATCCTGAACGGTGCCGAGGACTCCTAGCCTAAATTAATCCACATAGATACGCACTCAGAAGCTGAATAATGCTTACAATCTGTAGCATAGGTGGAATGTGTGTGTGTAAACATAGAAACATAGAAACATAGAAATAGACGGCAGATAAGGGCCCACGGCCCATCTAGTCTGCCCACCTTAATGTCCCTCCCCTACCTTTGCCCTGTGAATAGATCCCATGTGCCGATCCCATTTGGCCTTAAAATCAGGCACGCTGCTGGCCTCAATCACCTGTAGTGGAAGACTATTCCAGCGATCAACCACTCTTTCAGTGAAAAAGAATTTCCTGGTGTCACCTCGTAGTTTCCCGCCCCTGATTTTCAACGGATGCCCTCTTGTTGTCGTGGGACCCTTGAAAAAGAAGATATCTTCCTCCGCCTCGATGCGGCCCGTAAGATACTTGAACGTCTCGATCATGTCCCCCCTCTCTCTGCGCTCCTCGAGCGAGTATAGCTGTAATTTGTCAAGCCGTTTTTTGTATGGTAGATCCTTGAGTCCCGAGACCATCCGGGTGGCCATTCTTTGCACCGACTCCAGTCTCAACACATCCTTGCAATAATGCGGCCTCCAGAATTGCACACAGTATTCCAGGTGGGGCCTCACCATGGATCTATACAATGGCATAATGACTTCCGCCTTACGACTGACGAAACCCCTTCGTATGCAGCCCATGATTTGTCTTGCCTTGGACGAAGCCTGCTCCACTTGATTGGCAGACTTCATGTCCTCACTGACGATTACCCCCAAGTCTCGTTCTGCTACCGTTTTTGCTAGGATCTCGCCATTAAGGGTATAAGACTTGCAGTGTAGTTCTGGAACCATCTAGATCAGGGTTGTCCAAAGTCATAAGAATATAAAAATTGCAGCTGCTGGGTCAGACCAGTGGTCCATCGTGCCCAGCAGTACGCTCACGCGGCGGCCCTTAGGTCAAAGACCAGTACCCTATTTGAGTCTAATAATAATAATAACTCTATTTTTGTATACCGCAATACCACAAACAGTTCAGAGCGGTTTACAATGTAAGAGACTGTACATATACAGCGAAGATACAATGTAAGGGAATGTACTATGCAGTTGAGAGCAATTTACAATGCAGGGGACTGTACATATTTAGCATAGGTATTAATACAGCGGAAAACAAAGCAGAATTACAGTGCAGGAGTCTGTACATCTACAGCAGCGATATTTATACAGTGAAAATAGCCTTACCTGCGTCTGTTCTGTTCCAGTAGGAACTTATCCAACCTTGTCTTGAATCCCTGAAGGATTCTTTCCCCTGTAACAGCTTCCGGAAGAGCATTCCAGATTTCTACCACTCTCTGGGTGAAGAAGAACTTCCTTACGTTTGTACGGAATCTTTTCCCTTCTAACTTTAGCGAGTGCCCTCTCGTTCTCTTCACCTCAGAGAGGGTGAACAATCTCTCTTTCTCTACTAAGTCAATTCCCTTCAATATCTTGAATGCTTCGATCATGTCCCCTCTCAGTCTTCTCTTTTCAAGGGAGAAGAGGCTAAGTTTCTCTAGCCTCTTGTCTGTCCTTGAGGGCCACAATCGAGTCGGGTTTCAGGATGTCCCCAATGAATTTACATGAGATCTATTTGCATGCACTGCTTCCATTGTATGCAAATAGATCTATATTCATTTGGAAAATCCTGAAAACCGAACCTGGGTGAAGGCTCAGGTTGGAAGCCCCTGAACTAGATAGTGGCAAGACAATTGTGTTCAGAAAAAGAAGATTGTGTTCAGAAAAAAATGGACAAGTACTTTTGAATATCAGGCCCTAAAGGACTGCCCCATTTTGGGCCTGGGAGCATCTCAGCCAGTCAGGTTTTCAGGAATATTCATGAGACAGATTTGCATGTACTTCATCCAGGTAATGCAAATATTCCTCATGCATATTCATTGCGGAAATCTTGAAAACCTGACTGGCTTTGCGTGTCCCCAGGACCAAGCCTGGGAAGCACTAGTCTACTGAAAATTGCTTAGTTAGCACATCTGGTCCAGAAAAGAGCAGTACTGAGGGAATCTCTCTTAACCCTTAAGCCACCTAGGTCTGTGGTTGGCGTAGTAGGATAGCCTTGGCAAATATGACTTGGGAAAAGGGATGGGATTTGATATACTGCCTTTCTGTGTTTACAATCAAAGTAGCATATTATATACAGGTACTTCTTTTGTATCTGGGGCATTGGAGGATTAAGTGACTTACCTAGAGAGTCACAAGGGGCTGCACTGGGAATTGAACCCTTCTCAGGCTACTCCTCCACAAGACACCCACATATAGTATAATGGACAAGTCTTACTTTCACAGGCTCTATTGCAGGGGTCCCCAAAGTCCCTCCTTGAGGGCCGAATCCAGTCGGGTTTTCAGGATTTCCTCAATGAATATGCATGAGATCTATGTGTATGCACTTCTTTCAATGCATATTCATTGGGGGAATCCTGAAAACCCGACTGGATTTGGCCCTCAAGGAGGGACTTTGGGGACCCCTGCTCTATTGCATCAGAAAATCTTCAGATCCTGCCTAAACCCCTGTTTCAAGCTGCTTTTAAGTCTTGAACGTGGCTACTCCTCATCGGCTTTAACAAGTCTTGTTTCTTCACATGGAGCAGAGATCATCCCTTAGGCCAGGGGTGTCAAAGTCCCTCCTCGAGGGCCTCAATCCAGTTGGGTTTTCCAGATTTACCCAATGAATATGCATGACATCTATTTGCATGCACTGCTTTCATAGTATGCTAATAGATCTCATGCATATTCATTGAGGAAATCCTGAAAACCCGACTGGATTGCAGCCCTAGAGGAGGGACTTTGACACCCCTGACTTAGGCATATGTACTGTACATAGGAGTTGGGGTATATTAGCACTAGAAAACGGCTTGCAATAGTAGCTGTTACTAAGGGAAATGCCCCCCACCCAAAAAAAGAAGAACCAGTTGAAAAAGATATAGATTTTCCTTTTAAGGAAGATGGAAAGTGATTGTGAAAGAGGTACTGGAATAGACCTGGAAACAACTTTTTTAAATAAATAAAAACAAAACGTCATTTGAGCAGGGATCTCAAAGTCCCTCCTTGAGGGCAGCCATCCAGTCGGATTTTCAGGATTTCCCCCATGAATATGCATTGAAAGCAGTGCATGCACATAGATCTCATGCATATTCATTGGGGGAAATCCTGAAAACCCGACTGGATGGCGGCCCTCAAGGAGGGAATTTGAGACCCCTTGATTACAGTAATATGTGGACTTTTCACAAGAGCACGAGCTCCAGATACGTTTGCCCAGCAGTAAAAAAAAAAAAAAAAAGCGCATGATTACAGTCTGATCACATGAACAAATGAACCCTGGAAACCGGATCACAAAACGTGCAATCAATAAGCCATAATCGAGCCCTATCACCACCCAAACTGGAAACTCTAGTACAATCAGGATCCAGTTTCAGCCTCCCCTCCAGACTCTTACCTCCCCTCCCCCGCTTTCTGGTGGGAGGATCTGGCCAGCTTAAATCTGCTGCCCATCTGCAAACTCTGAAACTTTGAGGAAGTGCGACGAGCCCCGCCCCCACCTCGTCCAAGGCCTTCCAAGGTGCAGTTCCAAGGGAGGGGGAGGGGCCAGGTAGGGCGCACTCTTTAGGCGCCGAGATCAGATGCTTTGTGAAATAGGATCACAGGCTTCTTTATTTTATTATTTTTCTTTTACAGTTAGCCCCAACTGGAGGTATTTGAGATATATTACGATGCGTTCAGTCAATGCATTCATTTCGCATGTGTGCACTTTTACTGCTGTTTCCGACGGTGACTTTTGGTATATAATTTATATAAACGGGTGTTTGAGGAATACAAATCCAAGGATGTGGCTCAGAGGAAGTGTTCCCTAGCAGTACACGGTCATGCTTTGTAGTTAAATGAACTTTCATATCGTGTAAAGAGCTCATGTAGGAAAGGGAAGGTGGCGACGTTGGAAGGAGGAGCCAGGAGACTACCACATAAAGGACAACCTCTATCCCGAGGGGAACATCATCAACTCAATCCACGAATTAATTATTGCTCATAACTCCAATCATCCTTTTGTATGAACAAGATTTATGGCTAGAATCGTAAATCCTGTTTGTGTTTCAAGTTGTAATCGTATCAGACAAATATATCTTAATTAGGACGTCTGTTTTGTGTTTCTTACCCAGAGTAATAAGTACCTTTTCCACCTACACTACTTCGAAATGGAGGAGCAGGTAGGAAGATCAGAGAAACCAGGATTCAAATCCCACTGCAGCGCTTTAGCTTCACTAAATATGGACTTTAGTGCCTAGGACATTTTTAGTCACTATAACACCCCCTCATTATCTAATTCTCCCCCCTCCACTTTAATGGCCATGCACTAAGGTTGACATTAGTACATTTCACTCATGACTATTTTAAAAAAAATTTGGAGGTGGCAAGGGCTCCTGCATTATCTATGCTTCCACAAGTCAGCACACAGGAAAGTGAAGTTACTTACCTGTAATAGGGGTTCTCTGTGGACAACAGAATAAGTCAGTCACACACATTGGTGATGTCATCCAACCAGCCTGGAGCAAATTTTCTCTCCTCTATACCTGAGTGATCCCCTCCTGGCACAGGTTCTAGAGTTAAGGCTCTGATGAATCATCCTTAGGGGAGGAGGGAGAGTCAGTGGGCCTAACTTATTCTGCTGTCCACAGCAAACCCCTGTTACAGGTAAGCACCTTCATATCTCCCTGAGTCAGCCACAGATTGGCGCCTCTGCAGCTGAGGCGCATGGAAAGGCCAATACTTTACCTTCCATCACCTGTCATAGGGCTAGATTAACTAAATTTACCAATCCTGTAACGATGGTCGCAGAACGCAACCCGATTCACTAAACAGCTGTCCAATAAATCTCCTGTCCGATTTGATTCACCCATGCAAAGGAGTAAAATCCAATGCAAAATAGCCAAGTGATTGATTCACTAACACTTGCTTGGCTATTTTGCATCGGGTTTTACGATTGTAAAGCCCAACTGCTGTAGACCTGTGTTACTGACAGGTCTGCCTGGGTTTTTTTTTTTAATGGCACTGATATTTTGCGTGTATTACAGATGTAAAATATCTAAATAAATAAAAAAAAAAGCCACCCCACCTG
The DNA here is from genome assembly GCF_902459505.1 of Geotrypetes seraphini. Lineage (NCBI taxonomy): Eukaryota > Metazoa > Chordata > Amphibia > Gymnophiona > Dermophiidae > Geotrypetes > Geotrypetes seraphini. Next base: position 30,941,960 of record NC_047093.1, read on the forward strand.
ACAGCGCCCCCTCCCTCCCTCCCTCCCTGAACCCACCAAAAATGCCCATATTTTGTATTTTTACCTAGTGTACATCGCCTAGAATTTGGAATAGGCGATTAATTAAATTTTATAATAAACTTGAATGACAGGAGGGATGCCCACTTCCTCCTGCCACCGGACAACAGACGCTGACACCCCCTTCCCCCTCCCTTAAGTTAGGAGCAGGAGAGGTGCTCAGTCCCTTGTGTTTCTCCGGGATGCACAGGGAGGGGCCTAAGGCCCTGATTGACTTAATGAGTAGCCTACGGCAGTCCCTGATTGGCCATTGTTTTGGGCATCGATGACTGCTTTCTGGTGGCAGGAGGGAGTAAGCATCGCTCCTGCCATTTGGTGGGGGGAAGGGGAGGGGAAAGAGGGGCTGATGATAGGAGGGATTGGGAATCGCTCCTACCATTCGTTTGCAGCAGCAGACCTTGGCAGGCATTTTTGGTTCAGGGAGGGAGGGGGCACTTTGTCAGGGGGAGCTTTTTTTCTTTTTATTGGGCAGATATTTTGCACAATACGTGCAAAATATCTGCCCAATTAAAAAAGAAAAAAAACCAGCAGAAGCCCTGCCAGTAGTGACAGGAGGCTGCTTCTCCGGTCACAGCTCTGCCGCGACTCAATTATTCACTGAGTTGGGAGTTTGCGTGCAAATAATTTGCATGCAAAAACGATAGTGAATCAATTGCTGTTTCCAAAATTAGCCAACAGCGATTGAATCGCTATCTTTAACGAATCTGGGTCACAGTACTGTGGTAGAATGAGGCTGAAGGAACCAAAGAGAAATGGGACATTGTGTTTTCTCACTTTAGAACTTTGATGGATGCCCAACAGATGGATCAAGTCAATTTGAACTCCTCCTATAAGAGGAAACCCCTTAAAACTATAAGATAGGGGACTTTAACACACATCGAGAAAATGATTGTTACGTTCCACACGTAAGCTGTAGTACATGGTACTAGAACAGGGGTGCCCATAAGGTCGATCGCAATCGATCAATAGATTGCGAAGGCAACACGAGTCCACCGCGTTGCCTTCGCATTCTACCTGCTTTCCAACACAGAAGTGCCGAGCTGACCAGCCTTCCCCACCCGACGCCAATCGCTGCCCCAGAACTTCCTCTCCAAAGTCAGAATTGACATCGGGGTTGAAGGCTGATGGGCCCAGCCCTTCTGCGTTGGGAAGCAGGGAGAGCTTGGGCAGCAGTGGTTTGGAGGCCTGTTCTCCAATGGGGGCGGCAGTGGCTTGGGGGAGGGTAGGGAGACAGAAAGAATGAAAGGAAACAGATAAAGAAAGGGGAGGACAGGGAGAAAGAAAGAAAAGGGGCATGGAGAAAGACAGGGAGGCAGAGAGAAAGAAAGGGAAGGGGAGAGAGGCAGGGAGAGAAGAAAAAGTTGACAAGATGGAATGAGGTCTGGAAGCATACAGTAGGCTGAAAGAAGGGAAGAAATATTGGATGCACAGTCAGAAGAAAGTGTAACCAGAGACTAATGAAATTACCAAAGGTAGGAAAAATGATTTTATTTTCAATTTAGTGATCAAAATGTGTCTGTTTTGAGAATTTATATCTGCTATCTATATTTTGCACTATGGCCCCCTTTTACTAAACCGCAATAGCGGTTTTTAGCGCAGGGAGCCTATGAGCATCGAGAACAGTGTGGGGCATTCAGTGCAGCTCCCTGCGCTAAAAACTGCTATCGCAGTTTAGTAAAAAGGGAGGAGTATATTTGTCTATTTTTGTATAGTTGTTACTGAGGTGACATTGCATATTTTAAAGTCATCTGCCCTGACCTCTGATAAAACCCCCAAATACAAATGATAATTAACATTTTCTCTGCATATAGTGTGCTTTGTGTTTTTAAAAATTTTTTATTGTGGGTAGATCATTTGGACTTGGTCATTTTAAAAGTAGCTCACAAGCCCAAAAAGTGTGGGCACCCCTGTACTAGAAGATACAGTCAAGGTAAACATAATATGGTTTAAATGCATTTAGACAAGTTCCTGGATGAAAGTTCACAAACCAGTAGGCATGTAGCCATAAAGAGCTACCATTATTTTTTAGGCATGAGTAAGGAACTTGGGACCTGGATTAGAGGCCATTATTGAAGAATAGATGGTGGGGATTGATGGTCTAACACAGTGGTCTCAAACTAGCAGCCCCGCCAGGTACTATTTTGAGGCACTTGGCATGTTTATCATAATCACAAAAGTAAAATAAAAGTTTCTTGATCATGTGTCTCTTTAGCTAAAAATGACAATATTATTATTAAGACTTTGCCAAAAGGAAAACTTTATAAACTATAAAGAGTTTTACCTCATGCAAAATTGTAATTTCTTTAATAAGACATTAACTACTTCTTCTGAGGCCCTCCAATTACCTACAAATCCAAAATGTGGCCCTGCAAAGGGTTTGAGACCACTGGTCTAACAGCAAGGCACATCATGCATTTAGGGGCTATTGCTGCATAACAGCTGGCACTAAAGCTGTTAATTTAAGGAAGCGAGACAATGTTGAGGGTCTGGAACCCTGAGCTCCACAAATATGCAGCAGGCTAGCTGTACAGGTCCCCAAAGGATGCATCTCTCAGCTGCAGTGTCTGTTCTCCAAAAAGGCAGAACCGGTCCTGGAGCTGCCTGGAGTTGTGTAAAAAAATATACAAACAACCAAAAAAGACCCCCCCCCCTCCCACTGCAAAAATAAAAAAAAGAAATAAGGGTAGCAGATCAGAATGACACCATCATGCTTGCTTGTAGAAGGACGAACTGAAGGGGGCAGCAGAGACTGGGGAAGAGGAGTTGAAAAGCTATGCTTGACATCTTCTGCAGAATGCTTGCAAGCATGCATGGATAACCCTATGGTTCAACATACCATTCCTATCGCATTGGACTATCCATTGCAGCAGCTCTATCTTTACTAAAGGAAATATGTTTAATCTTTAGCTGCTTGTGGTTAGATTATGATTATCAAATAAGCTGTAATAAAGACAATGTCTGGAGTAGCTCCAGTCTTAGCTGCTGGAAACTGAATAGTTTCATACATGGAATTTATACCATATTGCAAGAAGATTATACCAAAATCCTGCAAAACATCAATCTAAATACTAAAAACTTATTTAATGAATAGGAGATTAATTGGTACATTAACAAGTTTCCATTAATGTACTTTTCTTTACTCTGTTTAATTCATCATCATCCTTTTATAAAAGAAATATAATATATGACAGCTAAGCCCCCTCACGTGTTCTATCTCCTCTTCTGCAACAGCTGGAAAACAGCTGCCAGAACCAAATGCATTATTGTGTTCACTGCAGTGTGGCAGAATCTCATCATCTGATTGTCCAGGACACTGTCTCTACATATCATGTTCTCCAAGATGTAAAGCAGCTCTTAGGCTCTGTGAGGAACGATAAATTCTGTGTCCTTCATTCTGCATTTCATCCTTTTCTAAGCGGAGATCGAGCTTCCAAGGAAACAACTGCATATTTTCCTATTTATGGATCGTTCCTTAGTACAACTACTCTTCTTCAAAAGGATGCTCAGAATACAATGTATAGTCTGTCACATAAAACTCAGGAGGAACTGCTTCCAGTAGTAAATGACTTTGGCTGAACATGCCACCCCTATTAAAGTACAGCACAAAAACAAAGCAACTCTGCCCAGATCCTTGTTAATGTCTGCCCAAACTTCTGCACAGGCAACTTCTCAAAATGCAAAGCGATTTTTCTACATTCTCTGGCTAAAAGAACCATGCACTATTCCTTAACACTTCAATTAAAATTTTAAAAACAGAACGCAAAAATGGTTGTGTGGTTTCTCATCAGTTATGTGTCACAACTGTTTAAAGTTCAGATGACATTTGACCTTTTTAGACATTTGCAACAGCAGCGAGAGATAAAACAGAGCACCATTTAATTGGGAAAAGATTGTGCTTGCAGTCTTTTTTTTTTTAAATGGGGGTGTAGGCAAGAGTTTATGGAAAGTACAGCAATATATAATGAAGAAAAGGCAAGAGAAATTTATTATAAACATTAAGACAAATGATCTTCAAAATTTGAGTTAATGTAAAATTCAAACAAGGAGACACAGGTTCAAAATGATGGACATTAACTGAAGAAAAGAAAAAAAAAGAAAATAACTAAACATGAGCATCCAGCAGCCACTTAAAGAGTCGTGGCTCACTTTTAAAGACACATTTTTCATGAAATAAGAGGATGACATGAATTACAAACTTTTTTTCACCACCTGTTAGTTCAAAGTCTATTACTTTGATAAATGAAAAATAGTCAATTTGCATCTCATACTTGTTTTTTTTTCTTAAATAAAGTTTTCTTTTTGTCATATGAGCAGAAACTTATTATATTTTAAACACCCTTTTAGATCAAGAAAAGTCCCTACGTAGTGCATTCCTGAAATAAAGGTAACAATCTTTTTGTCCCTTTTGAAATTATTCAAGGCAAAGTAATATACATGGTTTCTGAGCTATGTATAATTTTGTATTTCAGTTTGAAAACAGAGGGTAGAAGGAGCAGGTGTACAGCTGGAGCTTTAGTACATAATAGGTTTACTCTTATTTTTCAGCTGTTTTCACATGGCTGCCATGGAAAGTGGACACCTTTTCTAAATGTCACTAGGCTAATAATGCTCTTGACATGGAAATTCAGTAATGGCAAGGTAACATCAGCAGGCCAGAGGGTCCAAGTACCGAATCAGGGAGCAGGGAGAAATCCTGAGGCATAAGCTTAACATTTCCCTTTGCTACCGACTCTCTCTGTGTGACCTTTAGCAATGAACTGTATTTTCACACACCTTTAGGAATTAAGAAACCCGTCTTTAGCTGACTTTCCTGATCAACAAAGAACAATTGCAGCCCGACATTATAAATAAAGTGCTTAACTATGCCAGCTGACAGGCTCCACCTGGTCTCTTTTTTTGGATGAACAGGTACAGTGAACTGTAAAAATAGTAGTATTTTTTCTGTGCATTTTTATCCTTCATCATGGCAGTTGCTTTCCATTGTAAATTCCTTAGCTACATCAAGAAACAACTTTTGCGCATGAGTACCCTATTTGATTTTTGGGCATATATACTTCAAAGTTATTTGGAAAATATGATTATTCAAACACATGAAAAACTGATTGCATTTCTATAGCACCAACCATCCAAATGGGATTTTGATACCGATTTCCATTCAGGAGATACAGTTTTAAAAGCTGAACTGAAACAACCCCTGAAAGATTGAGAATGTCCCAAGCAAGCTCAGGGTAATGGAAAATACATATCCAAGGCCATGCAGATTAAGTCAACATGGAGCTGGTCAAAACACAGGGCATGTCAATCTCCACTCCCAAGTGTCACATCCTCTCTTCGTTATACTTCTTAATTTTACTAGTCCAAACATGCTGTGATTTAAGAAACCAGGAAAAAATGCTTTGGATACAATTCGGCTCTACTTAGTCTAGGAATTAAGTGGTTTATGTTTCATTATACAGCATAAACCTAAATGAAAAGGGAGTCGAACTGAGCAATATTTACTGGGGAATGATGGGTGATGCATGTTAGTTTGCTGCCAAAAGGAGATTTCTGTAGCACCTGAGAGCAGTTATGCTAAGTAAACTATTAATATGCATGAATATCACAGGTGGAAATTCATTCAACAAACTACTTTTTATTTCTCAGACATGTTTTTGCAGGCACCGAAACAGAAAGGAAAGAATCAGAGGTTCTTTGGGGCTCAAACTGTTTAGGTGTGTGTGAAAAACAGCCTTTGCCTTGGGAAAGTAAGCATACCATTGAAAAAGTGAAGTATAGGGAGTTCAAAAGCTTGGGCATATAGAACATACATAGATAGCCAAGGCTATCAAGAGTATTAGAACCTATAACAGAACCAAGAGGACAAATAAAAAGATCTTTTGGATGGGAGGTCACAGGTGAGAAGAGTAAACAGCAATTCTGTATCTTTGGTGCATAGACACTAAGATTTTGAAACTGGCCATTTAAGGTGCATTTCGTTACATAAGAACACATCCTCTCAACACTCAGTCCGTCTAGCTTCCTGTCTATTCATAAGCATAGCTTAAAGGCCCTCTGGCTGCAATTTGCTGGAGTCATGCCAGATCCAGCCCCCCAGGAGGGCACCTGAAGCAGTGGGTTCATAAACGCGCAGGACAATCGAGCGCCGACAATACGGAGCAGACAACTGCACACAGGACATCAGCGCGCTGGACTTAAACTTAATTTTAAAAGTGCTCCGAGTGGGGGTTTGGGGAGGAAAACCCCACAGTTAAGTTAGTTTGTGCTGCCCTTGGGTGGGGGTGTTGGGGGGGAACCCCCCATTATAGAGGGAAGAGGCGTTTTTCCCTTTTTTTAGGGAAAAACATCAATTTCCTCTGTAATGTGGGGGGTTCCCCCCCCCCCAACGGCAGCAGCAACAGTATTAACTCAAGTGGGAGGGGGGTTCCCCCCTTTGGAGCACTTTAAAATTAAGTTTAAGTCCGGTGCGCTGATGTTCTGCATGCAAATGTCTGCACTGTATTGTCGGCGCTCGATTGTCTCATGCGCTTTTGTCCGGTCACTGAAGTATTGAGAACGTTGCAGGTACAGGAAACCTAAAACAAAACTATGAAACATGCTTTTCTTATGTCCCATATGTTAAAGTCCCACATTACACAATGTATAGCATTTAAGATAATTGTATGCAGAATGTTGCTGTTAACTTTGGCGAGCCACAAACTAAAGAGTACATTTGAAAACCGTTATCAATAAAAACTGGCCTTTGAGAGGAAGATCTAACCTATGGTAATGCTGCTCCCTATGTGATTCTCAAAAGTAACCTTTGAGGAGGTTGCAATACATTGTTCTGCCATGACTTATACTCTTGGTATTGTGCTGTAGAGTTCAACCTTACAGATTATACACTTATGGTCCATTTTGGATTTGGCAGACTGGCGCATATCTCCTCTACAGATACATACAGCAGAAGGCCCAATTAACTTTTTGCAATGAGCAATTATGCCTTCCTAGACTGGCAAACATATCCCCCAAATAATGGAAGATACACATCCCAGTCCAGCAGGCTCAAATTAACAAGACACACAAAACAAGGTGCCTCTGGTTTTGTACTTATGATGGGGGCATCTGCTGAAACTGCACAGAACAAACAACAAAAGGGAAAATCCAACAAGGTCTGCAGTAAACAATATGAAAGCAAAACAAAAAAAACCCCCCAAAAACTGCAGACAGACGTACAATGATGCAGGCTAAATTTATTATATCAAAGAATTGAGTGCAGTTAACGTTACAACCTTAAAACAAACCAAGGGACCCGACATGGTACATGTTTCGGTAAACACGCCTTCATCAGGGGTCCTAAGTTGATAAGGTATCAATTGAAACCACAAATAAAAAAACTTTAGCCTATGCACAAATAATCACCAAAGAGCAGTCTGTGTGTAAACTCCTGCGTACCTTATCAACTTGTACATCTGTCTGCAGTTTCTTTGTTTTGAAACTGCACAGAAACCATCTATAAGAAATTTGCACTATCAAAAATACACTATTTGCTGATGAAAAATGGCACATAAGGAACAAAATAAGGCAGACTAAGGTGGGAAAAGCACAGTAGTTATAACAAAACCAGATCTTTATCCTAGCTAGGAGAGTTGATTCTCTCACCTGCTTATGTGACTATCTGTGTTAACAGCTGCCAAATAAAGGGAATTTGTCTTTCAATAATCCATATTTCTCATTTACCATTCATTTTAATTTTGAAGAATAGAAAGTTACTGGTCCAAGATAAGTGAGTTTTGACCTTGAAGTTCCAGCACTTCATTGCAGACCACATGGGAGTTCCTCTGCTCTAGATGTTATGATTTTCCAGTAAGTAGGTGCTCTTCTAATACAGACTAGTCAGATGTAAAGAATACAAGTGGATAATGCACTGAGGAGACCAAGGTGCTGTGTCAATGTACGCTGAAACTTCACCAATACAGAACTGCTCCCCACTTTTCCTCTTTCACTTGTATCAGCTTAATTAACCTCTGAATCCAAAAATGCCCTTGATGTAACCAGTCAGGCCACTTTTCGCCTTCTGCTCTACTTTGTCTTCTAAGGGCGGGAGAGTCACATGATTAAGGGCCAGGTCAAAGAAGAGGGGTTTGCATGGGATGGGCTGAAAGCCAGGGGGGAATTGTACGAGGTTGGCCTGCTTCGTAACCAGAGATGAATCGAGGCAGAAGATCTCAAGGCAGTCAGAGAGAGGCTGTGAAGACAAGAGGCAAAAAAAAAATTGAGGACAAGGAACTATAATATTAATAACAAATAAAAACCCTGCAGCATTTCTGTTTTCCTATTCCTTCTCCCTCCTGTTTAAAATGCTCGTTTTAAATATAGTTCAGTAATGAGGAAGCTGAACACCTGCCCTAATTTCAAAACAAATAATAAAAAATCATTCCTTGTTATCCATTTAACTAGAACATGAACATCTATAATAATAAAATGCTAAGCGCGCATGCTCACTCGCGCCGTGTGTTCCCTGACCCCTGATCTGTCGGGATGTGGCGGCACAAGTGCGCATGCGCGCTTACTACGTATCCAAAGGTGCGCTAGAGATGCGACAGGTGCGTTTGGTGGCGGGACATTTAGATGCAGCCACAGAGGGGGAAAATAAAAGTGTACCATAGTCGTCAGAGGGCGCGGAACAGCGGTCCGGGAGTGACAGAAAAGGAGAAGCGAGAATTGGTGTCACTCGGAGACGGCCGCCGCAGCCCCTATCACCGCCTAGGCCTCCTGCCCCCCCCTTCCCCGGGACAAACCGAGAAGTGGAGCTGGCCCGGCCTCCACGACAGACCCGAGGAGCCCAGCAACTTTCCGCCCCGGCTCTTGCGCTGACCCCGCCGCCCGGGACCCGAGTCCTTTGCCGCCCCCCCTTCCCTTCCCGCAGTCCCGACTACGAACCTGGCGATTCCAGCAGCGTGTGCAGCAGTCTCTGAAGATGTCATCAGGGACGTGCCAGAATAAATCAGGGCAGTAGAAGGACTCGAAGCAGCGTGTGAAGACTGCTGCACACACTGCTGGAATCGCCAGGTTCGTAGTCGGGACCGCGGGAAGGGAAGGGAAGGGGGGGGGGCGGTAAGGGACTAAGGGAGCCGGACAGACCGCGGGAAGGGAAAGGGGGGTAGAACACTACTGCTGCTGCACAGGGAAGTGGTGTGGGGGGAGGGAAATGGAGGGGGAGGGAATGCTGCTTTGGCTGCTGAGAGACAGATAGATAGAAAGACAGACAGACAGTGGGAGGAAGGGAGATAGAAAGAAAAGAAGAAAGATACAGGGGCAGGGAGATACACAGAAAGGCAGACAAAGGGGGCCAGGGACAGAGACAGACAGAAAGAAAGACAGCGGGAGGGAGGGAGAGTCAGAAATAAAGACAGACAGACATATATTCTAGCACCCGTTAATGTAACGGGCTAAAATACTAGTATTTACATTAAAATGTTGGCTTCCTGTTCCCTTTTCTGCCTCCTATTCCAAACACAGGAGGCACAATTCTTACCTTGCTATCTTTCACCTGGGAAGGAGACTCTGCCTCACTAGTGTTGTCAGCATCTGAAAACAATTCAGAGAAACTTTGAACACCAGCACTTATGGCAAAGGGATAGTCTATCTGAATTTTTTTTTTTTTAAATAAATCTTTAGAGTTTCAAAACCAACAAAAATGCAATACAGTATCTATACAAATAAAATTAATCATATATGCATTTATAATCAATCAAAATCCATACAACAATAACAAATCCCACCCAACATTTCATAAGGGAATAGAACCATACAAAGAAATACCTCCCTCTCGCCCTCCCTCCCCTGGGTGTGTTTGCAATATACCAACAGGAACAAAGGAAAAGACAACTACAATGAATCCATAAAAGATGTCAAAGGGCCCCAGATTAATTTAAATCTCTTAGTATGTCCCGGCATATCCATATTCATTTTTTCAAATCTATAAATTAAACATAAATTTGCACACCAAAAATTTAAATTAAGGCAATCCCAGTTCTTCCAGTTGCGAATAACCATTTGTATGGCTACCCCGGTCATGATAAGGAAAAGCTGACCTCTATATCTGTCCAATGACTGATTTTTTAAAAAAGCTAACTGGAAAAATACAAGTTTTAGTGTTAACGTAAAGAGTCTGGCTGGCCATAAGTCACAAGCCTGCAGCAATCTTATCTTGTATAGGGGGGGAGGGAGGGAATCTAAAGGCTAGGTAGTAGCAGATATTCCACTATGATAATTGTTAATTTTTTGTTCACAGTAAACCGCCTAATACTTTTGTATAGGTAGTATATCAAATTTAATAAACTTAGCAAGTATGATGTGTGCAGACATGGTTTACAAATGACTGTTTCCACCCTCAAATGATGAGTCCTGAAGAACTGATTGTCTCTATAGCTTATGTTTCAGATACTCTAACCCAGTGTTTCTCAACTCGGTCCTGCAGTACGCCTCCCCCTTGCCAGTCAGGTTTTCAGGCTATCCACAATGAAAGAAATTTGCATATAATAAAAGAAACTTGCATTTAAAGGAGGCAGTGCATGCAAATCAAGTTTATGCATATTCACTGTGGATAGCCTGAAAACCTGACTGGCAAGGGAGTACTGCAGGACCAAGTTGAGAAACACTGCTCTAACCTAACTGAATAATAAACCTCTCATCTAAGTTGTGTCAATCGCTGCCATTTAACAAAAGCAACATCCTAAGCAACACAGTTTGTGCTTCCTCAATCCTATCAAGATGATGCTGGAAAGGCTTTGACCACACAGTACTAGAGGAAGAAAGAGAGCAACAGGTTTGAAGAGATTAGCACAGGCAACCACATAAGATAGAAGATTGCATCTATATTAACCATTACTTTAATTGCTTACTGTTTTGAAGGACAGTAAAGTGCTTATGATTAGCTCAAGGCTTACCCAAGATGGCAGCTGCCTGCAAGGAATACTTCTCTGCATTCACCTGTGTAATCAAGTCCTGGACATTTGGCAGGTCCTAAAGCATTAAAAGTAATTTTACTCAAAAGAAAGTCAAAGCATACACGAACTGACAGGAACATTTCTATGATGACCTGCCTTTTTGAAGAAAATTTATCCAAGATGGTGTACAACATATTAGAATTTATTGATAATGAGATGAGGAGCGGGGACAAAACCACCACAAAATACAAATACATACAAAAGCATGGTAATAGTGGAAAATGTCCTTCAATGGAAGGGTGGGGGTGGGAGAGACTTGCTTATCAAGAACAGGCACAGAGTAGGCCTAGGATCTTCTGGATTGAATTCCCAGCTCATGTTCTCTGCTGTCAGAGGGAAGGGAGAATAGGAAGGTGGCTGTTACATAATTAGCAGCTAACCAAATTTTGGTTTCAGCACCAAAACCAGCCCAAAACCCACATTTGGCCTTGTTTCAGTTTTGGCCAAAAATACCAGCAAATTTTGAGCCGAGATTGAAACTTTCTGGGCTATGTTCTGTGGTTCACCCCCACCCCCAAACAGAAGCAGCCTCCTCACTCCAACACCCATCCTACTTTCTCTGGGTCTACTGTACATCCTCTAATGGTCTAGAGCAGGGGTGTCCAATGTCAGTCCTCGAGGGCCGCAATCCAGTCGGGTTTTCAGGATTTCCTCCATGAATATGCATGAGATCTATTAGCATACAATGAAAGCAGTGCATGCAAATAGACCTCATGTATATTCATTGGGGAAATCCTGAAAATCTGACTGGACTGCGGCCCTCGAGGACCGACATTGGACACCCCTGGTCTAGAGGCAAGAGCAACTCCCAGCTGAGGAGAGATATGACTGAAGTCTGCAAAATCCTGAGTGGTGTAGAATGGGGTACAATTGCTCCCAACATACTATGGGGGAGGGGGGGGGGAAGAGAGGAAGGAGGCAGCAGAGAGTAGCAAATACCAGAACTCCCTCCCATCCCACTATCCCTCTACCAACTGCAGAACAGAAATGGTAACTTGGTAACCATCTCTCTCCCCTTTAAAAAAAAAAAATAATAATCAAAAAGGAGCTCCAGAGGATGGTGTGGAGAGGAGGAGGAGATGGAAAAATCCCCATGTAGACCTTTTAAGAAAATGGACACCTGGAGGAGTCCCGGTCACTCTCCTGAGAGCATAGCCAGCCCCTGAATGCCCCCTCAATATACCATACTCAGCTGGGCTCAGGACATACCAAACATTTAGAAACTAGCTGCCTAGAATATTTTCTGTATCTATTAGATGGCGATGGGCAATGAAGAGCTTGGGGCTGCAAGGTAATATAAATAAAACAGGAATTTACAAGTTTTTGTTCTCTGTCACCATCTACTGTTACAAGGCATAACCTATGTGTTCTGGACTGGTCTGGTGGATAATAAAGAAATTGTATTCATAGCAAAGGTTCAAACTAGAGAATGACAAGGAGACTGGGACAAACTTTGTCCCCGTGTCATTCTCTAGTTCTAACACTAGTGGCCTAGTGGTTAGAGTTGCTAGCTCAGCACCCCAAAGTTGTGATTTTGATCCCAGTGCCATTCCTTATGACCCCAGGCAAGTCACTTAACCCTCCATTACCTGGGACAGGCATGGAAAATGCTTAGAGTACCTGAGTACTATATCAGTGTATTGTAAACTGCTTTGATATCCATGGAAGAAAGGCAGTATATCGAATAAAAATAACCATCTCAAAACACATTTGTACAACTGTAGAGCTGTCAGCATACCGGTAGAAAAGCTGTAGCAGAATCGAGTATCCAAAGCAGACAATGGGTAGGGAAATCATTAGATTATCACTGGAAAAATACCAAAGCCCCATTTAAGTACCTTTTTTTTTTTTTTGCATCAGAAGGGTGTTTTTTTATTGGTTTATTTGTGAAAAGCTAAGATCAGAAACGGATTTTAGCTGCCAGTTATAGAAGCTTAAGTGCTTATATGATATTGACAACTTGGATAATGCATAATATCTTATCAAAAGTAAAGTTCCTTCTGCTGGGATATTTTCTTAGCAATGTAGACTGAAAAACTGGTCAGACTGAAGGCCTAAGCTGGTCTTCATCCGCTATGTTAGAGATACCAACCCACCCTAAAAACAGTCTAAATGAACACAATAAAATCAAACCACAATCATAGCAGCCTGTGGCACAAATAAAATATGTTTTTCATACTTTCAAGCTTTTCTTAGCAGCTCCAGTCTGGGTTCGAACTTCATTAGCGTACTTCAGAACACGATCATACAGGACAAGAGCTTCACTCCATTTCTTCACTAGAACATAGGACTGTGCAATAAAAAAACACCTAGAAAAGCAAATTAGATGTCATCACTATGCTCTGTTGTCAAAGTGCACAGGTTTACAAACAGAGTAATTCTTGAGAGTCATTAAGACAACCCAAGAATTTAATATACAGTGGAACCTTGGTTTACGAGCATAATTCGTTCCAGAAGCATGCTCATAAACCAAAGTACTCGTATATGAAAGCGAGTTTCCCCATAGGAACTAAGGGAAACTCGCTTGATATAATTCCCACCCACCCCCTGAGGCCTGCAGCGCTGCTCCACCTTTCCCACCCCACCCCCGAGGCCACCAGCGCTGCTCCACATCTCCCCCCCGCGATCCAGCATCTCCCCCTGCTCGCGTCGCAAGATCATCCATGCAAGATCACCCACCCGCTCAAACACATTGGCTTACCCCCATCTGGCACTGGCACAAGCACCAACGCACAGGACATGCCGGTGCCCGAAGATCTGCTGTCTTCCTTTTGCTGGGCCTTGAACATCTGCGCATGCTCAAGACCTTCTAGTTCTCGCTCTCTCCGAGAATCTCAGAGAGAGCGAGAACTAGAAGGCCTTGAGCATGCGCAGATGCTCAAGGCCCAGCAAAAGGAAGACAGATCTTCGGGCACCGGCATGTCCTGTGCGTTGGTGCTGGAGCCAGATGGGGGTAAGCCAATGTGTTTGGGTGAGTGGGTGTGTGTGGGGGGGATGCCAGATCGCGGTGGGGGGGTATGCTGGTTCATAGGGGGGGAGTCAAGCTCGGTTTCCAAGGCGCCAATTTTGCAAACGTTTTGCTCGTCTTGCAAAACACTCGCAAACCGAAGTTTGACTGTATATAGTTTGAAAATCTTTAATCGTTGAGGTAGAACTAGCTCACAGATTAGTAACCTGTGACTCCATAATTGAGACAAGCAACAATAAGTTTGAATCCACATTTTCAAATTTTTCCCATACCTGTTTGGAAAAGGTGGCTGTCTGAGAAATTAGTCCCAAGTAAACCCTCCATAAATAAATTTAACTTCCATATATCTTGAACCTTCATCTCCTTAATTTTCCCTCTACTTATTTGCTATCTTCAGAAACACTAGTTAGAAAGTATTTAAAAGAAGGTTTGGAATTAGCAAATAATGATACGATTCAACTGAGTAATTAAAAAAATTGCTGATTTTCAACAGAATATGGATTAGCTAATAACTACGGTGGTGGATGTAACTGCTTTTTTAGAAGAATCTCAAGTTAATGTCTTAACTAGATTCACTCTCCTAGTTACGTTTGTCCACTAAAAACATAATTCGCTGGTAATGAAAACATACTTTAGGGTAAAAAAAAAGATGTTAATTTTTGCAATGGAAAAATCAACCTGTTTCCTGATGTATCCAGAGCAACTCAAGTTAAGGCATAAGAGACTTTTGAGTTTTAGCTCTGGGTGCTAAATTTTTTCTTAAATATCTCATTATCTTTCAGGAGAAGGAATTTATTTCTTGGGACTCAATGCAACTAGAGAATTTTCTTAATGGCCATGAGATAAAGAACTAAGCCATAAAGTAAGAGTTGGATTTAGTTTTTTTATCACATAAAAGTAGACAGGATATATGTTTAGTTTTCCTTTTCTAAATTTCTCCTGAAAATAATTAAAAAAAAAAAAAAAAAAAAAGGTAAGATTTCTCTCTCATGACGAGGGCTTGTAGGTATTTTCATGATGTTGTAATGCTATGTATTGGTTTTCTTTCTTTCTTTCCTAACTTGATTTCTATGGGGCTCATAATCAAAGCTTAAACACATCTAAAAACCTGCCCAAGTCGGCACTTAAATGACCTAAAAGACAGGTTCAAGTGCTGATAATCAATCAGACTTTCTGGAAGTGTCACGAGACTTTTTATGCCTCTGAATGCCGCTGTGCGCCCAGAGCTGAAAGGGGCGTAACTGGAGGAGTGGTTAGGGTGGGATGTGGGCCAACCTAGACTTAGTCATCCTGCAGGGATAATTGAATGTTTTACTAGACATCCTGGATAAAACTTAAATGTTGTGAGTTAAGATGATGTAAAAAACAGGTATAAGTGCAAAAAAGGTATCCAAAATGAGCAGATAACCACTGCAGAAACAAACTAAAGACCTACACACTCTCCCTCAGTGTTCATTGACCCCCCCTCACATCCCCACAAAGATCAGAATAAAAAAAATACATACCTGTCTCCAGGACATCTGCAACTGGTATAGAAAAGCCTAGTAGAGCTGAACACAGGTGTCTTAAATAGCCTGGAGGTGGGCTAGTGAACCATAGAGAGGAGGACCAAGGTACATAAGCCCCTCTAACCACCACATTTATGGTGGAACATATGCACCCACCAACCCCCCCAACCCACTCTACTGCCATATAATTTTTACCTGCAGCCATAAGGGCTATTGGGGTTGTAGACAGGTGGGTATAGTTGGTTTTGGGGGCTCACCATAACCTATAAGGGAGTTCTGTTGAGATGTTTATCTGGTACCTTTTTTGTGAAGTTCACAGCATTGCCCTCTAAGTTGATCCACTACTCTGTTGCTATTAGAAGTCTGCATGCGAACAGGGATCTGCATACGAACGGGGATCCCCCAGGGCTACGTGACTCCCACGGGGATCCCCACCCAGGTCTACGGGACTCCCATGGGGATGGAACTGGGAATCCCAAGGCCTGGAAAGAGAATTAGTAGAAGATAGATAAAATGATGGAAAAACTAAATGTTCCACCAGCTACAGGAAGGGTGATGATCATTTTGAGGGGGGGTTAAGCTCAAAGAAGGAGGCCCAGCCCCCTCTCATGGTTATAACACCAATTGTGTTTAGTACAAAATGAAGTACTTGCTCAGTTTGTTTGGCACATTTTTCTTATGCAACCATTGTCCTGAAAAGTGCCTCTCTCAAGTCTACTTTAAATTATTTTGATGCTTTATTTTTTTATTCTTTACTCACTGCTGCATTAAAAATCATTTGTGGATCTTGGAAGGACCTCTCACAAGTTACCTATGCCAGATGGTAGAACCAGATTTGTTTGCTCTACAGATATGAGCTTTATATTGCCAAAAAAATCCAACTCTTATTTCTTTTAACGAGAAATTGTCAACTCTACAGCACATGACCTAATGTCTATTCTAATTATTTCTGGTGATGAATGCATCTCTTATTTCTGTTCACTGTTATTTGTTTATATTGTATTTTATTGTTGCTTTAAATAATCTAAGGGCTCCTTTTATTAAGGTGCGCTAGCGGGGTTAGCGCAGACATTTCATCACGCGCAAACCCCCGCGGCAAGCCAAAAAACTAACGCCTCGTCAATGGAGGCGTTAGCGACTAGCGCGGCAGGCGGTTTTAACGTGCGGTATTCCGCACGTTAAACCCCTACCGCACCTTGATAAAAGGAGTCCTAAGACTAAAAAAAAAAAAATCAAAATCAAAATTGTCAGAAATAATTCTTGCTTTTTATGGGGACAGGCAACTTTTATGGGGGGATGCGCAGGGACAGGCGGGATACTGGTGGGGACAGGTAGGGGGATGGGCAGGATTTCTGTCCCAGCACAACTCTCTAGTTGCCATGTCTGGGAAGCCAGTCCATTACAATGGTCTTGTTCTGGGCGTTTCGGACTTAGACAAAATTTTGGTAGAAAATGTGGTATAAACATAGACGTCCTGGCGGTCTGGATGAACAATAGCCTAGACGTCCAGATAGACATTTTTCAAAAAATGGATATTTTTCCACTGCCGACTTTGGGCATCTAGCACCATACTACCAAATCAAACTTAGACATATAAGAACATAAGCAGTGCCTCTGCTGGGTCAGACCAGAGGTCCATTGTGCTCAGCAGTCCGCTCACGCGGCAGCCCATCAGGTCCAGGACCTGTATAGTAATCCTCTGTCTATACCCTTCTATCCCCTTTTCCTTCAGGAAATCATCTAATCCCCTCTTGAACCCCTATCACACCCTCTGGAAGTGCATTCCAGGTGTCCACCACCCTTTGGGTGAAGAAGAACTTCCTAGCATTGGTTCTGAATCTGTCCCCTTTTAATTTTTCCGAATACCCTCTCGTTCTTGTAGTATGTTTTGATTATGCCCTTCCATGTGTATGGAAATGTTATAAAATTACTAAAAAAAAGAAAAAGGATGACCCAAGAAAACAATTTGATCATTAATTGCCCTAAAGTGAACAAAATGACCAAGCTATAAATCAACGTCTCCCTCTACACACACAGCACATTTCCTGTGGTCCAAAATCATTTCATTGTGCAAGTATAAAGCACACAAAAAAAGAACTATGCACTTAAGAACAAAACTGCCTACATATCCGATACATTCACGAAAATACATACATCTAGCAGTGCTACAGAACTAAGCAGTAGTAGCAAAATAATTGTTTTCAAAATTAAAAACAAAAGTAGCTCCCCGTCTTCCTGCCCAACTCCAGAAATAAAATTTTGATGGTGCTGATGGCTTCATAATTGATGCAAGAAATATGAGTTACACAAAGTAACCTGAATTTTGGGCTAGTCAGACATGCACAGGCTGCAGCCATCAAAGTTGTATGCATTTTTTCTAGTAGCCACAAACGTTTTGTTTCTTATGGAATGATCCTGCTCCAGTAGCAGAGCAATTTAGTTAACCCCCACCCACACACACACATACACACAAATGTTAACTTATCAGACAAGACTACAAAAAAATAAAAAAAATAAAAATAAAATTCAAATGTCTTGAAGTGTCTCCTAAAAATGTTAAAGCCACAAATGTACCAGGCTGACATTTAGATGAAGAACCTGGATTTGTTATAATTAAAGGGAAGAGAAGGCATTTTGGATTTGGCTTATGTCTTTTTCAGTTATAGATCAAGGTGAGTTACATTCATTTACTGTAGTCATTTTCCTCTCCTGCAGGCGATGGAGGATTTAAACGACTAGCCCAAGATCCCAAGGAACTGTAGAGAGATTTGAACAGTGATTCTCTTGTTCTCTGCCTGCGGCTCTAACCATTAGGCTACTCCTCCACATCATCTTTTGAAGACGCCATGAGAACATAAGAAAGCCATACTAACTAGTCTATCCAAGGTTTTTCTGTTTTGCTCTGGTGTACAATATTCTAAATTTTATGTTTCTACAAATTTTTAGCATGGTCCATAAACAACACAGCAATCTTTGTTATATCTCCTTCCTTGTTTCCACCTTCCAGGGTTATTTTTTTTGTGTATTTACATGTTAACATAATACTTGAGTGTGGCACCTCTGAGGTTAGACGGACCCCCAAAAGGGTCCCCCAAGCTCAATCCGGATTGTAAAAAAGGCCACTAATCAGATCCAACAAGCCCTAACAAGAGGAAAGACTGCACAAGCTTACCATCCCCACCTGTTGGGAGACTGACAACAGATTGATTGTAGACAGGACTGCACAGCCCACTTGTACTACTGCCAAAAATCAATGTTTTCTCAGTCTTCACCTGCTGGCAGAGGAGCATAAACTCATCCGTCTGTGCCAGTCTGGAGGGACGATAAAGAATAAAGCTTTTCTTCTGCTTTGTTGGGCATCCAACTCAATGGATTAGAAATCAGGCTAAAGTGCAATGAGCCATCATTTGAGATCCTGAGCTCCCCTCACCTTCCTTTTTAGACTCCACTTCTTAACTCTGCCCATCATCACAGTAATAAACCTTAGCAAAAGGCCTCCACAAATTGCAGTCTGGTCTGTCTCCCCCTAAAGCCTGGCTAACAAGAACTCAATGTATGGCTTCCAGGTACTGCTTCTGAAAATAGCCAAGACCATACCATCAACCAATGGCTGAGAATTCCACTCATAGCATCTCTAGAGGGCACTTGGGATAATTGACTGGTCCAAGAATCAAATTCAGATCTCCTGCATGGCAACACTGGTTACTGAATCAGTACTGCACTACGTCTGAATGTGGATATGTATCATACAATAAAAAGAACAAAAAAAATCACAACCCCACGTGTGAACTGTAAGAGCAAAAAAGGGAGTGGGGAAAGGACACAGGTCAAACCACTATAAGGACAATTAGTTTATTAAAATGTCAACTAATTTAGGTTAAAAGTACCTACATGTATGAATAAAACGTGATAGGCATAGAAAGTTCTTTATAATAAAACTAGTCATTAAGCCCATTACATTAACGGGTGCTAGAATATATGTCTGTCTGTCTTTTTGTCTCTCTACCTCCCACTGTCTCTCTCTCTCCCTGGCCCCCTTTCTCTGTCTTTCTGTCCCTCTTCCTGCCCCTGTGTCTTTCTTCCTTTCTTTCTGTCTCCCTCCCTACTGCTGTCTGTCTGTCATTCTTTCCCTGCATTTCCCTTTGCAGCTGCAACAGCATTTCCCTCCCCCTCCAGGTCCCTATGCAGCAGTAGCAACATTTTCCCCCACCCCCCTTCCCTACTCTTACCACGATGTAGTCTGCTCCTTTTGGCCCCTCCACCTTCCCTTCCCGCGGTCTAGCCTGCTCCAAGGGCCCCCCCTTCTCTTAATGCGTTCCCCGCAGGCAGGCCCAGCTTCTCCCTGCATGTTATCTTTTTTTTTCATTCTGTTGCCCTCCTTCGCGTGGCTGTCTGCCTGGTCCCATTCAGCAGCTCGAGTCTTTTTTTTGTCGGCGCTTCCCTGCCCGCCCCATGGTCTGGCCTGCTCCGGGCAAGTGTTGCGGCGGGTCCTCTCGATCCCCGCCAGTGTCGGAAGCCTTCTCCGACGCTGGTGCGGCCCATGAGAGGAGCCGACACTGCGATCTTGTGGAGCAGGGAGTCCAGCGCTGGCGGCCAGTCCTGCCGGCGAGTGTAGGTAGGTGCTGGGAAGCAGTAAGGCTGGGGACTCGCGCATGTGCACTCCTGCAGCCAAGGACCTACATCTCACAGATCAGGGAAAATGAAACACGCAAGTAGGAATGCGCATGCGCGGCTAGGGTTTATTTTATAGGATATATATTAGACCCCAAAATGGTCTGTGTTTCAGTCAAATAGGCCTTCCTCAGGGGTGTAAAAAGTAGCCCAGCAGAATGTGGATATGAATAGCAGTGTCAGTTTACCTAGATTCTCATTGGTGGGACTGGCTAAGTAGGAGCTTCATCACTGTCTGAATGCAGATCAGAGTATTACTGGATTGGCTTTATTACGAGTATGCTAGTATATTCATTCAGAGCAGACTTGTAATTTAGGAGGGCTACTCTGAAAGGGTATGTTAATGTTTTTTGTTGATTGAGGAGTGGGAATATTTGTGTGTGCAGGCTGTTTAACTGTTACAGGTTGCATTGGAATAAATTGGTCCCACAAAATTAGAAATGTGTAGATATGTAGATGACTAGTGGTTAGAGTGGTCATTTTCACACGACAGTCTTAAAAGAAGTACTTTGGACATAGCTGTCATTTGTTGAAATGCTAAATAGCATGCAATGTAACAAATTCTCAGAGCAACTTCGTATCACACATATCAAGGGCACTCCTCATCTGCCTCCCTTCTTTCTGCCTGTTACCTGTAAGCCTTATACACTAGTGTCTTCAGTCCAGTTTCCTTCTGGAAATTCTTGTCCTCCTCCAAGCCAGGAAGCTGTAGCAGCTCTACAAGATTCTGCAGAAAAACAGCTAAAGTCAATCCCTAGCCTCATCAATCCTGATCTGATCTTTTAACTCCGGCCACCCCTTTGGAACCTCCCAACTGCTGAATGGCTGGGAAGTAGTTTGTCTCTTAAATGGTTGGGAGGGGGAGAAAATATACATTGTGGCTTTGTTTTTGCAAGAAACATACCACACATTTTCTAAGAACAAAAATGGACTTGAACGTTACAAGAAATTATTAAAACTAGTGTAAGGTTTGTGGTCTACAGAGTGCATCAGAACTTTATGTCATTTAAGTTTATTGTTTAAGTACCCAGTTTCTCTATCCAGACTATTTTAGGGTTAAATTCAGTAAATACATTATTGGATTTAACTGATATTGACTTGCGAATATGATGAATTTGATTTACCATATTTTGCTTGATGCAAACTTCCATTTGCCTGGTTTTACTTGGGAAAGGTGGTATATAAGTGGAACATAATCATACTTTTATTTACTATGTTATGTGCCTGGGTTGACAAAATGTATTTGTGGACCACTGAATTCTTACAGACTAAGCCTGCTACATTTCAATCTTAATTCTATATAATATACAGGAGGGGTTCTACCTACTCTCTTCATGCTCACTTGGCTCTGTCATCATACCAGCACCTGCCTAATGGTCACTTTGGCTCTGTAAGAAATGGGTGAAGGTTATTATTCAATAAGCTAAGCTTCACCGTCATCAAATCACCTAGCTACACTCCGTGTAGTCTCATCCAGCACATTGGGAAATTATTGTTCTTGCTAAGTGACCATCAGTATCCTCACTAACAAGTTTCCTGATGTACTATTTAAGACAACAGGTCAATAATAAAATCTTTGGTCCAAGGGATAAAGTACTGGAAGCATGCAAAAAACATTATTGTTCCTGGCTAGGACTATATAAGAGCCTTTCTTTCTTCATGCAATCACATCATTTAGGACCCAGGAGACTTTTTCAGCTGTAGGACTGGAAAGGCACTCTTGCACCACTGAAGATCTGTTGAACGCAACTTGACTTGAATTTTTGAGAAAAGCGTGAGCTGAATACAAATCTCTTCCCTTCTTTTAATATAATTGCTCAGGTGACATTTTAAATTCTCTGTATTTACTTTAAATGGACTCAAGCACCTTGAGTTTATGTGCCAGGAGGCATCTGATGATTAATTATCTTCACGATTAATTAGAATATAAAAATCAATCTAGGAATTGCATCTTATATTTCTCAACATCATTTTCACCCAGTATACACACTTTTTTTTTATATCTTAGGAAGAAAGTAAACTCAGAATTGACAGAATGAGAACCATAAAAGAGCTTGGCTCTCCTTGCCAAGGTTTACCTGAAGGATGATATCGTACAGACGGATAAGGTCCTGAGGTCGTGGAGTGCGTTTTCCATCATCCACAGATTGGGGCTCCTCTAGCAATGCTTTTTGTAGTGCCTTGGCCATGCTCTCATTGCGCTTGATAGCTGTTGATAACTTGATGTAGGTGAGATAGCTGAAATACAGCATTGAAGCAGGTCATAAGAGAGCGACAGACAGACAGAGAGAGCTTCTCTCTCTTATCAAATAGCACAGTTACTTACCGTAACAGGTGTTATCCAGGGACAGCAGGCAGATATTCTTGACTGATGGGTGACGGCACCGACGGAGCCCCGGTACGGACAATTTTAGAGTGATTGCACTCTAAGAACTTTAGAAAGTTCTAGCTAGGCCGCACCGCGCGTGCGCGAGTGCCTTCCCGCCCGACAGAGGCGCGCGGTCCCCAGTTAGGATAAGCCAGCTAAGAAGCCAACCCGGGGAGGTGGGAGGGACGCAAGAATATCTGCCTGCTGTCCCTGGATAACACCTGTTACGGTAAGTAACTGTGCTTTATCCCAGGACAAGCAGGCAGCATATTCTTGACTGATGGGTGACCTCCAAGCTAACAAAAAGAGGGATGGAGGGAAGGTTGGCCATTAGGAAAACAAATTTTGCAAAACAGATTGGCCGAAGTGTCCATCCCGTCTGGAGAATGCATCCAGACAATAATGAGATGTAAAAGTATGAACTGAGGACCAAGTAGCAGCCTTGCAGATTTCCTCAATAGGAGTGGAACGGAGGAAAGCTACAGACGCTGCCATAGCTCTAATTTTGTGGCCTGTGACAGAACCTTCCAGTGTCAGGCCTGACTGAGCATAACAAAAAGAAACGCAAGCAGCAAGCCAATTGGATAGAGTGCGTTTAGAGACAGGATGACCCAACTTGTTAGGATCAAATGACAAGAATAGTTGAGGAGATGATCTGTGAGGTTTGGTGCGATCAAGATAGTAAGCCAGAGCACGTTTACAATCCAAGGTATGCAGAGCCTGTTCACCTGGAGTAGAATGAGGCTTTGGGAAAAAAACAGGTAGAACTATGGATTGGTTAAGATGAAATTCAGACACAACCTTAGGAAGGAATTTGGGATGTGTGCGGAGGACGACCTTATCATGGTGAAAAACCGTGAAAGGTGGATCCGCCACCAGCGCATGAAGCTCACTGACCCTCCTGGCAGAAGTGAGAGCTATTAGAAAGACCACTTTCCAAGTGAGAAATTTAAAATGCGTTGAGGCCAACGGCTCGAAAGGAGGCTTCATCAACGCAGAAAGAACCACATTGAGATCCCAAACAACAGGAGGGGCTTTAAGAGGTGGTTTCACATTGAAGAGGCCCTTCATGAACCTTGAAACTAAGGGATGAGCTGAGAGGGGTTTCCCATGAATCGGCTCATGAAAAGCTGCAATGGCACTAAGGTGGACCCTTATCGAAGAGGATTTCAGACCAGAGTCAGATAAGGACAATAAATAGTCCAACACCAGTCCCACTGCTGTAGATATGGGATTGTGGTGATGTAACCGGCACCAGGAAGAAAAGCGAGACCACTTTTGTTGGTAACATTGAAGAGTGGACGGTTTCCTGGAGGCATCAATAATAGAACGAACAGGCTGAGACAGGAGAGCATGAGCTGGAGTCAGCCCGAGAGATACCAAGCTGTCAGGTGCAGAGACTGTAAGTTGGGATGAAGCAGTGTTTGCTGATGCTGTGTAAGCAGTGAAGGAAACAGAGGAAGAGGTATGGGTTCCCTGGAACTGAGTTGAAGTAGAAGGGAAAACCAATGCTGTCTGGGCCACCGTGGAGCGATGAGAATCATGGTGGCTTGTTCCCTCTTGAGCTTGAATAAGGTGCGCAGCATGAGCGGAATAGGAGGGAATGCATAAAGGAAGCGATTGGTCCAATCTAGGAGAAATGCATCGGGTTCCAGACGGTGAGGAGAGTAAAGTCTGGAGCAAAACAGGGGCAGTTGATGGTTGTGGGGAGCTGCAAAAAGATCCACTTGAGGTGTGCCCCATTGAGAGAAAATGGACTGGAGAGTCGAAGGGTCGAGAGTCCATTCGTGAGGTTGAAGAATTCTGCTGAGATTGTCTGCTAAGCAATTCTGTTCCCCTTGAATGTAGACTGCCTTCAGGAATAAGTGACGAGCAGTCGCCCAGGTCCAAATCCTTTGAGCCTCCTGACATAAGGGACGGGATCCCGTCCCTCCTTGTTTGTTGATGTAATACATTGCAACTTGGTTGTCTGTGCAAATGAGAAGAACCTGAGGAAAAAGGAGATGTTGGAAAGCTTTGAGAGCGTAAAATATCGCTCTGAGTTCCAGGAAATTGATGTGGTGTTTCTTTTCCTGGGTGGTCCAAAACCCCTGAGTTTGAAACTCGTTCAAGTGAGCTCCCCATGCATAGGGGGAGGAATCCGTGGTGATGACCAGTTGATGAGGAGGTAGATGGAACAGTAGACCTCTGGATAGATTTGATGATTTCAACCACCAAAGAAGCGACTGTCGAAGAGACGAGGTCACAGATATGTGTTGTGAACAAGGATCCGTCGCTTGTGACCACTGAGTCGCTAGGGTCCATTGAGGAGTACGCAGGTGGAGACGTGCGAAGGGAGTGACATGTACTGTGGAGGCCATGTGTCCCAAGAGCACCATCATGTGATTCGCAGAGATGGAAGGTTGCTGGAACACCTGCTGACAGAGATGAAGGATGGTGTGAAGGCGGTTTAGAGGAAGAAAAGCCCTCATCTGAACAGTATCCAGAATGGCTCCAATGAATTGAAGCCGCTGAGTCGGAATGAGGTGCGACTTGGGTAGATTGATTTCGAACCCCAACAGTCGAAGGAAGTAAATGGTCTGATCCGTGGCTTTGTGAACGGACTGAGGAGAAGGAGCCTTGATGAGCCAGTCGTCCAGGTAAGGGAAGACTTGAAAGTTGTGGGAGCGGAGATAAGCTGCGACCACAATCAGACATTTGGTGAATACCCTGGGCGAGGAGGCTAGGCCGAAGGGTAGCACCTTGTATTGGTAATGATGTTGATTGACAAGAAAGCGCAGATATTGTCTGGACATCAGATGAATTGGAATGTGAGTATACGCCTCCTTGAGATCGAGGGAACATAGCCAGTCTTCCTGAGAAAGAAGAGGATATAGGGTGGCAAGAGATAACATCTTGAACTTCTCCTTGACCAGACATTTGTTGAGATCTCTGAGATCTAATATTGGTCTGAGATCTCCGGTCTTTTTGGGTACAAGAAAGTACCGGGAGTAAAATCCCAGGCCTTGCTGGTCCAGAGGAACCGGTTCGATGGCATTGAGAAGAAGGAGGGAGTGAACCTCCTGAGCGAGGAGGAGGGATTGAGCCTTGTTGGAAGCAGACTCTTTTGGCAGACTTAGAGGTGGAGGAGTCTGAAAATTTAGGGAGTAGCCGTGGGCGATGATAGCAAGTACCCACTGGTCGGAGGTGATTGCTTCCCAGCGAGCTAGAAAAACTTGTAGTCGACCTCCTATGGGCTGAGGTAGAGGACACGAGGGAGGAAGACTGGCAATGTCCTGGAGAAAGGAGTCAAAAGGGCTGTGTCGACTTAGGTTGAATAGCTGGTTTGACAGCAGGCTGCTGTTGTTGACGAGTCTGTTGTTGCTGCTGACGCTGCCTGCGAGGTTGAGGAGGATGGGACTGCGCCGGTCGAGCAGAAAACCTCCTTTGATATGAAGGTTGTTGCCTGAATGGACGAGGAGGAGGAGGTTTCTTCTTGTTTTTCAACAAGGTGTCCCACCTAGTTTCATGGGCGGAGAGCTTTTGTGTGGTGGTATCCATGGACTCCCCAAACAGCTCATCCCCTAGGCAAGGAGCATTGGCAAGCCGGTCCTGATGGTTTACGTCCAGTTCTGAGGTCCGTAGCCATGCCAATCTTCTCATTGCTACAGAGATAGCAGTAGCACGAGACGTCAGTTCAAAAGTATCATAAATAGAACGGACCATAAACTTCCTGAGTTGCAGAAGACTAGAGGTACATTGCTGAAAAGCAGGAAGTTTACGGTCCGGAATATACTTTTGAAAAGAGGTTACCTGTTGAATGAGGTGCTTCAGGTAAAACGAGAAGTGGAAAGCGTAATTACTTGAACGGTTGGCCAGCATTGCATTTTGGTAAAGACGCTTTCCAAATTTGTCCATGGCCTTTCCTTCCCTACCAGGAGGGGCAGAGGCATACATACTGGCTCCTGTAGTCTTCTTTAGGGTTGACTCTACCAACAGGGATTCATGAGGAAGTTGGGGTTTGTCAAATCCAGGTATTGGAATCACTTTATATAGAGATTCTAGTTTTCTTGGGGCTCCTGGGATTGTCAAAGGAGTTTCCAGATTCTTATAAAAAGTTTCCCTCAAGATGTCATGGAGGGGTAACTTTAAAAACTCTTTAGGAGGTTGGTCAAAATCCAAGGCATCCAAAAATGCCTTGGATTTTTTAGAGTCAGACTCTAAAGGAATAGACAGGGTGTCTGACATCTCCTTTAAAAATTTTGTGAAGGAGGAGTGCTCTGGCTTAGCAGTAGTATCCTGCACCGATGGTTCCTCCTCATCAGATGTGTAATCCTCCTCGGTACCGAGGGGATCATCTGAATCGTCCCACAAGTCAGGGTCCCGTACCGATTGTAAACGACCCTGGGAAAGTGGAGTCGATGTATCAGTATGTTTAGTCTTGTGTACCGATTTACCAGACCGAGTGGAGACGGTACCTGGGGAATGTAGTACGGTACGGGGTTCAGAGACCAGTACCGGTTCCGACACCGTAGGAGTAGCACGCCGTTTTGGTTCTGCTGATAGAACAGGCATGGACAAAGATTTTTGCGGTGCCGAAACAGTCGATGCCGATAACAGAGGCTGTTCGACAGACGGCACCGAAGGCTCAGTCGGTACCGACACTGGAAGGTTCGGAGACAATAGAGCCGGGAGCAACTGTTGTAGTTGCTGCTTAAGCTGGACCTGGAGGATAGAGGCAATGCGCTCATCCAACGTTGGTCCCGATGGCACCGGTACCGGTTTTTTCTTGCTCGGTACCTTCGGTGCCGCTCGACGCTCGGGTGAAGTCGATGCCGATGACGATGCAGAGACTTCAATGGGAGCGGAGCGTTTACGTGGCCGGCGCTCAGTCTGCAGGACTTGGCTCACTGCATGCTCGACTGGCGGGCCTAGAACAGTAGGGGAAGGCTTCTTAGCCGGCTTACCTACAGGAGTCGACACCGACGATGGATCTGGCGGTGCCGAGGTAGTCGGAGTCGACTTGGAGGAAGTCGTCGACGTCGATACCGGTGCAACTTCCATAGCGGTACCGAAAAGGATCCGCTGCTGAATTTGTCGATTTTTTAAAGTTCTTTTTTGTAAAGAACTACAGCGGGTGCAGGTTTCAGCCCTATGGTCCGGACCCAGACACTGGAGGCACCACTTGTGTGGGTCGGAAAGGGAGATAGGGCGCGCACACCGCTGACACTTTTTGAAACCCGGTGACGGGGGCATGAAGGGAAATACTGCTGTAGCAAAATCGAAGCCCGAGGCTTCGATGGTGCCAACAGGCCCCGCCGGGTCAGATTCGATAAAAAAATGAAAAATAATAATTTTTTTTTTTTTTTTTTTACACAAAGGGTAAAAAAGAAAGAAAGAAATAAAATATGAAGAAAAAAATACACGCGAGCGGGAAGGCAAGTGAAATAGAAAAAAACTTCCAACAGCCGTTGGAAACACGCGTCTTCTTAGCTCCGCGGAATTAAGAAAACTGGGGACCGCGCGCCTCTGTCGGGCGGGAAGGCACTCGCGCACGCGCGGTGCGGCCTAGCTAGAACTTTCTAAAGTTCTTAGAGTGCAATCACTCTAAAATTGTCCGTACCGGGGCTCCGTCGGTGCCGTCACCCATCAGTCAAGAATATGCTGCCTGCTTGTCCTGGGATAACAGATATTTCTAGCCTAGGGAAGATATAGAGAAACCAGCTCCTCACTCAAACACCTGTATTTTCTACAGCACTATAGAAATGATAAGCAGTAGTAAATAAGGTGTTTCAGTTTCTTAGGGTCAAGAGAGAGTACATCACGGGCCGTACCGAGTCGGAAGATGGTATCTTCTGTCTCATAGGACCCTCGACCACCAGAGGGCATCCGCTGAAAATCAGGGGAGGGAAGTTTCATAGCGACTACAGGAAATACTTCTTCACCGAAAGAGTGGTGGATCATTGGAATGAACTCTCACTGCAGGTGATTGAGGCCAGCAGCGTATCAGATTTTAAGAGAAAATGGGATATTCACGTGGGATCTCTAGGGGAGTAAAGTCAGGGGGGGCGGGTATTTTGGTATGGGCAGACTTGGTGGGCTATAGCCCTTTTCTACCGTCATTTTTCTATGTTTCTATGTTTCTAACTGTTATACTTTTAAAGGCTCTATTTGTCAATTTGTAGTATGGCATTCACTTAAAAAAGTTATCTGGTTGGCAGTAAAAATCAATTAAGCACAATTAAAGGCTTCCTTTCAGACCAGCACTGCCTCAGATCTTTTTTTTTTTAATAAAAAACTTTAACAAAGGAGCAGACTCCACAGGCTCTCAAAGCTGTAGTCTTTGCCCGACTGTGGCAAGGCGTACAGCTGTGGCATCTCTAATTAAAATTTGGGGAGGTGGGAAAAATGGGGAGAGGGACTAAAACCATTCGAGTGTGGCACCCCCCGAGGTTGGACGGACCCCCGAAAGGGTCCTTCAAACTATCTGGACTGCAAAAAAGGAAAATTAAAAAGGACACTAATGAGATCCAACAGGGCCTAACTAACAAGAGGAAAGACTGCACAGGCTTACCACCTCTACCTGCTGGAGACCGAGAACAGACTGATTGTACATGGCAGTAATTTGCATGCTCATTGATTACAGCATGTGGTAGATTGCTAACTTTCAGTAAAACAGTGTGCTGCTGGCTCTATTGCATGGCTTTCTACATCAGTTCCTAAAATAAGTCTTGGTTGAAGGCTACTCTTCCCGCCCTTTCAATACCTCTTTACCTGTGCAGGAATTGCAAGTTGGACACCTTCCCCTGCTCCCCTTCCACGAAGTGATCACGTTGTTTCTACATGAAATAAAAAGTGGAATCATCTTAAAAAGAGAAACAAGGCCCAGATAGATAGAAATATTCAAGAACATTAACTCTAAGGGAGAACAGGGTTGGATTCAGAAACAATGACGAAAACAGGCAAGAGCCTGCAGAAAGTGATGCTGCTGTTGATTTAGAGGCACAATCTGTAAGGCTTTTTGGGGGTGGGTGGCCCGTTATTTGTAATAGCTGTTGGGTCGTTTGATACCGGTATCTCCTGAGGGGGTTTCTTCTTGATAAATTTGAGGCCTTTCGTTTGACGGCCAAATCGGGGCAGTTATTTGTTGTAAAGCTGGTCTCCTGGCTAAAAAGACCATTTTGAGGGAGGGGACCTTGGTTCACCCGCCATCTTATTGGGCGTGGCATAATCGCTTACATGCCCTTATGATTCTTGAGAAGGGTAAAGTGTGGGGTTCCTTTCGCCAATTTAAGTTTTTCCTTCAAACTTGGGGCTTTTATATTCATTCTTTGTCTCACTGGGCTCGTAGCTTTATACTTAACACTTCGAAGATTTAACTTCCCCGTATTTGGGTTCCCCCCCCCCTCTTATTGGCAAGCTGGGAGGGTTTCCTAGACGATTGTGTTGCTTTCCCCGAGCTAACATAAACCTCTTCCTCCACCAACCCCCTTCTTTTTTTCCTTTCTTCTGCCTAGTCTTCTAGGATTTGGGACTGGGTGGTCAGACGGGGTATTTTGTTTTTTTAAATTGAGCTGCAGTTTGCTTGTTTGGTTGATAGCAGGAGGATCCCAAGTGATTGTGCCTTTGTTCCTTTTTTTTTTTTTTAAGTTCTTTATTCAGTTTTGCATATTACAACAAGTGTATCAGAAAAATTCATATAATCTTATAAATACACCCTTGATTTTCTTCATGAACACTTTAAGTACAATTTATCATACTTATATTCATATTTTAAAATGATTTAAATATTATGTAATACATTTAATAAATATGACAAATGTAAATAAAATAGAAAACCCCCCAATCCCTCCCTACCTATTTCAGAAAATCTAACCTATATATCAATTGCACATCCAGAGGGGATGGGTTGGGTGGGGGTTTGCACAATTAAATATTTGCATATTTGGAAGCGTATGAATTTACTTTATCAATAACTTTATATATAATAATTTTTACGGGGGAAATATGTTGATCTCATTATATATTGTAAAGACTTTAGGTGATGCATAAAGTGTAAAATGTATTCTTTTCCTTGTATTCACTTAATGAAAGTATTAAAAATGAATAAAGATTATTAAAAAAAAAAGAAAATCTAACCTAATACATCAAAATGTATTAATTAATTCATACATATTAGGAGATAAATAAAATAATACCCACCCCCATCCCCACTTAACAAATATCTTATTATGGGAAAATGTTATTTGTTCAACTACAAATTGGGGGGGGCATTGCTGGGAGACAGCAGTCTAGAGAGAGACTTGGGTGTGCTGGTGGATGCATCACTGAAGCCATCTGCGCAGTGCGCAGCAGCCTCGAAAAAAGCCAACAGGATGCTGGGCATCATAAAGAGGGGCATAACAACTAGGACGCGGGAAGTCATCATGCCATTGTATCGAGCGATGGTGCGTCCACATCTGGAATACTGCGTTCAATATTGGTCGCCGTACCTCAAGAAGGACATGGCAGTACTTGAGAGAGTCCAAAGGAGAGCAATGAAACTGGTAAGAGGGCTGGAACACTGCTCATACGCCAAGAGGTTGGATAGGCTGGGGCTCTTCTCTCTGGAAAAAAGGAGGCTCAGGGGAGATATGATAGAGACCTTCAGGATCATGAGGGGCATAGAGAGGGTGGATAGGGACAGATTCTTCAGGCTGAAGGGGACAACAGGTACGAGGGGGCATTCGGAGAAACTGAAGGGAGATAGGTTCAAAACAAATGCAAGGAAGTTTTTTTTCACCCAAAGGGTCGTGGAAACCTGGAATGCGCTACCAGAGGAAGTGATCAGGCAGAGTACAGTACAGGGATTCAAACAGGGATTGGACGGATTCCTGAGGGATCGTGGGATACTGAGAGAGGTGCTGGGATGTAACACAGGTATAGAAAGCTAACCAGGTAATAAGTATAGAAACCCAACCAGGTCGTGCATGTGCAAGACCGGAGGGTTAGGATTTCGATGGGAAGATAGGACTCAATGGGAAACCAAGGTGGCCCCTTCTGGTGATTCAGACAGGTCGTGACCTGTTTGGGCCGCCGCGGGAGCAGACTGCTGGGCAGGATGGACCTATGGTCTGACCCGGCGGAGGCACTGCTTATGTTCTTATGTTCTTAATCATTACAAAAATCTGCTAATGGTCTCCAAATCTTCTGAAATTTACCAAAGTAACCTTTCTGTGTTGCTATTGTGCACTCCATTTTATATATATGGCATACCGAATTCCACCAAAAGTTATAACTTAATCTGTCATAATTTTTCCAATTATGTGCCTTTGTTCCTTTTTCTTTCCAGGCCTATCAGACACAAAGGCCTTGGGATATTGCTTGGTTCCTTTCTGCTGATACTCATTGGGGCTGTTGGGGGTGCAAAAAGGGGGGGTGGGTTCAAATACTTTTGAAGATGATACTGATTTTTGGTGTTCACAGCCTTGTCCCATTTCTTTGTTTACTTTTTGCTTGTTATTTCCATTTTCATCAATAAAAAAGATTTACACTAGAGGCCCAATCTGTGCACCCAGCTAAAGGTTATTTCTCTTATAACCTGAATGCCTACGCCATTATGAATACCGCTTTGCTTTCTGAATGAGAGTACCTTACATAGTAATACTATTGTTGCTGATACCGCTACCGTCAAAAATCCATGGAAGTGTGGCACTCAAGGGCTACAATGGGGAGAAGGTACAGTGCTTAAGGGTAATACTGCCAATTACAGGAGGTGCAGTGTTACTGGAGTGCGTTGTACTTACTGGATCTATTTTCAGCTCCTCCCGCACAGACTGAATAGCGTCACGACATTCACTCAGTAGTGACTCAAAGAGACGTTCCTTGGTTTCCTCATTTTCTGTCTGAAAGGCAAATGCATGAACTTCTTGGTTGGTAATCATCAATACTGACCCTATTTAAACATTGCAACAAATGGTACACATTTATATGTACAGTATCGTAAACATTTTTGTCATAATGCTGTACTTTGGTTTCTATCCCATTTTCCCCAAAGAGCTCAGAACAAGTTACAGGTTAAACATACATAGTACACAGTTATGTCATAATTACAGTACAAGTTTACGGTATAAGTTTTTATCTTAACTCGATACATATTAGGGGTCTAATACCAATATAGATAATCTACAGTTTACAATTTGCCATAGCTATCCTTATAGTGCAAGTTTTTTTCAATATAAGATTTTATCCTAACTTGGCACACATTAAGGATCTAATACTAATATACAAAATGTACAGTTTATAACATAAAATTTGCCATAGTTACAGTGGAAGATTTTTCAATACAAGTTTTTATCCTAACGTGACACATACCGGGATCTAGTACCAATATATATTTCTTTGTAATCCATCAGTCATGGGTAGGGGAGTTAGGTGAAGAGGTATGTTTTTATTGCTGCCCTAAAGTTGAGGAGTTCTTCAAGGGATCTGATCTGTGGGGGGCAGTTGATTCCAGTGGGTTGGTTTGCAGTTGAAGGGCAATTTGAGGCGTATTTCATCCTGGGCGTGGAGGGACCTGTTAGTCAGGTCAGAGAACATCCCAGGAAGAAAGCACACTTCCCCCTCTGTATTCGTGGGGGTTAGGGGCAGAGCTGGCCCGCGAATATGAAAAAAACGCGAATAATATTTGGGCCAGTTCTGCCTCTAACCCCTTCTTCCCCTGTCTATTTTAAGCCTTGAAAGCCCCCCTTAAGCCTTACCTGATGGTTTAGTGGGTTTTTCAGGGCTTTCGGGGCAGGAGCGATCTTCCCATGCTCCTGCCCTGTGCAGGACGCTCATAGGAAATGGCTCAAGAGACTACGGGAACTCAAGGCAGCCATTTGCTGGTCTCTCTCCCTCCATGTGCCTTGCCTTCTGGCCTGCCCCCCAGTGTTATCTTTGGGCCGGTCCACTGTGCGATCAACGTAGTGTCTTTGGGCCGGCTCCCCGAGTGCTGCATTGCACAAAGCTGTGGGCAGTGGCTCCTCGTGCATGTCCCGCACCTAATCTGGAAGCGTTCCCTCTGACGTTGCAGCACTCAGGGAGCCAGTCCGAAGATGTTAATTGCACTGTGGACCGGCGGCTGAAGAACGCTGCCTTGGGCTTAATGGACAGCACTTACTGGTCCTTTGGACCGGCAGAAAATTTCTACGGATCGGAAGTTGAAGAACACTGGGATAGACCATGTCAACCTTGGGGTAGACAATCTTTATTTGTAGAAATCAACTTACAAGTATAATACATATAAAATCACATAAAAAGTCCAAGTGTATAAAAAGTCCTGTAGATAAGGGCCCAGTACACTAGGCAAGAAATTCATATTGGGTAAAAAAACTGCATAGCACTCTGGATGCCCTTTCTACTCCAGCCTCATTTAGAACCTGCCCTAAACCTTAAGATTCAGGTCTTCTTACCTATATGCCCTTAGGAAGATTCTAACAAACAGAACTGTACACTGTGGATAGATCTTCTCCTGCATTTAAGCTGAATATAAATAGTTCCTTCCTTCCAGGACCGTTGTGCAATAGAGGAACATTTATTTTATTTAAAGTATTTTTCTCCATCTGTCCTGGCAGGCTCACAATCTAATTATGGTACCTGTAGCAATCCAGAGTTAAGTGACTTCCCAAGGGTCACAAGGAGCAGTGTGGGGTTCAAACTCACCACCTCAGGGTGCCAAGGCAGGGGTTCACTCTATTACTTACAAGGCAGAGAGTTGAGAAGGTAAAATATTTCAGACTTCCATTTTAGAGCTCCTAAGAACATAAAAATAGCCTTATTGGGACAGACCAAAGGTCCATCAAGCCCAGTAGCCCATTCTCATGGTGGCCAATCCAGGTCACTAATACCTGGCCAAAACCCAAAGAGTAACAACATTCCATGCTACCAATCCAGGGCAAGCAGTGGCTTCCTCCATGTCTTTCTCAATAACAGACTATGGACTTTTCCTCCAGGAAATTGTCCAAACCCTTCTTAAAACCAGTTAACACTATCCGCTCTTACCACAACTCTGGCAATGCGTTCCAGAGCTTAACTATTCTCTGTGTGAAAAAATATTTCCTCCTATTGTTTTTAAAAGTATTTCCCTGTAACTTCATAGAGTGTCTCCTAGTCTGTGTAATTTTTGACAGCGGGAAAAATCGATCCACTTGTACCCGTTCTACTCTGAACAGCTGATATAAGCAAAAAAAAAAAAAGTTCTCTCTTTTCCTGGGTATCCTTAGTCAGGTCAAGGAACATCCCAGGAAGGGAGTATCTTTCTTAAAAAACAAAACATAGGGAGGGCGTGGTTTGGAGCGCTCACGAAATGGCGGCTTAACCGCGGCGCTCTGCGTATCCAGGCAACAGACGGAATAAAAATAAAACTTTCACTTTGTCGGATCGAAATAAAAATAACATAAAACAACGTCGGAAATGGCAAGCATGAAGCAGGGAAAATCTGAAAAGCCTTCAACATCGGGTATATCTGCAAAAAGAACAAAAGTAACTCCCCTGTCACCATCGAATGTGCCGTTCCCGATGGAAGCTGAAGAGCTCGCTGAAAAGACCGATATTATGACTGAGCTATTTAAAATAAAACTAATGCTGACTGAAAACTCTAATAAAATCTCTGAAGTTAAAGAAGAACTTCTTAACATGAAACAAGAGATTCAAACCGAAAGACAGAGAATGGCAGTGATGGAAGAAAAAATGGAGCAATTTGAAACCTTCACACAAGAATATGATAAAGATAAAAAAGAAGTAGCAGCTTTAAAAAATCAATTGGTGGATATGGAAAACCGAGGAAAAAGAAAGAACATCAGAATTTTAGGTCTGGCTGAAAATATTGAAGGGGGAGATCCTGTACAATTCTTGGAAAATCTTTTACCTAAACTGCTACAGCTCAATTCAAAATGGCCGTTAGAAATTGAAAGAGCCCACAGAATCCCCACAAGAAAGCCAGTAAACCAGGCTGCTCCAAGACCTTTGATATTCAAGGTATTAAGGTACCAACATGCTCAGGAAATATTAAAATTGGCAAAAGCAAATAAAAACTTAAATTATAAAGGATCAAAACTGATTTTAGTTCCTGACTTTGCTAAATATACTGCAAACATAAGAAAACAATTTCTCACATTTAGACAGCAGCTAAAAGAAAAAGGCTACATATATGGAATATATTATCCGTCCACTATGAGAATATCCAGTGGAAATAAATCCATATATTTTCAAGATCCTGCAAAACTAAAAGAATTTTTGACACAAGAAGAACCTATGTTTACATAAAAAACAGAATAAAAGGAACAATTCAGCTGAAGAAAGAAGAAAAGAAGAAAGAAGAAAGAAGAAAGAAGATGGAAAAAAAAAAAAAAAAAAAGAGGAAAAAAATAAAAGAAGATTATTAATAAAAAAAAAAATAAGACATAAAAAATATTTACTAACTAATAAGATAATTTATTGATAATATAAAATGATTTTATCACATTAATTATTAATAAAATATTTGCATCCACATACATTAATACTAATTTTAAAAAAAAAATTTTTTTTTAATTATTAAAATATAAATTAATTATAAAATTAAATTATTTATATAAAATATATATTTTAATCAGAATAGAGTTTATTCAATTATTTAAGCATATTAACTTATTATGATTAATGAATAATGAAAATGATTTACAATGAAGTTATTATTAATATTATTGAAAGAAATATTTGTTATATTGAGAAAAAGACTTAAAAATGAAATATATTAATTTATTATAAAAACAATATTTTAATTCTATGTAAGAAGATTGCAATTTTATGAAATATATATAAGATAAGAATTTGATTTATTGAAGGGATTTATTAATGAAATAGGTCAACATTATAAAATTTATATTTTATTCAATTATTTAGTAATATTAACTTATTATGAAAAAATAAGGTATTGATTAATTGAATGGTAGATAATTAATAAAATAGGAATTCATTATAAAATATATTTACTGATATAAAATGTATATTTTATTCAAGTATTCATTCAAATTAATTCATTATGAAGATGATCTATGAAAATGATTGAAATGCATTTATTATTAATATTAATATTTTTATAAAAATGGGTATATTTAATTTAAATGATGATTAATAGATATATAGAAAATAAGAGCTATATTTGTAATATGTTTATTTATTAAGAATATTATATTACATGTATGCATGATATTGAATTTAATTTTATGAATCAACTATATATATAATTCCTAGTAATTTTATAAAATTTTATAGATCAAATGGATATAATTTTCAATTATATAAGGGTGGAAGTATAAAGAATGTATTGAATATAGAAATATGTTTTTTAAATAATATAATGAATTATTAGTTGCCTGGTGATGGAGATTTAGGTTTTGCAAGACCAATGCGTGTTCCAGATCAGAATATGATAATGGGTGGGAGGGGAGGGAAAATAATAGGGGGGATAGGGGATAAATTTTTATTGAATGTGCTAGGATCTAATCTTATAAATTATCATAGAATATTGGTTAAAACATAATTATTAATTAGATGGATATAAAAATGTTTTCACTGAATGTCAATGGTTTAAATCATCCTATTAAGAAGAAGAAATTATTATCGTTCCTTAAAAATCAAAATGCGGACATTTATTTTATTCAAGAGACACATCTTTCGGAAATTGAATCAAAAAAATTATCTGGAGGTTGGATTTCTAAATGTTTATTTGCACCGGCTTTAAAGAAAAAAGCTGGAGTGGCTGTTCTGATAAACAAAAAATGTAATGCAGATTTTAAATTAATTAATTATGATCCCTTAGGTAGATGGGTACATATCGAAATGGTTATGGGAAATACAACCCTGAATTTATTCAATTTATATGCTCCTAATACGAATCAAATTGAGTTTTTTAAACAAATTCAACAATTACTTTTACCACTGGCTACATCTAATTTAATAGTAGCAGGGGATTTCAATGCTGTAATGGATCCGATTTTGGATAAAAAACCAAGTAAAATTATGAAATCATTAGGCTTAGATAATTTGATACTATCTTGTGATTTAGTAGATATATGGCGAATTCTTCATTTTAATGAACAGGAATTTTCTTTTTGTTCTCAGGTCCATAAATCCTTTTCACGAATTGATTATATATTTGTTTCTAATAATATAGCGCAGCGTGTATTAAAAGCAGTAATTGATCCTATTATAATTTCAGATCATGCTGGTGTGTGGATTAACCTTCAAAATTATGATGTTGAAAACTTTGATTTAATTTGGAGATTTAATAATGATTTACTAGCGGATTCAAAATTTCTTGAGGATTTTAAAATAAAAATGCAAGAATTCTTTCAAATTAATGAATCAGATACAATTAATGCTGAGATCTTATGGGATGCTTTTAAAGCAACTATGAGAGGAAATATTATTTCATATTCAACATTTATTAATAAACAAAAAAAAAAACAATTTCTTGAGATGGGAAAGCAAATTAAATTATTAGAAAATAAATTAATTGAGAAATGGGAAAATAATACATTACAAGAATTATTAAAATTAAAAGTTAAATATAATGAGATTTCTTCTCAAATTGTGAGGAAAGACATTTTCAATAAACAAGTACAATATTATGGAAATTCAAATAAAGCGGGGAAATTATTAGCAAATTATCTTAAAGTAAAGAAAAGAAAATCTAAGATTATTGCAATTAAAGATACACAAGGTAACACACATACCAACACAAAAGATATTATAACACAATTTCTTGATTTTTACAAAGAATTATACACTTCTAATTCTTATAAAAATAAAGAACAAGACGGATTAACTTTTTTAAATTCATTTATTGGACCTAATATTCCAGATCATATAAAAGGAAGTATAGAAGAACCTATATCTTTAAAAGAGTTAGAAACAGCATTGAAGTCTCTTAGAGTTGGATCCGCTCCAGGTGGAGATGGGTATACTGTTGAATTTTATAAATTTTTTCAAAATATCATATTACCACATTTGTTAAATTTATATCAATATCAAATAAACAATGAAAATATTTCTGGTACTATGGCAGAATCGATAATTATAGTCTTACCAAAACCAAACAAAGATCCTACTCTGGTTTCAAATTACAGGCCTATTTCATTATTGAATGTGGATAATAAATTAATGGCTAAAGTATTAGCATTAAGATTGACAAAAGCTCTTCCTTACATTATTGATGTACATCAAACAGGATTTATTGCTAAAAGACATTCATCAAATAATACTAGATTAGCATTCCACTCATTAAATTTAGCAAAAAATATAAATGATCCAGCTTTTTTAATATCTTTAGATGCAGAAAAAGCCTTTGATAGAGTGGAATGGAATTTTATATACCAAGCTTTACAATGGTTTGGTATAGGATCCGGTTTTATTAAAATGATTCAGACATTGTATAGCTCTCCTGGAGCAAGATTATATATTAACAATAATTTATCAAATAGATTTAACTTGCATAGGGGAGTTAGACAAGGATGCCCTCTGTCTCCTTTACTTTTTGATATTGTCCTAGAACCTTTATTAATTGCAATAAACAAAACTAAGGAGATAAAGGGAATATCATTTAACAGTTTTGAATTTAAATTATCTGCATATGCAGATGATATATTATTATATTTAAGAGAACCGGAAACTACTATTCCATGTATACTTAAATTAATAGAAAAATATGGTACTTTTTCTGGATATAAAATTAATTGGAACAAATCTGAAATTCTCCCAATTAATGTTCATTGTACTAAAGGAATATTTGATCCATATTCATTTATTTGGAAAGAAGATGGAATTAAATACTTAGGAATTATGATCAAAAATACAATTGAAGATACAGTCAAAGAGAATGAAAAACTTTTATTAAAAAAAATAACAGAAATGTGTGAGCAAAGGAATCCGTTACATCTTTCTTGGTGGGGAAGAATTCAAACAATTAAAATGATGGTATTGCCTGTGGTTTGTTACCAAATGAGTATGATACCAATATTTTTTCAGGGGTCATTTTATAAAAAACTTAACAATATTCTTACAAAATTTGTTTGGTGTGGGAAAAGACCAAGAATCGCTTTAGTATCATTACAAAGACCAATTATGGAAGGGGGGGTAAATTTTCCAAATTTTTATAGGTATCATCAAGCCTATATTTTAAGACAGGGTATGTATTGGATCCTCCCAGATCTTTTAGAAAATGTACCAGATTGGCTGTATTTAGAATGGCGGCTCCTGTTCCCTTTATATCCAGAACAGTTAATAACTATAACAATGCCTAAAAGATACAAAGACCACAGAATTTTATTTGACACTTGGAAAACATTGAGATACATCAGTAATCTGTCACCAGAACCTATTGCTAAATCTCTAAATCAATCAATATGGGTAAACTCCAGGATCAGAATTGGCGGATTTAAAATCGTCTGGAAACAATGGATAAATGCAGGAATACGAACATTGAATGATGTCATTTCAGAAGGTTCACTGCTTAGTTTTTCACAATTGCAAAATAAATTTGGATTAAATAAAACACAATATTTTAAATGGATGCAGTTGAAGCAGGCCATTCAGGTAGGGTTCCCTGAATGGAAAAATCTTAATAATCAATATAGTCTACAGGTTCTATGTTTCCAGACGGATTTTTTGGGTCACCAAGCCGCAAAATGGTACAAATTGATATACGGATTTTTAAATAAAAAAAAGAAAACAGGTCTTAGGGATATTTGGAGTATTGAGATTGGTCAGACAATTTCTGAGTCTCAATGGCCACGATTTTGGTCCTGGAGATTAAGATCTACAAGGTCAGCATCTATGAATCAAACATGGTTGTTCTTATTACATAGAGTGTTCTGGACCCCAACGCGCCTGCAAAAGATAGATAGTACTAGATCTAATAGATGCTGGCATTGTAAATTGGAAGTAGGGACGTTAGATCATTTAATTTTTTTCTGTCCCTGTGTAAACGCATTTTGGAATTCAATTTGGCCCCAAATTAATAAGTTACTAGAAAATTATGTTGGACTCTCATATGACACCATATTATTTGGCACTACAATGAGAACTAAGAGTCCAATTTCAGCAAATAATAACAAGCTATTATTAATATTGACAGGAGTCGCCATGCAACAAATTACTCAAAACTGGAAAGATTACACCAAATTAAATTATACGTTTTGGTGGAATTCTGTATGTCATATTTATAAAATGGAAAAAATATTAGCGTTACAACAAGGGAATCTTCTTAATTTCAAGAAAATTTGGCAACCATTGACCAATTATTCTAATGATTAGATTTCTTAGCACATTGATAAAAATTTTATATGAATGGGGTGGGATTTGATTAATAATTGGAAAAATGTTATAAAAAAAGGGATGGGAAATATATTTATATGTTAATGTATAATCTTTATCATAATATATTTTAAAACATATGAATTATTAATGATAGTATACTATATATGTAAAAATTAATTATATTTAATATGATTCAGAGGTTGTAAGAATGGAAAATCTATAAATAAAAATTAAAAAAAAAAAAAAAAAAAAAAAAACATAAACCACTAGGCCACATCTCCACTCCATAGTTTCAATCAGTTGAGAAGCTTTCCCTAGATTTCACACTGGAATCCAACTGCTCTTTTCAAGGCACAGATCCGATTTGCTGAAAGACTAGGCATGATTTAGAGGCAGGGATGATTGCAACTGGGTGTAACAGCTGTCTGCATATAAAGAGGCAGCTCAAATATAAGGGATAAAAAGATAAGCTTAGTGTGAACCCTGAATTAGAGCGGGAAAAACTAAATAGCAAATGCTATAATTTAGTGCTCATTAAAATTTCTGAAATCTAAAGTGCTCTATTTTAGAGAATGACATGTGGACAAAATTTTCCCTGTCCCTGTGGCATCTTTCTATCCCTATCCAGTCTGTCATATTCCTGCAAGCTCTGTCCTCATCTGCACAAGCCTTGAACACTTTAAAATCATAAATGGTCGAGGCTTGTGCGGATAAGACAAAGCTTTCAGAAATGGGACAGGGACAGAGCTCATGGGGTCGGGGACAAATTTATCCCTGTGTCATTCTCTACAAAATAAATACATCTGAAGAAAGAACCTGAAGAACAAGTGATCTTTTTCACACCAGCCCACCCCACCGGGGCATATTTACTTCCAAATTCTCCATGCTCCTGGACTGAAACAAACACAGCTGACTGTTACGATGTGCTTCTTTAATGGCAAAGATAGCTCATTCCTTTGCACTTTAGAGTCTCTTAAACCCTTTTGCCTTAGGTATTCTATGACCTTGCATTGAGATTTAGGACTCCAGATTCTGCTGGTCAGGTGAACAAGAGATTCTAATGAAGGTAAGAAGACGTCCTGCCATAGTAAACAGGATTAATCTTTTGCTACAGTGTTGTGGACACAGAACCAGGAATGTAGGGTTTTTAGACTCATAAAAATACTATTTTTAAATGTAAGGGCCTCATTTACTAATTTCTAATCATGAACATTAATGTGCATTAATTCAAGTCAAGGTCATAGTTTAAAAAAAATAGGCCTTATAAAGAATAATGGGGCTTGCGTTATTTAAAGTATGTTAATGTGTGCTGTGCAGTTTTAAAACAAATAGGAGGAAATATTTTTTCACTCAAAGAATAGTTAAGCTTGGAAGTTGTTGCCAGAAGATGTGGTAACAGTGGTTTGCATAGTAGCGTGGCTGGGTTTAAAAAAGGTTTGGACAAATTCCTGGAAGAAAAGTCCACAGTCTGCTATTGAGACCAACAAGGAGGAAGCCACTGCTTGCCCTGGGATCAGTAGCATGTAGTGTTGCTACCATTTGGGTTTCTGCCAGGTATTTGTGACTTGGAATGGCTACTGAGAAAACAGGATCCTGGGCTAGATGGAGCACTGGTCTGACCCAGTACGAGTTATTCTTATGTCAGGTCACATCGTTTTCCATTTGTTCCTGCATACCTTAACACTCGCAATACTTCTGCTTTTTCATTTTATAGCACTGTGCTATGACTTATGTTCCCAATATTAGTTACAGCCGAAACTAGTAAAAAGGAAGAAATGGAAAATGAAGTGACATATTAAAAATGTCTATGAGTGATCTGGGTGCCTCATCTTCTACATTTACTTGAAGAACCAGCTGTTTTAGCAGTTCGTTAAAGCCTTATTTTCTGCTTCAAACATACCACATGTGAAAATTAAATGGTTCAGAAAGAAACCCTCATAAAAGTCTCTGAAAGTCACTGCCTGACTTTCAGGGAGAGAGACTGGAGAACTTAAAATGCTTCTACACAAGGCATAGAAAGTTAATATAAGCCTCACAAAAATCCCATGTGCTAGCAAATATTTGTGAGGCTCATATTTAGGCCTTGAAGAAAAAATGACGATGTGTACCGGCATTTATGTTTTTGTCTCGCCATGTGCACAAGAGCCGCACTTACCTCAAAACCTTTGTGTGCTTATGTCACGCACATTCCTTTCTCTACTTAACTTTTAATAGCTTTTTTTAAAGCCGCTTTCAACTCGTAACTCTCACTGTCACATAACTATACCCATTGTATCATTCCTTCTACCAGAATCTTCCCAACCCCGAGATGTTCTGTCTGTCCAAATTAGATTGTAAGCTCTTTCGAGCAGTGACAGTCTATTAAATGTTAAATGTACAGTGCTGCGTACGCCTTTCAGCAGTATAGAAATTATAAATAGTAATGAGACAAAATTGAAACAGTTGCCATCTGCAGGACAATGTGCGTAGCATTACCTGCAGTTATCACCTGGTAAGTTACCTGTACAATGCCTCATCCACTACCCATGTTCTTTACCTGTGCAATGGCAGCTTCATTGTCAGCCAGTCCCAACAAGAAGATCCTCACTTTGTCGATCTTCACAGGCACAGCTCGGCCTCTCCACTCCACCTCACTCATGGTAGCAGCTTTTTTTGCTCTAGTCTGGGTGATTAGGGACTGCAAATTACACAAACAGATAAAAAGGCTCTGAAGAAAAACAAAGGCACCTTTGAATACCTCAGTTTTCTTTTACGTCTGCACTTCTGGCATTTGGCTTGATTGGACCAGATTTATATTTTACAAACAGATTTTAAGAGCAGTCTTCAAGGAGACATCTCAGTCTATTATGAATTGAAATGGTCCTTGTCAGCTTCCTTTGAAGGAAAATTAATACTAAATCCATAACCACCTCCACCGCCAGCATCTAGAAGGCTGTGCAAAGCCATAATAGTAACGTCAACTGGGGAATGTACAAGCCAGCTAAAAAGTATCATCACTGTCTTGATTGATAAAAGAAAATTACACCTTATTTAAAACACTTGAATACTGGGAAAGAATGCAGTTAAGAGAAGACTACATTTCTCAGATTCTGAATTCTTATTTTAATCATTTTAAAAAGCAACTGAACTCAAAAAACTTTTACATTTCTCATTGCAGTGTCAGTTAAACATCTAAGGAGACTTTTCAACAGACTACATTCTTTCCTC
The DNA here is from genome assembly GCF_902459505.1 of Geotrypetes seraphini. Classification (NCBI taxonomy): domain Eukaryota; kingdom Metazoa; phylum Chordata; class Amphibia; order Gymnophiona; family Dermophiidae; genus Geotrypetes; species Geotrypetes seraphini. The sequence goes on from NC_047093.1 coordinate 30,986,024, forward strand.
TGCAATCTTAAATAATAAAATGCTAGCCGCGCATGCGTACTTGCCTCGCGTGTTCCCTGATCCCTTTTCTGTTGGGATGTGGTAAGACAAGTGCGCATGCGTGCTTATTACATCACTGATGGAGAGCAGCGAATGCAGGAAGCGGAGTGGCCAGGTAAACAAAAAAAAAAACAACCGAGCGAGCCGGGTCGCTGAGAAAGCGCGGGAGACCTGGCCCGGGCTGCGGACGGGTAAGGAGCTGGGGCAGTGAGCCTTCCCTGCGGCTGAAATGGAGCCTGGCCACCCTCCGCGACAGACCACAGGAGTCCGAGTCCTTTTCCACTCACCCCCCTTCCCGCGGACCCGACTACCTTGGCGATTCAAGCAGCTTGTGCAGCAGTCTTCACACGCTGCTTCGGGCCCTTCTACTTCCCTGATTTGCTCTGCCGCGTCTCTGATTATGTCATCAGAGACGTGCCAGAGTAAATCAGGGCAGTAGAAGGACCCGAAGCAGCGTGTGAAGACTGCTGCACACGCTGCTTGAATCGGGTAGGTAGTCAGGTCCGTGGGAAGGGAAGGGGGGGGCGCAAGGACTCTGGGGAGAATGGCAGACACCGGCCCTGTACTAACTCCTGTGGACAGGGGAAGCAGGAAGGGGTGCTGATGGACAGGGGGGGGAAATGAAGGGAGGCCTATTGCTGGACAGAGGGAGCAGGAAGAGGTGATGATGGACAGGGGGGAAAAAAGGAAGGGAGGCTTATTGCTTGACAGGGGGAACAGGAAGAGGTGCTGATGGACAGGGGGGAAAAATGAAGGGAGGCCTACTGCTGGACAGGGGGAACAGGAAGAGGTGCTGATGGACAGGGGGGGAAATGAAGGGAGGCCTAGTGCTGGACAGGGGGAGCAGGAAGAGGTGCTGATGGACAGGGGGGAAATGAAGGGAGGCCTACTGCTGGACAGAGGGAGCAGGAAGAGGTGATGATGGACACGGGGGAAAATGAAGGGAGGCTTACTGCTGGACAGGGGGAGCAGGAAGAGGTGCTGATGGACAGGGGGGAGGTAAAACAAAGGGAGAAGGGCTTCTGCTGGATAAGGGGAGCAGTGAAGGGGTGGTGGTGGACACAGGGGAGGTAAAAATAAGGGAGAATGGTCAGGAAAAAGCGGCTAAGGAGACAGAGAGAGAAAGAAATAAAGACAGACACACATATATTTTAGCACCCTTTAATGTAACGGGCTATAAAGCTAGTTTAAAGAATAAAGGTGGAAAGCAGATACCATTTTTGGAAGAAAGGGAACTCAGAAACCCTGGTCTTCATAAAGCTATCAGAACTATAGTAGGTGGTATCTGCTAAGATAACACTTGCAGCTTCTTGAAAGACATGGACATCCCTTTTTTCATAAAAGGCAGGCCAAATTGATATACTGTACATGTACACAAACAGGATGGAGAAATTAACAGCTATCTGGAGACAGCTAGAGTAAACTGGGAGATGATCTGGGGGAGTTTTCAGGGATGTTAACTTTAGTTAGTTATGTAAACAGAAGCTTCTATTTCAACTGAGAAATTTTTGAATGGGTAAATTTGGTGGATGGAGGTATAAAAAAAACCCCACCCAAAAACAAAACCACTGGAGATTATTTCAAGAGAAAGGATAGAACTATTTTTTGTAAAGCTTTGGCATTGTAACTGTCATTGTGTTTTGTTGATTCATAAAGACCTCCTTTAAATTAAAGGAACAAAAAAAACTCCAAACAAACCTAGGCAGGTTCCCAATTCCTTTTAGAACAGGGTTCCTCTCTGGGAGACCTCTGGAGCTGGAGGATCTACAATGCCCAAAGATTCCAGGATCTTTGTCATGGCTGCAGGCAACCCCTCCCTGCCACAATAGGATCATCCTTGTTTCCAACTGGGATCAGCCTATCTTCTACCAGCCCATTGATTGGGTAATTGAAAGAACTGAGATATCACGTTATCTGTAGTGTCCAAGTGGGCCCTCTTCACTGACCCATTGAGAAGAGAAGGTGGCAGTATAGAAACATCTGATCACTGAGGTTTTGTGAAAATTTGGAAGGAAGGAAAAAAAAAAGTTTTCCCTGCTACCAGGGGCTCCTGAAACAGGTCAGCTGATCCTCTTGATATGACTAAATACCTTATGTATTGTGTGTTTGTCAGTTAAAGCAGAAAAACTGCAGGACAGACATTCAAATTGACCACCATTCCCACCTCTCCACCACTGATATGGAGGAGTTTTGTCCGCTGCAATCCCAAAAGGATTTCCCCCAAAACTGAAGCCACCAAAAGGTCTCCGACATGAATTACGCTGATTTACAGCGCTGTGGTGGCCACCATAATGAGTAGCACTTTGGGTGCTCTGCCAGTGCCTCCATGTGGCCACTTGAACTCACCTCACTGTCAGGAACAGTGAAAAAAGGATGTGGCTGCACTTTCTTGTTTATGGCCCAAGAATTGGAAGAAAATCAGTATTGAAGAGGCACATTGAGAGAAAAAGGGACATATTTTGCTGCATCAAAGCAGCAAACCAGCTCCCCTCAGCCCAAAGGGATTGGCGCTGCTCTTATTACTGTTTGTTTTTTAATGAAAAACAAACGAGACAGACAATAGTTAAGCAAGGAAGGAGAAATGAAAGGGAGGGGAGTAATTGGGGAGGGATTCATATGAGACTGTATATTCCTTAAGCAGAGAAAATGTTCTTCGCTAGTCCCCTGCTCTCCTGGCTACCAGGAGAGTAGGGGTTTAGCTCTCTAACTGGGGCAGGAGGAACTGGTCTTGTCAAACCAATCCAGGAGCAGTATAGTTCACCTATCATCTTCTGGAGACAGAGAAGTTACCTATGCACTGTGCCCTTATAGGGTAGTGTTTACAACATAGTAAATGACAGCAGATAAAGACCTGAACGGTCCATCCAGTCTGCTCAGTAGTCACACTCATTATACAACTGTCTTTTCTTTAATACTTCTGTGCAATAGACCATAGAAGACCACCTGGTATTGTCTTTATGTTCCCACCACTGGAGTTGCCATTGGAGCCCACTCCAGCCTATCCTAACCACCCTGTCACTGGAGCTTCTATCAAGGCCCTCCCCAGCTCGTCCTAAACCAAATCACCATATACAGGACAAAGAACATGCAGGATTGCCCAGTACTGGTCTTAGTTTGTTTTACACCATTGATTTTTTTTTTTTTTAAATTAGATATCCTCTGTGTTCATTCTACACTTTTTTGAATTCAGTCACTATTTTCATCTCCACCACTTCAGGAAGGCATTCCAGGCATCTACCACCCCTCTCAGTGTTCTCCGTCTTCACCTGCTGGTGAATGGGTGTAACCCACAGGTTCTAGATTGGCCTGGTGAGGACACTAAGAAATTATAGTATTTGAGAGGCTTGAGTGGTATAATGGCAAGTTTCCTTAAGAATGCTCCCTCACTGGTGTTGAAGCTGAGCCACCTTATGGCAGGTGGCACTAACCTGCTGAGTCAGATGGGTGGGGCCCAGGCAGGGAAGTGGCCAAATGCCCTGGGGCAGAACAGATTAGGAAGACCCTAGGGGAAGAGGTCTCCACAAGGACCTGAGTATAGAAATCCTCCTAGGCTGCTGCTTGGCTATAGTAACTGTGAGGAGTTCCAGGAAAAAATGAGGAGTGGCTCTAGCTCAGAGGTTTGCACCCAGTGTGAATAAGTACATGCCCAAGGATTGCATGAGAAGAAACAGACTGCCAAGGGAAGACCCAGATCCTGGAAGTCCCAGCTGGAGCCTGGCCTGTGCAAGTAATTTCAACTGTGCTGCACAAGACTAGCAAGAGATGTGGAGATAATTGCTGTCCAGGTTTGTGCCCGACTGACAGGAACAGACCGTGCTACTCTGCTTGCTTGTTCAATAATAAAGCTCTTCCTTTGACTCGCATTATATCCTGCCTGTATATGTGAGGGTTCCATGCCTGTCTATCAGCTGACACAGTATTCTATTGTGTGCGAGTGTAAGCAAGTGAGTAGCTGGGCACCCTGCCCATATTCTGCCCACATCCAACTATGAGCCATTGCATTTTAAGTGCCAATTTATAGAATAGTGTGTAGATGGAATATTAGCATTTACATACATGCAAACATGTTGCACGTATGTGCTGATATTCTGGTCATTTACATGTGGTGTTCTTGGCACCTAAATATTGGCAGCCACTTTTAGAATTACCTCCAAAGTGTGCACATTTGAAGATTAAATAGCGTAATTAGACCCATCCCGACTATACCAGCCCCTGCCAGACATGCACTTAATTAGGAATGTCACTTTTCTGGACCTTCTCTCCTATGGTTTGGAAGAGGTAAGAAGTGTGTGCCCATTGTTGTGGGCATCTTACCTCCAGTTTTTCTGCTAAGAACCCCTCTGTTCCCCCAGATCGAAGACGCATCTGCATTAACTCATTGATGGCAGACTGGTCCCCTGAGAAAAGAAGAAAAAAAAAAAAAGATCTTTCCATTGCTAATCATAACGACAATAAAACAAAACCTCTTTACTGCAGCTGCTACAATGGAAACTTGGAAACTAACGCAAGAAATAGAGTGCTGTAACATCTAATGAAGAACACAAGCTGTAATAAAAGTATTTACGTGAACAAACTTTGGCTTCTTGGGTGATAACTCACCAATGTTGTAAGCACAGTAGCGAATGTTGGGGGAGATCTCCTCCACTCGCTGGTTGTACAGCACTGCCTGCTCTTCTGTAAAAGCATTTGCCAGTTTCTCATAGATGGTCCTGCAGAAGGAATGCAAAACACACAGCCGTGATAACAATTACATTTTTTTAAATTAAGGAATATCAAAGTTTATCGCATGAAAGGGATGGGGCAGTAGCTTGAACCATTAATCTGCTTGGGGTTTTTTGGTGACTCTTTTAATGTTGTTCTGCTGATTAGACCCATAATTCAGAATCAAAATATTGCAGCACTATGATTTTAAGAGGAGAAATTAGGACTAAAGGAAAGAAAATTATCAAGTAAAACCTATCAGGCCAGTGGAAAAAAAAAGTGTGGTTTGTGTTTATCAACCAGCAGATGTGGAGATGGAGTCTACAATTCTTGGCTCTACCCTATTAGGGCACCATGCAGTCTTACGTGATCAGTATTTCAACTAACAAATGTCGCCATGTTCACAGCTCTGTTCAACTGTCATACACATCCATTATCTTTAACAAAGCACTCTTCTGCTCTGATACAGTTCTCCAACTAGGACAGAAGCTGCCTCAAAAACCAATCTAGAAGCATCTTGAGCTGTGAATATAAAAGTTGGCTATTCTTCTGTTTCGGGAATATTGTTCCATTAATATAGTATTCAACTAAGAGGAGTCTCTGGACTGATCTGGTCAGACTAAAGGAAAGAAAATTGTCAGGTAAGAGAGAATTTCTCCTTCCTTAGCCTCTTTACCAGAACAATCTAGAACACGTGGAATGTAGCAAAGCAGTCAGTAAGAAGAGTGGGTCTTCAAATTTGAGTCAGGAGCTACATCTCAGTAAGCTGAATTCAGTCTGCAAAAGTACAAACTGAGAAGCAGTTCACTAACCAATGTAAGTCCTTAGATAAAATTCTTAAGAGTACCTTCTACAATGCTGTTAAAATCTGCAGCTTAGCTTAGTTACCTTTGTAGCTTGTTAGACTACTATCCAAAATCCAGGATTATCACAGAGCAAGAATAATCAGCGAATCGAATTTCTTTGAATTGCTACTCAGTAATTAATGAGGAAAGCAAGCTTTTAACATTGCTCTATAATTTCTGCAGCTAAAGAGGAGGAATAAGAAAAGCCGATTCATATATGGAGAAAAAACTAAGTCAGGCAGAATAGGATGACAGCGACAAACATGCTTGTTTCCAAAACATAGAGAAAAAGCTAGTAGAGGCAGGCTCTGCTTTTGAAAACTTATCTAAAATGGAATCAGTCTAACAGAAGACTATAATAACTGTTTAATCACCTGGAAAGGAAAAATGGTATGCTTCAGTGCGCAAATCAAGCCATCCCCTCTACCAGAGGAATACAGAGATAAGACAGCACACTATAAGAACATGAGTTGTCATACAGGAACAGACTGAAGGTCTGTCAAGCCCAGTATCTTATTTCTAACAGTGGCCAACCCAGGTCACAAGTACAGTGGTGCCTCACACAACGAACTTAATTGGTTCCAGGAGCAAGTTTGTTATGCGAAAAGTTCGTTATGTGAAACGCGTTTTCCCATAACAATACATGTAAAAAAAAATAATTCGTTCTGTAGCATAAAATATGCTAAGATGACATAAAAAAAGATAAATTTTTTGTTATTATTTTTATTTAGATACATCTAAAAACATAATTGTTTTTTAAAACAACACACATTTTTTAAATTTAAAGACAGACTAAGTAGAGTCTAATTTTACAGTGAGAGAGGGCAGAGTCTCAGCGGCAAAAACTGGGACTTAACTGTTCATTTTTTTTTTTTTTTCTAGAATCGGGGAAGCGGCGAGAGTAGCTCCGCCCCCCCCAACGCATCAGCAGTAGGCGCCGGGCCCCTGCGAGCCGACGGTCCGCCACTGCACAGGGAGCCAGGCGGAGAGAGGGCAGTTAAGCGCAGTGCCTGCGCGGAAGGATGCAGCTCGGGCGACTTCGTTGTGTGAAACGAAGTTCGTTGTAGGAAGCAAGACATGAAGTTCGTTGTGCGCAGCGTTCGCTGTGCGAGGCGTTCGTTATGCGAGGCACCACTGTATCTGGCAACATCCCAAGGAGAAGGAGAAATTAGGTTCTTACCTGCTAATTTACTTTCTTTTAGCTTCTCCAGACCAGTAGAGGTTAACTTTACGAATGGGTATATATCTAATCATGACCAGCAGGTGGAGACTGAAAACAAAACTTTGGGACAGTATATCCTAGCCCCTCCTCTCTATTTCCCTCAGTCTGCCGAATAGCCAAGCAGAACCAAGAACTGGAAAACAACAGAGAGAAAAAACAATACTCCGAAAGGAGTAACAAATAACATACCCAAAAATGCTGTTGGAAAATGCAGAGGAGAAATTCCCGAAGGAAGAAGGTCCCCACAGCTCGCCAGCTAAGCCAGCCGAGCCACAGCCGCTGTTCTTCAATTCTCCCCGGCCCTAGAAAAATACTAGAACCCGCAGCAAAAACCAAAAACTGCCCGCGCAACAGCCCCAACAACAACAACAACAGACAGGGTGGGGACCTCTACTGGTCTGGAGAAGCTAAAAGAAAGTAAATTAGCAGGTAAGAACCTAATTTCTCCTTCTTTAGCACTCTCCAGACCAGTAGAGGTTAACTTTACGAATGGGACGTACCAAAGCAGTCCCTCTCACGGGCGGGACCCCCGAAGGGCCGATACCAGAACACGCTCACCGAACACCGCGTCCCGACGCGCCTGAACATCTACCCGATAATGCCGAACAAATGAATGCAAGGAGGACCAAACTGCAGCCTTACAAATATCCACCGGAGGCACGAGCGACGACTCAGCCCAAGAAGCCGCCTGACCCCTAGTGGAATGAGCCTTGAGAAACTCCGGAACCGGCTTCTGACTCAGAAGATAAGCGGAAGCAATCATCTCCTTGATCCAGCGCGCAATAGTAGCCTTAGAAGCGCCAGCCCCCCGACGAGGACCCGCCAGAAGCACAAAGAGATGATCGGAGCTCCGAAAATCCCGGGTCCGCTGCACATAAGCATGGAGGACCCGACCGACATCCAACTTGCGCAGCTGTCGTTGCTCAGAAGAACCCTCCCGACTACCCAAGACCGGGAGGACCACCGATTGATTGACATGAAAAGGAGAAACTACCTTCGGCAGAAAGGAAGGAACAGGCCGCAAAACAACCCGCTCCTTCGAAAACTCCAGGAAGGGAGCCCTACAAGAGAAAGCCTGTAGCTCAGACACCCGTCTAGCGGAAGTAATGGCCACCAAAAAGACCGACTTCAGCGTAAGGTCCTTCAACGAACAGCCATCCAACGGCTCGAAAGGAGGGCGCACTAGAACAGAGAGAACCAGATTGAGATCCCAAGAGGGAATCGAGGGCCTTATGGGAGGCCTGATCAACTTGGCCGCCCTAAGAAAGCGAATCACATCAGGAATGGCTGACAAACGCTGACCTGTCACCAGCCCCCGAAAAGCCGACAGGGCCGCCAGATGAACCCGGAGAGAAGACCAGGCCAGGCCCCTATCCAGGCCATCCTGCAAAAACTCTAGAATGTTAGGCAGAGAAGCGCGAAAGGAGACCACTCCCCGCGCTCGGCACCATACCTCAAAAAGACGCCAAACCCGTACATAAGCCCGAGAGGTAGAAAGCCTCCGGGACCCCAAAAGTGTAGAGATCACCTTGTCGGAATATCCCTTCTTACTCAGGCGGCCCCTTTCAAGAGCCATGCCGTAAGACAAAAGGGAGACGGGTCGAACATGGGAATGGGACCCTGCGTCAGAAGATCGCACCCGAGAGGCAGAGGAAGAGGATCCGCCACCAGATGCCTCACCAGATCCGCATACCACGGACGACGAGGCCAATCCGGAGCCACCAAGACCACCAGCCCCGGATGGCGAACAATGCGAAGCAGTACTCTGCCCACTAATGGCCAAGGAGGGAACACATACAACAGCCCCTCCGTTGGCCACGGTTGGACCAGAGCATCCAGACCCTCGGCCAGACCGTCCCTGCGACGACTGAAGAAGCGGGGTACTTTGGCGTTGCCACTTGTAGCCATCAGATCCATCAGGGGCTGCCCCCAAGCACGCACTAGCAACTGAAACGCCTCGGCGCCGAGACACCACTCTCCCGGATCCAAGAAGTGACGACTGAGGAAGTCCGCCTGAACGTTTTCTACCCCGGCAATGTGAGAGGCCGAGAGGTCCAGAAGATGCGACTCCGCCCAAACCATGAGCCGACCGCCCAAACCATGAGCCGAGCCGCCTCCTGCGCCACCAGAGTGCTCTTGGTGCCCCCCTGACGATTGACATAAGCCACCGCCGTGGCATTGTCCGACAGGACTCTGACCGACTTGCCCAACAAAAGGGAGTGGAAAGCCAACAGCGCCAGCCGGACCGCCCTGGTCTCCAACACGTTGATCGACCAGGAGGCCTCCTCCGTGGACCAGGTTCCCTGAGCTGAGTGACCCAGGCACTGGGCCCCCCAACCCAGGAGACTCGCATCCGTAAGGAGCACCGTCCACCGCGGAAGATCCAGACCCACCCCCTGAACTAGGTGAGGGGTCCGGAGCCACCAACGCAGACTGCAGCGCGCCAAGCCTCGCAGGGGAACCGGAACATCCATCCCGTGCCTCTGGGGAGACCACCTCCGGAGCAGAGCATACTGGAGAGGACGCATGTGGGCCCACGCCCACCTCACCACGTCCAGGGACGCCGCCATCGACCCCAGGACCTGGAGGAAATCTCGCGCCCGAGGACACCGGGACGCCAAAAGCAGGCGAATCTGAGACTGCAATTTGCTCACCCGGGCCTCTGGGAGGAAGACCTTCCCCAAGGAGGTGTCGAACAGCACCCCGAGGTACTCCAGACGCTGAGCCGGAACCAACCGACTCTTGGAAAGGTTGACCACCCAGCCCAGCGACCGGAGAAACTCCACCACCCGAGCCGTAACCCGGGAGCTTTCCTGCAACGACTTGGCCCGAATTAACCAGTCGTCCAGGTAGGGGTGTACCAGGATGCCCTCCGACCGCAAGGCTGCCGCGACGACCACCATCACCTTGGTGAACGTCCGGGGAGCCGTGGCCAGCCCAAAGGGAAGCGCACAGAACTGATAGTGCCGACCCAAGATCGCAAAGCGCAGGAAACGCTGATGAGAGGCCCGAATAGGAACATGCAAGTAGGCCTCCGTCAGATCGAAAGAAGTGAGAAACTCCCCCGGCTGAACCGCCAGAATGACCGACCGCAGCGTTTCCATACGGAAAGAGGGAACCTTGAGAGCCCTGTTGACCCCTTTCAAATCGAGGATGGGCCGAAAAGTCCCCTCCTTCTTGGGCACCACAAAGTAAATGGAGTACCTGCCCGTGCCCCACTCCGGGGGGGGCACTGGAACTACTGCCCTGAGATCTAGCAAGCGCTGAAGGGTCTGGCGAAACGCCAGCGTCTTCCCAGGAGTCTGACATGGAGAAGCGAGGAAAAAATCCGGCAGAGAGCGGGCGAACTCCAGGGCATAACCGTCCCGCACCACCTCCAGGACCCACTAATCGGACGTGATCTCGGCCCATTTGGGAAAAAAGTCGCGCAGCCGGGCCCCCACCGGAACCAAGGGGGGCGCCGGCAAGGCGTCATTGTGCAGGACGGGAAGCGGGGGAACCGGCGGAGGGATTCCCTGCCCCCCGACGGGCCCCCCGAAAGGGCTGCATGCGCTGGAAGAACCGACCCCGGGAAAACCCCGGAGACTGGAAAGAAGCAGCCCCACGCCCAGGGCGATACTTGCAAAATTCCCGCAAACGCCCCCGGGCCGCACCACCCCGAGACGCCGGGCGGGCACGGTCCTCCGGCAAACGGGGAACTTTCGAGTCCGACAGAGTCTGAATCAACTTATCCAAGTCCTCTCCAAATAAAAACGACCCCCGAAAGGGAAATTTAGTAAGCTTAGCTTTGGACGCAGCATCCGCCGCCCAAGCGCGCAGCCACAACACACGCCTTGCGGCCACGCCAAAAGCCATGGACTTAGCCGAGATCCGCACCAAGTCATACAGAGCATCCGAGAGGAATGAGGCAGCCATCTCAATCTTCGCTACCTCCTGATCCACCAGAGACCAGTCGTCAGACTCTCGATCCAAGACCCGCTCCGCCCACCGAAACACGGCGCGAGCGACCAGTCCCCCACAAATAGCCGCCTGGACCCCAAAGGCAGAGACTTGAAAATTTTGCTTAAGGATGGTCTCCAATTTGCGCTCCTCAGAGTCCCGCAAGGCAGAACCGCCCTCAACAGGCACGGTATGCCGCTTGGAAATAACCGAGACCACCGCATCCACGACTGGCGAAGCTAACGTAGCCCGATCCCCTTCAGGAATGGGATACAGGCGAGCCATGCTGCGCGCCAGCCGAAACGGCGTCTCCGGCGTTTTCCACTGCTCAAGAATAATATCCCGAATATCCTGATGCATAGGAAAAGAGCGGGAAACGGAACGGATCCCTCGTAACAGAGGGTCCCCCACACGCGGAGTCTCCGGCGGCGCGTCCTCAAAACGCAAAGCCGAAGAAACCTGTTGAATAAGGTCAGGCAGCTCATCTCTCTGAAAAAGGCGCACCACGGACGCCTCGTCACTGGAGAACGGGAAACCCGACAACCCGCCGCCAGCTTCCGTCCCCTCCAGAGGGTCCTGGAATTCCTCAGAAGGGTCCAGGTCCTCCTCCAGACCGACACGTTCCTCCGACCACAAATCCTCGTCCCACGACACCCGCGGACGCTTGGACAAGAGAGGCGGCGGAGGGGACGTCACGTCAGACGAGAGAGGCAAAGCCGCAGGGAGCGCGGAGGAAACCCCACCCCCCGAGACCCCCTGGGCGCAACCGGGACCCCCAGCCGCCTGAAAATAGGCTTTGCATAATGAAAAGAAAAAATCAGGGGAAAAACCCCCCGAGGGTCCCAAGGGACTCCCTGCCACAGCAGGGGACCCAGCAGAAACCTGCCCCTGCTTAGCCAAAACAGGGGGAAGGTCACCTGAGGTGGAAGACAAAATGGAGGGGCCAGACAGAGAAGATGGCGTCTTTCCCGCCAAAACAGCTCCCTCCATAGCCTGCAGCGGCTGAGAGACCTGAATAGTCTCAGCCGCTAAAACAGGCAAGCCGGCATCAGCTGTCAAAATATCAGCTGAGAGGGAATCCTCTAAAACCCGACCGTCGGCGGTTTGGGGATTCCCTCCGTGGGCGGACGGAGAAGACCGGGCTTCCCCACCGTTCCCTGCCGACTCGCGAGGCACCATCGGCGGGGAGCTCTGGGCGCCTGCAGCCGCTGCCGACGGAGCTCCTCCACCGCACCGGCCTGAACACCGCTTGCACAGGCCGGCCGCGAGTGCCTCGCGTCTGGAGCACAATGAGCACTTTTTCCCTTTAGAAGTGCTCATTGCTCCATACGCGACCTAGCTGTAAAAAAGTGCCGGTTAGTTGAAAAAATACAGTAAAATACAGTTTTCTTAAAGGGATACAACCCTCCAGACCAGCACTACCTCAGGATTTTTTTTTTAATTTTTTTTTTACAGAACAGACTCCACAGGCTCTCGAAGCAATATGCCTTGCTTGATTTAGGGGGCAAGGCTTACTGCTGAGGCTCCTCTAAAAAAATATGGGGAGGTGGAGGAAGTGGGGGGAGGGACCCCGCTCGTGACCCGCCGGGTTTGACACCCCCGAGGTCGGACGAACCCCCAAACAGAGTCCGTCCAAGCTCCGTCCGGCTAAAAACAGGGACAATAAACCCCTAAACAAATTCCAACAGCCCTACCAAGGGAGATGGGTACAGATCACTCAACACCTGCTGGAGACTGAAAGAAGACTGAGGGAAATAGAGAGGAGGGGCTAGGATATACTGTCCCAAAGTTTTGTTTTCAGTCTCCACCTGCTGGTCATGATTAGATATATACCCATTCGTAAAGTTAACCTCTACTGGTCTGGAGAGTGCTAAAGAAAAACAGATTTTATGTTGCTTATCCTAGGAATAAGCAGTGGATTTCCCCAAGCCATCTCAATAATGGCTTATGGACCTCTCTTTTAGGAAATTATCCAAACCTTTTTTAAACCATATTACACTAACCACTTTCACTACATTCTCCGGCAATGAATTCCAGAGTTTAATTACCCGTTGAGTGAAAAAATATTTTATCTAGTTTGTTTTAAATCTACTACTTAGTTTCATTGATTGCCCTAGTCCTAGTAGTTTTGCAAATAGTAAACAAGTGAATCACATCTGCTCGTTCTACTCCACCCAGTATTTTATAGACCTCTATCATGTCTCTCCTGAGCTCTCTCTTCTCCAGGCTGAAGAGCACTTTAACCTTTCTTCATAGGGAAGTTATCCCATCCTATGATTGATCCATGGAGACAGAGAAATACTGAACACCTAAGGCTGGCAAGGTGTCCTCGTAGGATTGAGCCCATAATTCTAGAATCTGCCTCCACATTTGCTGTCTGATGAGCACAACCCTCATGTTCTGGACTGGTCTGGCAAGCATGTTAAAGGAAGCAGCTCGTTAGAATGGCCGAAACCAGAAAATTTGCTGAACAGTTGCAACTGTCATCCTGAGCAATGCCTTAACTTTGGGATGCTTCAGTGTATCCCTTTCTACTGAAGCAAAGGGTCTGAATAATCACAGTGGAAAGTCTGTTATGGTAGAACATGACTACTAGAAAACAATGAGTAAGATTCTATGGGGTACAATTTCAGTTTGTTATAACCAAGGCTTATTATAGAATGAGAGCATTGTGCTTTTTTTTCCCCCTCTTCAAATTTTTGGTAAAACTGATTTACCATCAGAAGATACTATATTCTCCCTATTTTAGGAAATAGCTGTATTTAAAATTGATCCTCAATGAGCATGTAAGCATGGATTATCATTAAGGCTTTTTGAATAAAGGATGCCTAGTGTTTAGGATGTCAGAAAGGCACTGGCCAGGGAAGTATTGTATATGGGGATATTTCTTTTTCTGCGACACACAAACAAAGCCTTTACTGTGCCACTCTGTCCATGACTGTCGGCTCCGGGCGGCTTTCCCGCAGAGGAGAGAATCCTGCATTCACCGTGGGCCTCATCTGGGGCAGCCTCCTTGGAGCGGCTGGGGCACGGGCAGTGTGTCTGGGAGGGAATGCATGGATGGGAGAACATCGCAGTGGAGGAGACATAGGCATCCTGGGACTGTCTGCCAAATCTCTTCCCTGAAGAAGCCCTTTCTGGAAATGTCAATCGCTCCTCCTAAACTTACTTGCTCCACTTCATCACTGACGCTGAAACCGTGGATTGAAGACAAAGTTTTATTTTATTTTTCTTTCCAGCTTATGATTTATCTTTAATCTTATCTATTGTTTTGCCTTTTGTCTTTGTTTTGTTCTATTTCTATCATTTAAATTTCTCCAGAATTCTACTGTTCAACGGCTCCCCCTTCTGCTTCTATTCCTTTCTCTCCTCTCTTCTACCTTCCAAAGTATTTAGATCAATGCTGTCTTGTTAAAATGTTTATTTTATTTTTATTTTTCCTCTAACTCTACTTTTCACTTCTCTATTACCCTCCAGGTACTTTAGTTAGATTGTGAGCCTTCGGGACAGTAAGGGAATTTTTCAAGTACCTTTCTTATTTCTAATCTTAATGTATATTTTCTGTAAACCGCTTAGAACCTAACGGATGTAGCGGTATATAAGAAATAAATTACATTACATTACATGCATTTAAGACCATGAATGCTGGGAGACCAGACCTTTAGAATCAAGGAAACTGCACAATTTAGGATTATCCTTACTGTGTGCCCCATAGGAAAACAAAGAAAACTCAAAACCTACATGAGAGAGAGGACTTGCGGTGATGGTAATAAATCGGAGGGCACAGGACTCTTATTTCTGAAATGTCACAGAAGTACAGGGCAGCAGCCTGGGGAGCTGGCCTTGTTCTATCCCCAGAAAAACACTCAGTAAGGCCTATTTGTATGGTAGAATTTCTCATCTTTTGATGTACTGGTCTTCAATGTTATTCAAATTGGCATCTATATCGGTATGTCTGTATAGCACCAAGGCTCTCATAAAAAGTACAAGCCATCTGTGGAAAACACACTGGCCTGACTCCAGTTGGCTTCATGTGGTGCAACGATAGTGGGACACGTGGGCTGGAAGGAGGTCCCATGATGTTAAAAGAAGTTTCACAGACAGACAGCTTGTGTGTACTGTATTATATATTACACTGAGCTGGGGGCTGCAAGAAATATATGTCCAACAGAACTCACTTGCATTTGTTGAAAGATTCCATTGCTTCTTTCCACTGCTGCTGTTCAAAGTGGAGCATTCCAGTGAGGTAGGCCATGTACGCCTGCTGGTCAGTACAAAGAAAAAAAGCAGTAATAGCCACAACAGAATTACATCTAAATTATTCTGCCATATTCTTGGTATGCTTTTCTCTGTCCTGTCCCATACTACCACCAGGCCAAACCTTGCACTCGTGTTGGGGGAATCAATGGCCAGAGCTGTGGAGTCTGAGTTTATAGTCAGTAAAAATGTATCGACTCCAGCTTAAAAAACAAACCAACCCATTTTCCATTGAGAGTTTTTTTTATTTCTTTAGGTAGGGCAGGAGGGAGGGGATTAATATTTTTATTTTAGATGATTTGGAAAGATGTTCAAGTGTTGTATTGAAATTATAATGATTATATTTCTGTACACTTATTGTATGTTTGAAAAAGATCTCATGGAGAATGTACCAGATTGGCTATATTTAGAATGGCGGCTCCTGTTCCCATTACATTTAGATCATTTAATTAGTATAACAATGCCTAGAAGATATAAAGATAACAGAATTTTATTAGATACTTGGAAAACATTAAGATATATAAATAACCTATCAACAGATCCAATTTCTAAATCACTAAATCAGTCTATTTGGGTAAACTCCAGGATCAAAATTGGCGGATTTAAAATCGTCTGGAAACAATGGATAAGTGCAGGTATACGAACATTAAATGATGTCATTTCAGAAGGTTCACTGCTTAGTTTTTCACAGTTGCAAAATAAATTTGGCTTAAATAAATCACAATATTTTAAATGGATGCAATTGAAGCAGGCCATTCAGGCAGGGTTCCCTGAATGGAAAAATCTTAATACTCAATATAGTCTACAGGTTCTATGTTTCCAGGCGGATTTCTTGGGACACCAAGCCGCAAAATGGTACAAATTAATATATGGATTTTTAAATAAAAAAAAGAAAAATGGACTTAGGGATATTTGGAGTATTGAGATTGGACAGACAATTTCTGTTTCTCAATGGCCACGATTTTGGTCCTGGAGATTAAGATCTACAAAGTCAGCATCTATGAATCAAACATGGATGTTTTTATTACATAGAGTGTTATGGACCCCTACGCGCCTGCAAAAGATAGATAGCACTAGATCCAATAGATGCTGGCATTGTAAAACAGAAATAGGGACGTTAGATCACTTAATTTTTTTTTGTCCCTGTGTAAATGCCTTTTGGAATTTAATTTGGCCCCAAATTAATAAATTATTAGAAAATCATGTAGGACTCTCATATGACACCATATTATTTGGCACTGCAATGAGAACTCAGAGTCCGATCTCAGCAAATAATAATAAGCTGCTATTAATATTGACAGGAGTCGCCATGCAACAAATAACTCAAAACTGGAAAGACTACACCAAATTAAATTATACATTCTGGTGGAACTCTGTCTGTCATATATACAAAATGGAAAAAATAATAGCGTTACAACAAGGGAATCTTCATAATTTTTAAAAAATATGGCAACCATTGACAAATTATTCTACTGATTAGATTTCTTAGCACATTTATAATAGATATATAGGAATGGGGAGGGATTTATATAAATTTTGGATTAACTATTTATGATATGATATATAGAATGTAATTACAAATGTTATGAAATAATTAATTATATTATATGTGAATTAATTGATGTAAGAATAGAAAATTAATAAATAAATCATCACAATAATGAGTATATTAGAATGGGGAGGGGAAGGGAATGTATATTATATGGTTTTAAGTATTGAAAAAATGGGAGGGATATATCTTATATGATAATTGAATTATTTGTAATCACAATTTTTCATGTATTATTCGAAGTTTATATGTACAATTAAAATATTGTAAGAATGAAAAATTTATAAATAAAATATTTAAAAAAAAAAGAAAATGATTCATGAATTTTAATTTCAGTAGGGTGGGGGGTGGGGATATATACTTTTGTTCTTGATGATATGATTTAAGATTTTCAAGTGTTACATTGAAATTTAATGGATATATTATTGTACACTTGTTTATGATTTAAAATGAATAAAGAATTAAAAAAAAAAATAAACAAAAAAAAAACAAACAACCCAATATATGGAAAATTTATCATTTTTATTTTACTTATTACTTATAATTCCTAGTATTTTAGATCCGGAACAAAAAATGTAAAGTTTAAATAAGTCATACAGTAGAAAAACAGAGGAGTTGAGTCAAAGGTTTGGTGTACTGACTCCACTGTCCTATCAGCAACTTATCTAGATTTTCTTAAAACTCATCTTGGTGTCTTCAGTGACTTTATGAAAGATAAAACACTGTGGGGCTCAGTGAAACCCACGCTGCCATGTTTGAACTGGAGAAAGCAGTCATGGAGAGTGATACAGAGAACAGGATGACCGCTCCCCACCCCTAAACTAATTTAGAGAAATGATAAACAATGCAATAAAATAAGGAAAATATTTCTCTCTCGTTTTTACACTTTTTGGCTAGTGCTCAATGTTTCGAAATATTTTTCCTCTCAGTAGGGAAATCAGCAGGCAGAATGAAGCTCCAGAAGATAAATATAGGCCATGTACTTAGCGAGGCCAGAAGTCAAATCAAACTTTAAATAAAAAATTACACAATCTTTTATCCGAACTACCATTTGAAAAAGTTGAACCTGATAAGACCTACAAAAAGCACAGTTACTTACCGTAACAGGTGTTATCCAGGGACAGCAGGCAGATATTCTTGACTGATGGGTGACGGCACCGACGGAGCCCCGGTACGGACAATTTTAGAGTGATTGCACTCTAAGAACTTGGAAAGTTCTAGCAGGCCGCACCGCCCGACGGATAATACACAGCAGTGTATTATCACGATAATACACTGCTGTGACACTTCTTCCACATGGAACTTTGTCTGTTCAAGAGCATCAGCCACGAGTTTCACACATCATTCATCAGTTATTGATTTTGGCCACGACCACTCTGAAAACAAGTTGCCCACTGAGAAACTGTGGATTTCTGTTAGATTTTTGCCACATAGAGTTTCAATCTTAATGTACGAACTCTGATCGTCAACAGACACAGTACCCGAGACACCTGCAGCCTCCATTTCCCACACATATCACAACCACACTATGTACACTACAGAGCTCCTAAGCACACGTCCTGCTTCAAGCACGAAGGTGAAACAAGGTTTACTGCAAATGCATCATCCCCAATGCCAATCTGTGCATTATTCATGAAATGACCCTCGTATAAACCGATCTGAATATAAACTGAGGTGACCTCCCCCTCCCAAAAAAAAAAAAAAAGGAGGAAAAAAGGACTAGAGTATAAACCAAAATAAACCAAAATTAGAAATTTGGGTGATCCTGGTGAGCCAGTCTACAAAAACTTGAAAATATCCACTGTTTTTTTTCTAGGCTAAGCAGCATAGAAACAGGATACAGGCTTGATAGACCTTCAGTCTATCCCAGTATGCAACTCTTATGATCTTACTTAAAAGAATAGGCAACAAGATCTGATGTCCCTTTCCATGTATTAAAATTAGTCCAATAAAAGGGAAAAAAGCACGCGCGAGTGCCTTCCCGCCCGACGGAGGCGTGCGGTCCCCAGTTAGGATAAGCCAGCTAAGAAGCCAACCCGGGGAGGTGGGTGGACGCAAGAATATCTGCCTGCTGTCCCTGGATAACACCTGTTACGGTAAGTAACTGTGCTTTATCCCAGGACAAGCAGGCAGCATATTCTTGACTGATGGGTGACCTCCAAGCTAACAAAAAGAGGGATGGAGGGAAGGTTGGCCATTAAGAAAACAAATTTTGCAAAACAAATTGGCCGAAGTGTCCATCCCGTCTGGAGAAAACATCCAGACAATAATGAGATGTAAAAGTATGAACTGAGGACCAAGTAGCAGCCTTGCAGATTTCCTCAATAGGAGTAGAACGGAGGAAAGCTACAGATGCTGCCATAGCTCGAACTTTATGGGCCGTGACAGAACCTTCCAGTGATAGTCCGGTCTGAGCATAACAGAATGAAATGCACGCTGCCAGCCAATTAGACAAAGTACGTTTAGAAACAGGACGCCCCAATTTATTCGGATCAAAGGATAGAAAGAGTTGGGGAGATGATCTGTGGGGCTTAGTACGCTCTAAATAGTAAGCTAGAGCCCGCTTACAGTCCAAAGTATGCAGAGCCTGTTCTCCAGAATGAGAGTGAGGTTTTGGAAAGAAGACAAACAGAACAATGGATTGGTTGAGATGGAATTCAGAGACAACCTTAGGGAGAAACTTTGGATGTGTACGCAGAACCACCTTGTCATGATGAAAGACTGTAAAAGGTGGATCAGAAACTAGTGCGTGGAGCTCACTGACCCTCCTGGCAGAGGTGAGAGCAATAAGGAAGAGAACCTTCCAAGTGAGAAACTTGAAAGAAGCCGTGGCCAAAGGTTCAAACGGAGGCTTCATTAAGGCGGAGAGAACCACATTAAGATCCCAGATTACAGGGGGAGGTTTAAGAGGTGGTTTCACATTAAAAAGACCTCGCATGAATCTGGAGACCAAGGGATGAGCTGAAAGGAGTTTTCCATGGACTGGTTCATGAAAAGCAGCAATAGCACTGAGGTGGACTCTGATGGAGGTAGACTTGAGACCAG
Source organism: Geotrypetes seraphini (assembly GCF_902459505.1). Lineage (NCBI taxonomy): Eukaryota > Metazoa > Chordata > Amphibia > Gymnophiona > Dermophiidae > Geotrypetes > Geotrypetes seraphini. The sequence goes on from NC_047093.1 coordinate 31,005,621, forward strand.
AGTCAGACAAAGAAAGAAGATAATCCAACAAAGTCTCCACTGCCAGGGAAGTGGGATTATGATGATGGATAAGACACCAGGAAGAAAATCGGGTCCACTTCTGATGGTAGCACTGCAAAGTGGCCGGTTTTCTAGAAGCATCCAGAATGGAACGAACTGGCTGAGACAGAAGAGAATCATGTGAAGTCAGCCCGAGAGATACCAAGCTGTCAGGTGCAGAGACTGGAGGTTGGGATGCAGAAGGGTCTCCTGATGCTGCGTAAGCAGAGAAGGAAACAGTGGAAGAAGAATAGGTTCCCTGGAACTGAGCTGAAGTAGAAGGGAGAACCAATGTTGCCTGGGCCACCGTGTAGCAATCAGAATCATGGTGGCTCGTTCCCTCTTGAGCTTGAACAAGGTTCGTAACATGAGAAGCAGAGGAGGGAAAGCATAGAGGAACAGATTGGACCAATCCAGAAGAAATGCATCTGCTGCCAGACGTTGAGGAGTGCAGAGTCTGGAGCAGAAGAGGGGCAGCTGGTGATTGTGAGGAGCTGCAAAAAGGTCTATCTGAGGAGTGCCCCACTGAGTGAAGATGGACTGTAGAGTCAAAGGATCGAGTGTCCACTCGTGAGGTTGGAGAATTCTGCTGAGTTTGTCCGCTAAAGAATTCTGCTCTCCCTGAATGTAGACAGCCTTCAGGAACAATTGGTGATCTGTGGCCCAAGCCCAAATCTTCTGGGCTTCCTGGCACAAGAGGCGAGAGCCTGTCCCACCCTGTTTGTTGATGTAGTACATTGCAACTTGATTGTCTGTGCATAGCAGAAGGACCTGAGGAAAGAGAAGATGTTGGAAGGCCTTGAGGGCATAAAACATCGCTCCGAGTTCCAGGAAATTGATGTGATGCTTCATTTTCTGGGCTGTCCAAAGGCCTTGAGTTTGGAACTCGTTCAAATGAGCTCCCCAGGCATAAGGAGAGGCATCGGTGATGATGACAAGTTGATGAGGAGGTAGATAGAACAGAAGACCTCTGGAGAGATTTGAGGATATCAACCACCATTGTAGAGACTGACGCAGAGATGATGTCACAGATATGTGTCGTGAGCAAGGATCCGTCGCTTGGGACCACTGGGTAGCTAGGGTCCATTGAGGAGTGCGCAGGTGAAGTCGTGCGAAGGGTGTGACATGGACTGTAGAGGCCATGTGACCCAAGAGTATCATCATTTGCTTGGCAGAGATGGAACGTTGTGGAAGTACCTGCTGACATAGAGATTGAAGAGTTTGAAGACGGTTGGATGGCAGGAATGCTCTCATCAGGACTGTGTCCAGCACCGCTCCAATGAATTGAAGTCTCTGAGTGGGGATGAGATGAGATTTGGGTAGATTAATCTCGAACCCCAGAAGTCGAAGAAACAGGATGGTTTGGTTGGTGGCCTGGAGTACTGTCTGAGAAGAATTGGCCTTTATCAACCAATCGTCCAGGTAAGGAAACACCTGAAGGTGGTGAGAGCGTAGAAAAGCAGCTACCACAATCAGACATTTGGTGAACACTCTTGGAGAGGAGGCAAGACCGAAGGGTAGCACCTTGTATTGGTAATGATGATGGTTGATCATGAAGCGGAGATACTGTCTGGAGGCCAGATTGACCGGAATGTGAGTATATGCTTCTTTGAGATCTAGGGAGCATAGCCAGTCGCCGTGATTGAGAAGAGGATAAAGAGTGGCTAGAGAAAGCATCCTGAATTTCTCTGTGACCAAACATTTGTTGAGATCGCGAAGATCTAGGATGGGTCTGAGATCTCCTGTTTTTTTGGGGACCAGAAAATAACGGGAGTAGAATTCCTGCCCCTTTTGATCTAGAGGAACTTCCTCTATGGCGTTCAGAAGAAGGAGGGATTGAACCTCTTGAAGAAGGAGGGAAGACTGAGGAGTGTTCAAAGCAGACTCTCTTGGCAGACTTTGGGCAGGAAGAGTCTGGAAATTGAGAGAGTAGCCGTGGCGGATGATGTTGAGGACCCACTGATCCGAGGTGATGATTTCCCAACGGCTTATGAAATGAGTAAGGCGTCCTCCTATGGGCTGTGGGAGGTGGACAGAAGGAGGAAGACTGGCTACGTCCTGGAGAACCAAGTCAAAAGGGTTGAGTGAATTTTTGTGAAGGAGGAGGTTTCACTTGTTGTTGCTGCTGTGCAGGTCTAGCAGCCTGCCTTTGCTGTTGCCTCTGACGCCTGGGTTGTTGCTGGGCCTGTGGTAAAGGACGAGCCACAAATCTACGTTGATAGGCCGACTGCTGGCGAAAAGGCCTGGTAGGTGGGGTCTTTTTCTTTGTCTTAAGGAGAGTGTCCCATCGAGTCTCATGAGCAGAGAGTTTTTGAGTAGTGGAGTCCATGGATTCTCCAAACAGCTCATCCCCTAAGTAAGGTGCATTGGCCAGTCGATCTTGGTGATTGACGTCGAGTTCTGAAACTCTAAGCCATGCCAGCCTCCGCATGGCCACCGACATAGCCGTGGCCCTAGAGGTCAGCTCAAATGTGTCATAGATTGATCTGACCATGAACTTGCACAGTTGTAAGAGCGATGCAGAAGTCTGGCGAAAGGCGGATCTCTTACGATCAGGGAGGTATTTCTCAAAAGATGACAAAGTCTGAATGAGATGCTTGAGGTAGAATGAAAAATGGAAAGCATAGTTCCCTGATCTGTTTGCCAGCATCGCATTTTGATACAACCTCTTGCCAAACTTATCCATGGCCTTACCTTCTCTGCCAGGAGGGACAGAAGCGTACACACTAGCCCCCGTGGATTTCTTTAGAGTGGATTCCACCAACAATGATTCATGAGGGAGTTGTGGTTTGTCAAAGCCCGGAATAGGTATGACCTTATATAAGGAGTCCAGTTTGCGGGGAGCTCCTGGGATGGTCAAGGGTGTCTCCAGATTTTTGTAAAAAGTCTCTCGCAAAATATCATGGAGAGGCAGTTTGAGAAATTCCCTTGGAGGCTGGTCAAAGTCCAGTGCATCGAGAAATGCCTTGGACTTTTTGGATTCAGCCTCCAAGGGAATAGAGAGAGAGTCACACATCTCTTTGAGAAAAGAGGTAAAAGAAGTTGCATCAGGTTTAGAGGACGGATCTAAAACAGAAGGATCCTCTTCCCCTGATGAACACTTGAAAACTGCGGTCCCGGGATTCCGGTGTGGAGGGTTCTAGGTGTCGAGTTTTATGCATCGACTTCCCAGACCTCTGTGAAACGGTACCGGGAGATGTTATAGGCTGTGTCGGCGCCGAAGTTTGAACAGCCTGGTGTAAGGATCTCGGTTCCGGCGCTAAGACCGGCATAGATACCGAGGAAGTAGTATGCATCGGTACCGACAAGGTGGATGCCAACAAAGGAGGCTGCTCCACTGCCGGTACCGGACGCTCAGACCGGACCGGGACTGGAAGGCTCGGTGTCAGAAGAGCAGGTAGCAGCTGCTGTAATTGTTCTTTGAGCTGTACCTGCAGGACGGCGGCAATGCGCTCGTCCAGTGAAGGCACCGGTACCGATTTTTTCTTCTGCGGTACCTTGGGTGCCGCTCTACACTCCGAAGAGGAACCCGATGTCGAGGGGCTTACCTCAATCAGAGCGGAGCGCTTCCGCGGGCGCCTCGAGGTCGGCAGGATTGGGCTCGCTGCCACTGAGACCGGAGGGCGCTCCAGCGGGGAAGGCTTCTTAGCCGGCTTACCTGATGGGTGCGACGCCGGCGCAGTGTCGACGAGGCAGGTGCAGACTGCGTCGGGGTCGAAGTGGGGACCGGTGCCGCCGAATCCGACATCTCGGTACTAAACAATAATCGCTGTTGGATTTGGCGATTTTTTAAAGTTCTCTTTTTAAGAGTGGCACAGCGGGTGCAGGTGGATGCTCGATGGTCAGGACCAAGACACTGCAGACACCAGTTGTGCGGGTCTGTGAGTGAAATTGGTCGAGCACACCACTGGCACTTCTTAAACCTGGGTTGAGGGGGCATGAAGGTAAAAACGGCTTCTGCCAAATCGAAGGCCGAGGCCTCGATGGTGGCAACAGGCCCCGCCGGGGCGAAACGAAAAAATGAGAGAAAAAAACAAAGTTTTTTTTTTTTTTTAAAGAAAAGAAAATAAAGAAAATGAAGGACAAAAAAATTTCCTTCAGGGTTTACGTGAGCGGGATGCACAAAAAAATTCTTACAACAGCCGTTGAAAGAAACGCGTCTTCTTAGCTCCGCGGAAACTAAGAAACTGGGGACCGCGCGCCTCCGTCGGGCGGGAAGGCACTTGCGCGTGCGCGGTGCAGCCTGCTAGAACTTTCCAAGTTCTTAGAGTGCAGTCACTCTAAAATTGTCCGTACCGGGGCTCCGTCGGTGCCGTCACCCATCAGTCAAGAATATGCTGCCTGCTTGTCCTGGGATAATCAAAAATTCAGGTAATCCGTTTAGAAAAGGGGTTAATTTAAAAAAACAATCAAACCCAACATACAGTGCGCACTCCCTGGCTCCAGCAGCAGAATGAATCACAATGACAACATAAAATAAGTAACCGAGGAGGAATTATTTGTGTGAAATTCAAGATGTAAGCATTTCAAATTTATTACGTAGATTTCTTTCTTTGTTTAATTTAACAAATGCTTCATAGTGCTTTTCACTGGCACTAGTAGTAAAAGGTTTAGCTTGCTCTGCTCCATTTTGCAAAATGATCATTACACTGCAACTTATATTTAAATCCTTTCAGCCGAGATGGAATTTAAACTAGTCAGCTTGTGTATATCAAACCAGTTATGGAGTTCTTAGTGCCTGAAATGGAACCAAACCAGAGTAACCTCAATTGCAGGCTTGCAACCAAACCAAATTCAGCAGTTTGACCCCTGAACAGAATTCTGACAATCAGAATTCTGACAATCATCATCTTTTATTCCTAGTATTCTTCCTGGTAAATAAATCAGCGCTATACTACATAGTTGACTTCAGGATGCAAATCTCTCAAGTGCTCTTCAAAGCTGCTCTGTGGATCACCGAGCATATATCCACAAAATTGCTTAATATTCCGAGATGTACGTGTAACTGAATTGGCTAGAGTGCCTTGGTGCCAATAATTGGGCGCTAGCAACAATTTGTTTTTGCGTGTGCATCTTTGTACGTGCTATTATATTAAAGATCTATGCGCAAATCTTTTAGCATGCAGCTCAAATGAGGACGTGGCTATGGATTAATTTAATGCAGTATTTAGATACCACTAAATCATCTCACTGGCTTCAAAGCCGCTGTCTTCATCACGGTTCACTTCGTGTTTGCACTCTCTCCGGGGCGGGGGGGGGGGGGGGGAGTTGGGTTTGGGCTTGGTGGGGTAGGTGTGTCTGGTAGTACAGTTTGTGTGGTGACTGGGTGTCCTGTGAGTGTCTGTTGTGAGGACTGGTGTGCTTGATGAACGGTTTGGGTTTTGTTGCCTGTGGGGAATATTCACAAAAATCTATGGCTGAGGGTCTAGCCCAGCTTCTCATCGTTGTGGGTTCTGGGAAGGGGTTTGTGTGTTCCTAGTTTTGGCCTCTTGCTGCGCTTTGCCTTGCGCTTGTTGGCAATTTTCATTCGGGAGAGGCTGATTCATGCTTGTTGTTGCTGCTCCTCTTACTTATTGTGATATTTTGACACTGTGTATGTTTCTGCACAGCTTGTGGTCGCTTGTCTGGACCTTTTGCCATTCTCAATAAAAATACTTTGAAAAAAAAACAAAAAACAAACAACATTTGACTTATTCAATAGCCAAAAGTCTAATCAGGTGCTTTAAGTAATTTCCTTCTCTGTCCCAATGGGGGGGTCACAATTTAACTGTAGTACCTATGAAAACAAATAAACTATCATCATACATGGATAAGGGAAGAATAATACACTAATTCAATAAACACAACAGAAGAGAAAAAACTCCAAAGAAGCAGTTATTGAACAGATAGGTATTTAACAAACAAGTAAGTTTTTAGTCATTTTCTGAATGGGAGGTAATTCAGTTCTGTTCTTAAGGGTACAGGCAAGGCACCTCTAAATAAAAATTGGGGAGGTGAGGGAATGGGTGGGAGGGTCTTGGTCTCCTGAGTGCGACACCCTTGAGGTTTAATGGGTCCCCCATAGGACGCAGGGGGAGCACTGCTGCCGCCGCCGGCGACTAGGGCTTATATTAAGACCTACCCCCAAAATCATGCTAGGGTAGGTCTTATTTTCAGGGAAACACGGTACCACCCTTTCTGTAAAGACGTATTGTCTTACATTACTCCTGACCCCATCACCTCTTAACTTCATCCTATGCCCTCTCCTTCCAGAGTTCCCTTCATTTGAAAATCCCCCCCCCCCCAAAAAAAAACAAAAAACCTCTCCTCCTGTACATGAACTCCACAGAGATATCTAAACATCTCTCTCCCAGAGTATACATATTAAGGTCTCCAAGTCTGTCTCCATAATTTTGTAGCAGTCCTCTGGACCGACTCCAGCCTATTTTTATCTTTTTGAAGGTGGGGTCTCCAAAACTGCACAGTATTCCAAATGGGGCCTCACCAAAGACTTATAAAGTGGCATTATCAGTTCCCTTTTCCTTCTGACCATTCCTCTCCTTATGCTCCCAAGCATCTTCCTGGCTTTGACAGTCACCTTTTCTACCCGTTTTGTTTTGCCACCTCGAGGTCAGACACAATCACCTTCAAGTTCTGCTCTTCTTCCATGCACAAAGTTCTTCACTTTCTATACTATACCTTTCTCCTGAATTTTTAAAGCCCTAGTGCATGACCCTACATTTTTTAGCATTAAATCTTAGTTGACAGTTACTTGACCATTCTTCAAACTTCACCAGATCCCTCCTCATGTTATCCACACCCTGAAGGGTGTCAACTCTATTACAGAGCTTGGTATCATCTGCAAAAAGGCAAACTTTGCCAGTCCTCCTGCAATATCACTCGACAAAGATGTTAAACAGAGCTGTCCCAAGGACAGATCCCTGTGGCATGCCACTAACAATAACCTTTTCCTCCAAGCAGACTCCATTTACGACTACCCTTTGGCCCTTTTTACAGACACCAATGCTATGCGGTGAGAGCCTATTCTATTAAGTGTCTGGCCAACAAAATGCCATTGTACTAGTATGACCTGGTGTTAGAGCGCCTTAATATTTATTTGCTCAGTTATTCCAGCCATAGACCTGGCCTAACCATGGTCAATTGGCATGAGCGCATATGCAACTTATCGTATTCTGTGAACTGCATGCGATGTCTCCACCCATGCCCCTCCCAAGTGAACACCCTCTTACAGTTATTGCTATGTGACTTACACATGCCCTTACAGAATAGTGCCTAGTTGCTTTGCTGCCATTAATGCATACTCACCTGTGAAAAAGTTACAGCATTCTGTACATTTACATGCGTAAACATGGGTGTTTAGTTATGGAATTGCCTTTATGTCATGTCACTTAAGGGTTACAAAGTTACTTCTGCAGCAATTCTAACCTAACACACCACCAGGAAAAAGAGTGGAGTGGAGGTGTGGCCTAGTAAGAGCTGCTTTCTCAGCACCCTGAGGTTGCGAGTTCAATCCCAGCCTGCTCCTTGTGACTCTGGGCAAGTCACTTAATCCCTCCATTGTCTCAGGTACCACAGTTAAGATTGTGAGCCTGCTGGGACAAATAGGGAAAATACTTAAGAGTACCTGATTATTATTCAATGTATTATAAGCCGCTTTGTATGAATCCAAATCTTATTTCTCTTGAAATATCTCTTTGGGTTATTGGGAGAAATTTATTCTAGAGAAAAAAACAACAACTTTGTGTTCTCTGTAATATTCTCCCCACCCAACCCCATCACAGCAGAGTTTAAAATCAGACCTGAGCTTCCAGTTTGGTTTTCGCATCTACTCGGTCACTTTCACACAACCACCCCAGTTCTTCGGCATGCTTCACAGCTTTGCGCAGGCGAGAGAGGAGGTGAAAACGCTTGCGTGGTTCAGTATTTGCTTCCTGCTTAAGCTGCATTGCATAACTCCAGGCTCTTTCTGCATCCATCAAAACCAGGAGTAGGTATCTTGAAACAAATCATTAGAAAGTGGCATTTTAAACAGCTTTAGTTCCATAAGCCAAATATCAATATTTGTTAAAATAACCCAATGGTTTTTGAGATATGATTTGAATTTGCCTCCAATGTACTTCTTATGGGGAAATGTTCAATTTTGCTCCCTCTGTTTCACAAAGAAAACAAGATTAAAAAATGATCAGATGAAAATAAAATTGAGAAAGGAAAATATTTTGACTCGACAGTGAGAAATTTCCTCCTCCTCTACCATCATCACTAAACTCTAAGAAATGTGAAGTCTAGATCTCTTCCTTGTCTCCAGGAATAAATTGAATAATTTGACTTAAATCTCATTATATGAATCAAGACTTTTTTTAAAAAAAAATTTGAGACTAGGGTTCTTACACCTGGAAAACCATCATATCCATTGGATTTTGTACTCATGCTCTTAAGCAGAATACCAAGTGTCATTAAAAAAGTACTTCAACTGCAAAGTTTGATTCAGTACCTGTTGTCGGACAAAATTTCTGCAGTGACCTTTCTCCCAGTAAACTTATGTCTGTTCCCCATCTTGAAGTTCAGGGTTTTGCGGAGTCGTCTTAGTCTGCGAGAACAATAACCTCTGCAAGAGAAGCACAGAAACAGTCAGACCCATAATAGGGCTGTAGCTCCTATTTATTTATTCCATCTCCCTCCCAGTGTTATGAGAACAGGAGTGTGAAGATGACAAGTGAATATGAAATGTGAAGCATCCTTTTTCGCTTATCTGAAGATAACATGTGCCATACTGGCTCAGACCAAAGGTCTGTCAAGCACAACAGCTCATCATTTACCATACTTGGAGATAGCCATATAGGCTTGAAAAAGCCACTGTACAGACAAGACAGTTTATGGACATTTCCTCCAGGAGCTTTCTAAAACCCTTTTTAAACCCAACATTAATTGCCCTTACCATAGTACTATTGGATAAAGTGGTTTATAAATATTTTAAATAAAATTCTTCAAGCACACACAGCCAACTCAAGTGAAAAAAAAATGCTTTTGCTGATTTGTTTTAAATATGCTACTTATAAGTTTCATAGAATGCCTCTTTCTTACTATTAGTTGAAAAAGAAAACATCCATTTTAAGTTTTAAATGAGCAGACCCCACTGGCTTTCCAAGCTGTAGTCAGTGCCCACAGGCAAGGCGTACAGCTAAGGCACCTCTAAATAAAAATTGGGGAGGTGAGGGAATGGAGGAAAGGTCTTGGTCTCCTGAGTGCAACACCCTTCCCAAGGTTTAATGAGCCCCCCCACAGGACCAAAGCTCAATCTGGGCAATAAAAAGGCTCCTGCTCATCCTCTCCAACAGTCCCTAAGGCAAGGCTTAGGAAAAAAAATAACAGAACTGCACAGGCTTACCACTTCCACCTTCTGGAGACTGAGAGCAGACTGATTCTAAGAGGGACTGCACAGCCTACTTGTACTAATGCTATAGTTCAGTTTGTTCTCAGTCTCCACCTGCTGGCAGAGGAGCGTAAACCCATCCATCTGTGCCAATCTGGAGGGACTAAAAGAAAAATAAAATTAGCAGTCAAGACCCAATTTCTCCTTCCTATTTTATCTGTTCTACCCTACTTATGATTTTATAGACTTCTATCATCTCCTCTCAGCTCTCCAAGCTGACAAGGCCTACCCTGTTTAGCTTTTCTTCATAAGGAAGCTATTCCATCCACTACCATTTTGGATGTCCTTCTCCATACCTTTTCAACTAATGCTTCTTTTTAAGACAAGGCAACTAGAACTACACTGCAGTCAGTCACACCCATCACTCTGTGCAGGTTGCACTCCTTCATAATCGACTTTCACAACTAATGCAACTGGCAATTCTATGTGATATCATACCACATCAATAGTTTGAAGATGCTTTTATTACGGCCTCCACTAACAATTTTACTAGCCACCCTCTGGACCAATTCAATCTTCCTTATATCTTTTTGAAGGTATAGTCTCCAGAATTGTGCATAGTATTCTAATAAGGTCTCATCAGTAACATAGTAACATAGTAGATGACGGCAGATAAAAACCCGAATGGTCCATCCAGTCTGCTCAATCTGATTCAATTTAAATTATTATTATTATTTTTTTTTTCTTCTTAGCTATTTCTGGGCGAGAATCCAAAGCTTTACCCGGTACTGTGCTTGGGTTCCAACTGCCGAAATCTCTGTTAAGACTTACTCCAGCCCATCTACACCCTCCCCTGCCCATCCTCCTCCAAACGGCCATGCACAGACACAGACCGTACAAGTCTGCCCAGTAACTGGCCTAGTTCAATCTTTAATATTATTTTCTGATTCTAAATCTTCTGTGTTCATCCCACGCTTCTTTGAACTCAGTCACAGTTTTACTCTCCACCACCTCTCTCGGGAGCACATTCCAGGCATCCACCACCCTCTCCGTAAAGTAGAATTTCCTAACATTGCCCCTGAATCTACCACCCCTCAACCTCAAATTATGTCCTCTGGTTTTACCATTTTCCTTTCTCTGGAAAAGATTTTGTTCTACGTTAATACCCTTTAAGTATTTGAACGTCTGAATCATATCTCCCCTATCTCTCCTTTCCTCTAGGGTATACATATTCAGGGCTTCCAGTCTCTCCTCATACGTCTTCTGGCACAAGCCTCCTATCATTTTCGTCGCCCTCCTCTGGACCGCCTCAAGTCGTCTTACGTCTTTCGCCAGATACGGTCTCCAAAACTGAACACAATACTCCAAGTGGGGCCTCACCAATGACCTGTACAGGGGCATCAACACCTTCTTCCTTCTACTGACTACGCCTCTCTTTATACAGCCCAGAATCCTTCTGGCAGCAGCCACTGCCTTGTCACACTGTTTTTTCGCCTTTAGATCTTCGGACACTATCACCCCAAGGTCCCTCTCCCCGTCCGTGCATATCAGCTTCTCTGATATGCACGGACGGGGAGAGGGACCTTGGGGTGATAGTGTCCGAAGATCTAAAGGCGAAAAAACAGTGTGACAAGGCAGTGGCTGCTGCCAGAAGGATTCTGGGCTGTATAAAGAGAGGCGTAGTCAGTAGAAGGAAGAAGGTGTTGATGCCCCTGTACAGGTCATTGGTGAGGCCCCACTTGGAGTATTGTGTTCAGTTTTGGAGACCGTATCTGGCGAAAGACGTAAGACGACTTGAGTCTTATGCAAAGGAATTATGACCTTGTCACACTGTTTTTTCGCCTTTAGATCTTCGGACACTATCACCCCAAGGTCCCTCTCCCCGTCCGTGCATATCAGAGAAGCTGATATGCACGGACGGGGAGAGGGACCTTGGGGTGATAGTGTCCGAAGATCTAAAGGCGAAAAAACAGTGTGACAAGGCAGTGGCTGCTGCCAGAAGGATTCTGGGCTGTATAAAGAGAGGCGTAGTCAGTAGAAGGAAGAAGGTGTTGATGCCCCTGTACAGGTCATTGGTGAGGCCCCACTTGGAGTATTGTGTTCAGTTTTGGAGACCGTATCTGGCGAAAGACGTAAGACGACTTGAGTCTTATGCAAAGGAATTATGACCACCTCAAGTCAAGAACTGCATGGGAACAGGGATAACAGGAAACCCATGAATCTGACTTAGGAGGGTATTCCAAATCCTGTAGGAGGGTATTCCAAATCTGTGACAATACCAGAATGAGACTTGGAATGCAGTGAGAGACGCTACTGGAGCCCCTGAATGAGGCTTGGAATACACAGAGGCTATTGGAGTAATGGCTCCACTGCTGATTAGAAAATCAAGGCTGTCGTTCTGCAGGTACAATATAAACAGGTAGCTCATCAAAAATATCAGTCAAATGGTTAATGAAAAATTGCTTGAGCCTTGTGGAAGGCGAGAGGGTAATGGTCAATGGAGATTGCTCTGAGGAAAGAGATGTTACCAGTGGTGTGCCTCAAGGTTCGTTTCTTGGTCCTGTTCTTTTAACATTTTTGTATGCGATATTGCTAAAGGGCTGTCGGGTAAGATTTGCCTCTTTACGGATGATACCAAAATCTGCATTAAAGTCGACACCCTTGATGGTGTGGAAAACATGAGGAAGGACCTAGTAAAGTTTGAGGAATATTGTGAAATTTGGCAGCTAAAATTGAATGCTAAGAAATGCAAAGTAATGTATTTTGGGCTGCAAAAGCTGAGGGAATGGTACAGTTTTGAGGGTGACAAACTTTTGTGAACAAAAGAGGAGCATGACTTGGGTGTGACAGTATATGATGATCTTAAGGTGGCCAAATAATTGAAAGGAAACTCCATTCTACGATTCTTTAGACGCAGTCAACTTATACACAGCATACCAATCATCCAGTTTTTGTATCCTCAGATCTCAAGTAGGAGCCCTTGGCGACCATCAAGCAGACACTGGGTTTTTTGTTTTGGTTGCTTATTCTCAATAAAGCTATTAATTTAAAAAAAAAAAAAAATAGAAAAGAAACTCCAGAGCAAGACAGCATAGAATGAGGTTAAGAGGTGATAAGCTCTGGAGTAATCTAAGGAAATACTTTTTACAGAAAGGGTGGTAGACACGTGTTAATAGTCTCCCAGTAAAGGTGACAAAGACTGTGTCCAAATTCAAGAAAGCATGGGACAGGACCGTGGCTTCTCTTAGGGAGGAGGATGAGATGGTGGATGCTGCGGATGGGCAAACTGGATGAGCCATTTGGCCTTTATCTGTCATCATGTTTCTAACTTTAAAAAAGGCATTATAGAACTGCCATTTATTCTCCATCCCTTTCTGAATACTTCCTAATGTTTTACTTATTTTTCTCAACTGCTATTACAAACTGAGCTGAAATGTTCAACGTATTGTCCACAAAAACTCCAAGATTCTTTCTCTGGGTGGCGACTCCTAATATGGAACCCAACATCATGTATTTTTAGCTAGGGTTATTTTACCCTATATGCATTACTTTGCATTTGGTGGGTGAATGGCTGATGAAATTTAAATGTGGCCAAGTCCCTCATTCTCACCAAGTCCTTCTGCAACTCATCAGCTAATTTGATTGGCTCTCTCATCTCACTCATTTTCAGATCATTTATAAATATTTTATGAAATATTATTTTTAATGAAATTGCAACATAACTTCCAATTTCACATCTTTACAACCATATATGCAACAATAGCAAAGAATGCAAGACTACAACACCCCAACTAATTAAATAGCTATTTAATCACTGTGGGAAATTATAAAATGTATTTAAAGATCTCAGTACTCCACTTCATTTCCTATCTTTTAGCCAGTTTATGATCCTCAATAAAGCACCACCTCCTATCCCATGACTTTTAGATTTTCTCAGGAGCCTCTCATGTGGGACTTTGTCGAAAATGCCTTCTGAAAATCCAGATACAGTATAATTGACCAGCTCACTTTTATCCACATGTTCAGTGGAGATAGAGACTGCCTTGTTTTGGATCAGTATTGCTAGTGATGAAGATGATGGGAAAATCTACCTCTAATATCATTCAGAGCCTGCTGAAGAGTATTTAATAGCTGCATTGCAGTGTGTGGTCACAGGTGTGTGCCTAGAGGAGCAGAGGATTGTTGGGAGTACTTGACAACTCTCTTGGATGCTGAACTACATTAAGCAAAAGATAAAATCTAGAACTCCCCATGTCCTTACCTGCTGTTATTAACGGTCCTATGGATCACCATCTTATTTTTTGGCCTGTTAAATTGGCATATCCTCTTTTCCCTATAGTCTCAGAGGGAGCTTCTATCAGCTTCTCTGAGCGTTTCCCTCTTCCTCATCCACTGGCTACTTTTAATGGTGGCTTAGCAGTTTTACCTACTAGTACATCATTTTCCTTGAAGAGATATAAACCTGGAATTTCCCCACAGGGGAGAGCTTTTTCTGTTGATCCTCTACCAAGGGCAGTGAGTTTGTCATCTGCAGAAACAAGATTTTCCTGGCTTGGAACAAAAGAGCATAAAAATAGCCTTATTGGGTCAGACCAATGGTCTATCTAGCCCAGTATCCTGTTTCCACAGTGGGTCAATCCACAAGTACCTGACAAAAACCCAAATAGTACCAACTTTCCAAACAGAGTTCTAAAGAATAGCAAGATTCCAGAATCCCAAATAGTAGCAACATTCCATGCTACCGATCCCAGGGCAAGCATTGGCTCCCCCATATCTGTTTCAATAGCAGACTATGGACTTTTCCTCCAGGAACTTGTCCAAAACTTTTAAACCCAGATATGCTAACTGCTCTTACCATATCTTCTGGAAATGCTTTCCAGAGCTTAACTCTTCTCTAAGTGATAAAACATTTCTTTCTTCTGTTTATGAAGTATTTCCCTATAACTTTGAATGTCCCTTAGTCTTTGCAATTTCTGATGGAGTAAAAAATTGATTCACTTGTACCCGATCTACGCCACTCAGGATTTTAAAGACCTTGGTCATATCTCCCTCAGCTATCTGAAGAGCCCTAACCTCTTTAGCCTTTCCTCATATGGGAGAAGTTCCATCCCCTTTATCATCTTGGTCACTCTTCTTTTGGCCTTGGACTTAAGAGACAAGGAGTTTCCTTGATAGATGTGTGGCAAGCAAATCAGGAACAGAGATCGACAGTTCTAAAGAATATCCCCAAAAGTGTTCTCTCTTTCAAGATGTGGCTTTTAAGTTCTCTCACGTGAATTTAAACGTTTCGACTTTAGGTAGATGTTCGTCTTTAAACCTTAGGTTTCATCACTTCAAGATGTATCTACTTTAGCTATTAATGGTTACATCCTATATAATAAAACGCTAGCCGGCGCATGCACACTCCAACTTTCGTGATCTGTAATCCCTGTTCCATGTTCAGTAGGTCCGCGGCCAAGCAGGAGTGCGCATGCGCGAGTCCCCAGCTCCTACCTACATTCGCAGCACTGGCCGCCATTGCTGGACTCCCTGCTCTTCGGTAACTCAGCAGTGGATAGAAGACACCGCCGATCTCCGTTCCTCCGGGGGGGGGGGGTCTGGGAGGAGAGGGATCGCGGCCACTCAGCGCCCCCACCGAAGAGCCAAGCAACTTTCACGCCGCAGCAGTAGGGAACAAGTCGACGACTCCCCCCTCCCGCACCAACTGCTGCCGCTCCTGTTTGAAGCGGCCTGATGAGGTTCGCGGCCAGCTGTAGCGAACCTCGCAGGCCGCTCTCCACATGAAGCACGTTCCCTCTGACGCGATCGCGTCAGAAGGAACATGCTATCATATGGAGAGCGGCCTGCGAGGTCCAATACAGCCGCCCATGAACCTAAGCAGGCCGCTTTGAACAGGAACAGGAGCGGCGACAGGAACCACTTCACTGCTGAGCCACAGCTGATGCCAAAAACCCCATCACAGAAGAGGAGGCGAAAAAAAGTGATCTCCATCCCAAATGAGGATCAGGAGCCGACTGGGAAAAGGCCGTCGAGGAAAAGGAGGAGTAGCAACAATTGGACAGCTTCAGTCCGAAGACTTTCATTAAAACGTCAAAAGGAGAAGGCAGAAAACTCGATTATCGATGAGGAAACTCAGCCCAAACGAGTGACACCAAAGCCCGATGAAATGGAGGTGACTGAGGAGGGAAGCCAAAAAAGAAGGGCTATGGAGCAGCCAGAAAAGGGAGCTGTTTTGGTGGGAGGGTTGTGCTGAGTGCACGAAGCAGGCAGGCAGCCATTGCACAACAGGGGGAGAGGCAAAGGGGGCTGACAGCAATCATGGGGGGAACAGAAGAGGGCCACGGAGCAGGCCGGCATGTCACAACAGGGGGCCAGAGGGATAGTGAAAGGGGGCTGCTTTGGGGGGAGGGGTGTGCTGGGGGTAGACAGCAATCAGGGAGGGGGGAGGAACAGAAGGGGGGCCACGAAGTAGGCAGGCATGGCACAACAAGGGGCCAGAGGGATAGCGAAAGGGGGCTATCATGGGGGGGAACAGAAGGGGGCCAAGAAGCAGGCAGGCATTGCACAACAGGGGGAGAGGGAAAGGAGGCTGCTTTGGCAAGCAGGGGGGCCAGGGAGACAGACAGCACAGACAGGGGACCAGGGAGAGACACAGACACAAAGAATGACAGACAGACAGTGTCCAGGGAGAGAGAGAGAGAGACAAATAAAAAACAGACATACAGACATCTACTCTAGCACCCGTTATTGTAACGGGCTTAAACACTAGTTACATTATAAAACTAAAGGAGAAGGACCTAGGCTTAAGGCTAAAATATCTGAAGTTTCTGAATTTCAGTTATACATTTTATTGTATTCTGAAACTTACCGTATATACTCAAATATAAGTCAAGACCCCCATTTTTCCCCCCAAAAAGGAGGAAAAATGGTTGCCGCGTGAGTGCTGTGAAAACTGGCGGCAGCCGTTCAGGGAGCGGCCAGGCAGGAGCTCAAAAAGCTTACTCCTGCATGCAGGCCTGGGTGCGCTGCTGGCTGTGAGATCGGAAGGAGGAGCTCAGTGCCAGGCAGGAGCGCAGAAAGCTCACTCCTGCCCATACACTGCTGGACCACCAGGGAAAAGGTACGCCAGGGGAGAGGGGGGGGGGGGTAAAAAATTGTATCAGCCGGGATGGGAGATGGGAGGGATCCCTCCTGTCCTGGCCTAATGGCAGGCCTGCAGTAAGTTTGGTGATGACCCGAATATAAGACGAGATCCCCATTTTTGGGCCATTTTTTTGGCCCAAAAATCTCATCCTATATTCGAGTATATACAGTACTTTTAAAATACTTTTACACACAGCATCTATTATCCATTAAACATTAGATTGAGTCTTAAAGCTCAAGGTGGGTCAGATATTCTTACCCTCCAGAGCTTTAGCTTCACTGGGTCTTGTTTTGGGTGGGACTCTTTTCAAAGGTTTCAATTTCTTATAAGGGTTCCAATAATGCATTTTTAAACATAGCTCAGTTGAAGAAGTATATAGGAGAACATAAGATGGACTGACTTACTGGGAGATTGGAAAGTAGAGGGGACTGGAATATTTAGCACTTTATAGGGCAGAGATGTAATTTTTTTTTTCCTTTTTCCTGTTTTTTATAACCTTAGCACTCCTCTAAATGTGGATATGTTAAGCTCTTAAATTTGCAGTATAATCAGGTTTATTTAAAAATTTGATACACCTGAAATCTGATTATGTAATTGCTGCTGAATTATTTTGATTAATGTCATTTTCTTTACTTTGATTTTGGAAATGTATTTTCAAAATAAAAACATTAAAAAAAAAAAAAAGATAGCAGATTCATGAAATAAGACTTCCTTTTTCTAAATCTATACAGGATCTGTCCCATTAACCCCTGTCTATTCATATGGCCGGCAATGATTATTTTCAGCAATAGTTTCTAACATTTTGCCCAGCACCAACATGCAAGTCTTTCACCCTATAGCCCTTTTTTTGGTGCTTCTTTTTGGATGGAGAGACGCCGACGCGTTCACCTGCACTACTTAGAGTTTTACAAGTACGAAATTGTCCCCTGAGGAAGGCGATGATATCGCCGAAATTCGGATATTAGTCGGGACTTCATTGTTTGTTTCTTGGAACTTTACTTGTTTTTAGATTTGTTTTGAAGCTTTGATACAAACTGCAAATAAAGGCACAGTGTCCACAGGTTGGACGTGACATCTCCAGTGCCTCTCTTTGTTTATTCTCCTTTTTAAAGGTTGGCAATTTAAATTGGTCATTTTCCAATTCTAATGTACCATAGCTGATTTAATAATACAGTTACAGATTACTAGTAACAGGGATGCAAATTCATTTTTAGGTTTATGTCAGTGAAACTTGTTACATAACAACTGAGTACAGAAAAAGTAGTAAAGAAACCACCATAGAGTAAGAAGGTGCTGCGAGTTAACCATTCCAACCAGACCAAACAGTGCAATACATGCCATATTGATGACTACTGTTCAAGCAGTCACTCCTATATATTGAAAAAAAAATGCACCTATATAATGAGGATAGAGGGAGTTGAAAGAATACTCAAATGGTACAAAGTCTACTTCATAAACTTTACAAGGTAAGATTTAGAATCTAAACATATGTACCCTGGGGGAAGATGAAGATAAAATAGAAACTTTCAATAAAGGAAGTACGAGCAATACACTTTTCTTGGGGAAAATAAATTCTACAATAATTACCGTATTTTCACGCATATAATGCGCATACGTGTTTAGCATGCATACGCGTATAGCGCGCGGGGCCAAACCATTTGTGTAAAAAAAAATTTATATAGCACGCACACGCATATACCGCGCATGCTGCTATAACCTCCTCCCGCCACTCCCGCTTACTCCCTCTTCTGGCCTGCGAACCGGCATCCTCCCCCCTGCTCGTGTCACCCCCCAGCACCGCAAAGACATCGGTCGCTTACCCGATTGGGCACCGGCACCAGCACCAATGCACAGGACGTGCCAGTGCCAGTGCCCAAAGATCCTCCCTCGTTGGGCTGGGCGGTGCGAGGGAGATCCTCCCTCTTCCCTGTGCCGGGCTGGACTGGGCTTTGAGCATCTGCGCATGCTCAAAGCCTTCTGGTCTCGATCTCTCCGAGATTCTCAGATTCAGAATCTCGGCGAGAGCGAGACCAGAAGGCTTTGAGCATGCGCAAATGCTCAAAGCCCAGTCCAGCCTGGCACAGGGAAGAGGGAGGATCTCCCTCGCACCGCCCAGCCCAGCGAGGGAGGATCTTCAGGCACTGGCACTGGCACGTCCTGTGCATTGGTGTTGGTGCCGGTGCCCAATCGGGTAAGCGACCGATGTATTTGCGGTGCTGGGGGGATGTAGTATCGGGGGGAGGGGGGGTGACGCGAGCGGGGGGGGGAGGATGCCGGTCCGCACTGAAAAAAAAAATTTGTATAACGCGCTCACACATATAACGCGCATGGTTATACTCGGTTTGTAAAATTGTGCACAACGCGCGCATTATATGCGTGAAAATACGGTATTTAAGATAGAGAGATCAAGAGCACTGTAGAGAAGGATTTCTTTTAACACATACATACAGTACTAGATATACAGATGAGCCTCTCAATATAGATGGTAGAGCAAAATACTGCATTCAAGAAAGTACAATATAAGCCTGAAAATGAGGTAAGAGACTGAATATAAAAAGTATGGACTATAGCAAGTTTACCCAAGTTTAGGATATCTCTAAAGAATATGCATATGAAAGATGTGCATGCTCACCACATACAATATATAGAGATATCTCTCATGCATACTGATTCTCACTAATTTATAGAATTTGATAGCTAAGCAATTTAATAAAGCTCCCTCAAAATTTAAATCTCCATCACCATGAAGCTTAACAATTGAGTCAATGCTAAACTCTTTTTTATATACTCTGCTAAATCTCACTGTACCAAATAATATCCCTTTACATACATCTCATTCTTATAATAACCTTTATGTATTCATACAAAGTAGTGAAAAAACCCCAAACACATTTAATAGCACACTGAGGCTGAGCGGCAGGATGTCCAATGGATGATTCCCCTTGTGACATTGCAGCTGTACTAAAATTAGGATGAAGATGAGACGTTCCTGCTAAAAGGTCAGTGGGTTCATGAAGTCATGCTTGAAGTGAGAGAATACCTACACAGTTCCAGCTCTTGAAAAATCAGATTTGTGTCGGGCTGGATAAGGAGTCATTGCTTGGCCTCTGAGGAATTTTAATAAATCGGTGCTGCTATAGTTTAATATGCTTTAAAGAAGATTTCTATACTGTCGTACTTTTAGCAAGTTAGACTTGAATTGTGAGGCAGATTGATTACCACTGGTGATATATGCTGGAGGCATTTGAATGAGCGCTCAACTTTGAGGAGCTACATGGACTCGCCATAAATTTTAAAATTTATGATAAAATTGTTCCAATTTAGGTGCAGCAATGTGATTTAATTATACATGCATGCACATATTTTAATTTCTTAATCTTTTTAATTTATAATGTATAATTAACTAGTATTTTTATTTTTAATGTAATCTTTATTTTCATTCTCATTGAATGCTTGTTAGGATATATGTTATCTTATCTCTATCTTTCCTATCTTCAGTGGAGTTCCTTTCTTTATTCAATTGTTGGACTGTAAACCGCTTAGGTCAGTGACATGCTGGAGTGGTATATCAAATCTTAATAAACAAACATTTATAATGTTTGCATAAAACTGTTCTAGCATGCTATTAAATGGTTTTTTTTTTCTTCTGTGTATGAATACATAAGGGTTATTATAAGAATGAAATGCATGTAAAGGGATTTTATTTGGTACAGTGAGATGTAGCAAAGTATGTAAAAAATCTTTAAAAGGATTTAGCATTGATTCAAGTAAAAAGTGTATTAAATTTCATGGTGATGGAGATGTAAATCAGAGATATTCTTAAAATTTGGTCTGCTTGCAGCCATGAGGACTGAATTTGAACAAGCTTGATATATAAAAATTAAAGGTATGAAAGAGACATAGCACAAAAGTAATTCTAATCTAATCTAATCTTTGTTTTATATACCGAATCTACTCCAAGGAGCTCAACTCGGTTTACAGTTTATTAAAAAATGAAACATAACAAGTAAGAACTGTGGGATAAAAACAGAAATTGGTGATATTATCAGGGGTCTCAATGTCCCTCCTTGAGGGCCGCAATTCAGTCGGGTTTTCAGGATTTCCACAATGAATATGCATGAGATCTATGTGCATGCACTGCTTTCAATGCATATTCATTGGGGAAATCCTGAAAACCTGACTGGATTGTGGCCCTCAAGGAGGGACTTTGAGATCCCTGGATTAGATGGATGGAAAAAGTTAGAGAAAAAAGTATGTTGAAGTGCTTAAAATTACTATTTGACAGCTAAAATCAAATTAACTATTGTGAAAACAACCAGGTTTTTAAACTTTTTTAAAATTGATATAATTGATCTACCAGTCTTAGAGAATCTGTAAGTCCATTCCAAATTCTCACCAATTTAAATGTAAAAGATTTACTATGCTTCCAAGTGCATTTAATACCTTTCAGAGAAGAAAATGCTAATTTGTGAATTGCTGTAATTCTTGAATAGCAGTATCTAAAGGAATTCCAACTAAGGGGAATCAAAGAGTCAAATATTCCATAAAGGAGTTTGAAAACCATACTTGAACTGTATCCTATAATGCAGTGATTCCCAACCCTGTCCTGGAGGAACACCAGGCCAATCGGGTTTTCAGGCTAGCCCTAATGAATATGCATGAGAGAGATTTGCATATGATGGAAGTGATAGGCATGCAAATTTGCTTCATGCATATTCATTAGGGCTAGCCTGAAAACCCAATTGGCCTGGTGTTCCTCCAGGACAGGGTTGGGAATCACTGCTATAATGGACCGGAAGCCAATGGAGTTTTCTCAGCAATGGGGAAACATGGTCGTACTTTCTCTTTCCAAAAATAAGTTTGGCCGCTGCATTCTGTATTAACTAGAGATGATCTAAGCTGCCCTGTTTAATACCCAAATAAATAGAATTACAGTAGTCCAACTGGGCCAACACAGTGGATTGTACCAGTAATAGATAATGTTCTTGATAAAATAGTGCTTATTGTGTTTTACATTACACCTTAAACTGTCATACATGGAACAATCTCCCAAGGAAGGTAATGGAAACAACATTTGCTGAATTCAAGAGAGCAAGTGACAAATGCAAATCTGAGGGAGAAGAGATTATAGAATTAAGTAGCTAATGGCAGACAGACCATACAGTCTATTGTTAGCCCACCCACATCTGTTCTGAGTTTATAGCAACATAAAGAAAAATGAACTACATGCAAAAATTATGAAAATTCTAAGTCAGATAAATCATATAAGCTCCGAGTTATTACTGTTACCATACAAATACAAAATAAAGCCAAATCTATTTCAGTAAGAACAATGTCAATGAGTAGTTCTTTCTAGCACAGTTTCAGTGATGTAGTTGTTAAGAATCTAAGTCCCACTAACAACTTTTGGGGCATTAAGTCACTACTGATTAGTTTTTTTTGCCAATGATATGGGCGGAAGTGGTAGACAGAGCATAAGTAAGCTCAAACAAGAGACCTAAGGCTTTTTCTTTCGTCCGATAGAGACTCTTAGCCTTCCAAAGTGGTGTTTTTGTATTATAATCTTTTTTTTTTTTTTAAGTCTACACATGAAACTAAAGGCCTCTTTCCTATGCATTTTAAAATTTCATCAATAGAACAAAGTAGAAAAATATCAACAATATCATTCCTTGATGATTCTCATGAATGATTCACTCACCTATATCTCTGGAAATCCCCATGCCGTAAGCCATGCTGCTGCTGAGATTCCTTGATGATTTGCAGAACTGAACTGAATTAAGGAAAAGCTTACGATAGTTAAAGCAAAGCTTTAGTTACAGCCCTCCCCCAAGACCTTTAGCAATTCCAGAGATATGCAAACATAACTAATAATTTAGTTCTTATTAGAAGTGCGCTTTAGATGGAGCCTTCTGAACTTAAAAACGGAGACAGTCTCAGCAACCACCTTCCTTTCTAACACGTCAAAATTTAGCCACTACGTAAAACAAGCATCTTTAAAGGGCCTCGTATTTGCCACACCTTATAATGAACTATTCGCGAAATAACAGGTACTTGGTACGTGCTTCGTTACAGCTGCCAAGTGCAAAGACAGGCGACTCCGAGATGCAAGCTAAGCGTCTCCCTTTCACAAAAGAATGACTTTTAAAGCCCTTAAACCACGGGTCCGGCCTTTCCTTAGTGACACGTCTGCATTGCCCGGCACCCCGAGCAGCCACTTCCCTTTTTAACCACACGCAGAGATCTCTTTCCATCAGAAGGATACTCTCCAACCCCAAACTGTCTCCCAAAACCCCCGGTTTAGTTCCACCGCCTACAGAGGGTCGCTCGTTCTCCTTATTTTCATCCATGCCACCACCGCCTGTCTGCAAGCCGTCCACCGCCATCTTACGCTTCTCTCGCGAAGCATTATGGGCCGCTTGGGAGGAGTAAAGGCGATTACCCCGTCACACTGCGCCGGGAAGGATGACGGGATAGTGGAAGACCGCGGATTGTGGGCGCCTTTGAATTATAAAGTGCTTTATAATAATAATAATAATAATATTGGATTGGTTGAAAATAAAACATAATACAATTTATTGACAAAGATCTGGATTCTGAGCGGGCCGTGATAACTTATGTTACACCAATTTATGACTTTATCCAGTTTTAGAGATTACATTAGTAGAACAGCCAGTGAGGCCTAATCTTAGGGGGAGCTTTTAAAACGCTACTCCGGCCCCGCCCCTCCCTGCCTGCTCCGCCCATTCTGATTCCTGGCTCCACCCCCTGATATGGGCGGCTAATGCAGAAAACCATGTGGAAGATTTGCACTTAGAGTGCAGCTTCTATTGCGAGATTAAGGACAAAATATTTTGTTGAGATCCAGTAAACGAATTAGGGTTACCATATTTGTGAATACAAAAAAAAATAAATAAATAAGCACATGCCCCGCTCCCAGCTCTGCCCCCATGCAGCCAGGCTGTCAGCTGTGTGCAGTAGGGGCGCAGCAAGCTATAATTGTGCCCTATGTGACATGCCCTCCATGGACTCCTCCATCCTTTCTTGCGCTGCCCCACCCTCTCCCCATGATATATCAGACTTTCAGTTGTGAGTCATGTACTTTATTCAAAATTAAAAATACAATTCGGTTTTCTACATTTGTGGTCTAGCCATCTAATTTTTTCTAATCATGTTGGTCCCAAATAATCTCTGCTTTCCTTACTTTTTAACTGTCATGCCAGGGGGGTCATTATTTAATCCCTTCAGTGACCATCTGGCCAATTTGGGTTCCTTTTTGGCACTTAGACACTTTTAAACCAGGTCTAGCTCCAGATGTCTAAGTTCCATCCTGGACATCCTGGAAAATGTTTATCACAAGAGGTCCAAGTGCTAAGCATGTCCAAAGACTCCCCATAACATGCCCCCATAACACACCTCCTTGAACTTTGGAGGCACATCGGCTAAGAAGTCTAGCAAGTCCAGAAAGTAGGCTTTGAAAATCGGCACTTGGGTGTTTTGACAAGAAAAACATTCAAGTGCCACTTTATGCTGTATTTTTGGACATCTTTCTTTCTTGAAAATGATCCTCTAAAGAACTAGAAATGGCTGACGTAGTAGTAGCCATCGTGTTCTCCACAAACAGTACTTCATAACATATTCATTTATAGTTTTTACTTATTCATTGGTTTTCAGAAGTGCCAGTATTAGCCAATTGGTTTGAGTGGCCAAATACTATGTGGCACTAGCCTCCTCTTCAGACCATTATGTTTTATATAAAGTGCTTTAGTGCTTTAGTGCATTAGTGCTTCTATACTTCAGTGCTTGAGTAAATAAATAAATAATCTTTCAACTTATCTTTTTTTCTGCATTTTCTGAGTTTTCCCTTTGTCAATAGTTATCGGGAAGGGACCTGTCATTCCGACATGTTTCACTCGAAGGCTGTATCAAGATAAAGT
This sequence comes from Geotrypetes seraphini, assembly GCF_902459505.1. Taxonomy (NCBI): domain Eukaryota; kingdom Metazoa; phylum Chordata; class Amphibia; order Gymnophiona; family Dermophiidae; genus Geotrypetes; species Geotrypetes seraphini. The sequence continues at coordinate 31,030,108 of NC_047093.1, forward strand.
CCCCCCTTTTGCTTTAGCTCCACACCATCCCGATCATTGGAAATTTTGTGACAAAGTTCTCTTTTAGGAAAATATCCAAACCTTTTTTAAACCCCGCTAAGCTAACCAATTTCATCATATTTTCAGCAATGAATTGCAGAAGTTTAATTATACGTGTGGAGAAATATTTTCTCCAATTTGTTTTAAATCTACTTTTTAGTAGCTTCATCACATGTCCTCTAGTACTAGTATTTTTGGAAAGAGTGAACAAGCGATTCACATCTACTCTTTCCACTCCGCTCATTATTTTATAGACCTATATCATATCACCCCTGAGCCGTCTCTTCTCCAAGCTGAAGAGCCCTAGCCGCTTTAGCCTCTCCTCATAGGGAAGTCGACCCATCTCTTTCATCATTCTTGTCGCCCTTCTCTGTTCCTTTTCTAATTCCACTGTATCTTTTTTGAGATACGGTGACCAGAACTGCACACAGTATTCGAGGTGTGGTTGTACCATAGAGCGATACAAGGGCATTATAACATTTTCATCTTTGTTTTCCATTCCTTTTCTGGTAATTCCTAAAATTCTATTTGCTTTCTTAGCAGACGCCACACATTGAGCTAAGGGTTTCAATCTATTCTCAATAATGACACCTAGATTCTTTTCTTGGGTAGTGACTCCTAACACAGATCCCAGCATCCCAGCATAGCTATGGTTCGGGTTCCTCTTTCCCACATGCATCACTTTGCACTTGCTCACATTAAATACCATCTGCCATTTTGATGCCCGGTTTTCCAGTCTCACAAGGTCCTCTTGCGATTTAACAACTTTAAACAACTTTGCAGCACCACTGAGTTTTGCAGACACCCACCTGTAGGGTCATTTTGTGTTTATTGGAAAAGCTTAGTACATCTAATCCTGAGTAGCTGCTTTGTTCTTCCATACTATCATGTTACATACTATCATGTGCATAATCATTTCATTTTCCCTCATTCACCCAAGGGAACACTAAAGCAGTACAAATTTCCTACACATAACCTTGATCTGAGATGCAATTGCATAACAGATCTATCATATTACTGCTCATGGGGGCTAAAGGTACAGTAGTTATTCGATAAAGTCAATCTTTGGCTCTATCAGTTTTCTGATATACTTTTTCATTTACAAAATGTTCTTTTCCTGGGTTAAAAATCCCAACATTTTTGTGCTTCTGCTTGTATGGCTCTTACATAGTCAAGTGCGTTTATAGCAAAAAGTAATCTACGATATAAATGAGCTCCAACAGTGTCAGCGTAGACTGTACTCGATTACTTCAACTTATCACCAAGCCCCCTTTCCCTACCTCACTCCCCAATGCCACCTTATTAAATGAATCACATCCCCTTTAATAGAATTCTATATTCAGATGTCTGATGACATTCTTTGGCAGTCAACTATGAGACAAAATTATACAGTGTTTCACCAGTGCGGGTTATTATGCCCTGAGGAGGCTTCATTTACCTCCTACAATCATATTTTAGCCATGGAAAGCTTTCTGGAGTCCTTTGATTATCATATAAATTAGCATTGTTCGTGGCTACTAGAATGAATTGGAGACAAAGTGAAAGAAATGGGAGGGAGGAATGCAAATGAAGAATGAGCTCAACAAAAGAATAGCAAAAGCCTACTCAGAAGTCACATGGGTTGCTCTCCAAGCATTAAACTAATGACTTTACCATGCACAAACTGGTGTAGTTGCCCTGTTAGACTACTTGAATGTGTAGAAATAAAAGGAATGGATTTAGGATTTGTCTCATGCCCTTTTCACTTGCAGCTCAAGGTGAGTTACATTCAGGTACAGTAGGGGGCAAATTCTGTAAAGGACGTCTGAAAGTTAGGCATCGTGTAGACGTCCAGCGGGGAAATGCTGAGTGCGATCCTATAATGAATAGACATACAATAGAGAATCGCGTTCAGCCTCACTGAGTGAGTTTAGATGCGTTTAAATAGACATCCTTTACAGAATCGCCTTTTAGTCGTCACATAGATGTCTTCATAACGTCTATAACGTTATCGCGTTGTAGGGTTGTGACATCTTTAGAACGGCAATTTTATGCTGTTTTCCATTAAAATTGTATGCAGTGAAATACTGGCACCACTATTATATTTTATTTATTTAATTTTTAATCCTTTTTTAAAATTATTTCTCTTCTGTTACAGTGAGCAAGGGGGGATTATTTTGAACCAAACAATGTCAGGGTGCTAAGGCTTTAGCGCTAACCACTGCGCCACACACTCAGCTGCTAAACCACATGTCAATTCTAAAACTAGGTCTTTTGGGTTTTAGTTGGGCGCAAGTTTTGTGGATGCGCCTTAGACGTTCTGGAGGCATCTGTATATGGGTGAATGCGCTTTTATTTTTGATTTAAAGAGGACTCTAGGTTGATATTAAGATCAAATATGTTTAAGAATGCATTACTCAAGCAAAGCACAAAATATATATTTATTGCATACTAAACCTCATTTCCAAAAGGTTAAGAAAAGAAAAAGAGATATACTACTCACAATGGCTGTGCATCAGATCAAGTGGACGTGTCTGATGCACAATCTTGAAAGAAAAATGGGGAGACCCAATGATCCACAGTGAAAACAACCCACCGATGAAAACAAAAACTGTGGATACAGATGTTCTGGAGATAATTTATTAAACACTGACATATAAAACCATGAAAATTCAATTAAAAAAGTACAATGATAAAAAATACTGTGATAAAAATCCAACCGGACCCTACACGGTCTATGTTTCAGCGAACACGCCTTCCTCAGGGGTCCAATGGTTTGCAAACTCATATATAAAGAATTGGACTGAAAACAGTCTATTGTCTGTAAACATGTGAGAAAAGAACACCGCAGACAAGCTGAAGTAGCAAAAAAAATCCTAATCTTGATATCATTGTGACATCATCAATATATACCTAGATGGCAGAATGCCACAAAAAATAGAATATGTGTGGGGGTATCTGACTATACTTGGGATTTGAGCCCATGAAGAATGCTGGTGTAGAAGGACTGAGGTTGAGATAGACACTTAAGAATGACACGTGATGGTTTCCTGCTGTTATCCACGGGGACAAGGATGAGGACAAATTCTGTCCCCATGTCATTTTCTCAATAACTTCTAGGGTGTGTGGATGTGGGAGAGGCATGGGTGGTTTGTGAGTGTGATTAGTAGTTAGGCATGCAGGTTGTACTGTAGAATACTAGGAGTTACTTCTAACAGGTGTGCGTACTTAGACTAGCCCTTGACATAGAAACTAGACAAATGATGACAGATAAAGGCCAAATGGCTCATCTAGTTTGTCCATCCACACCATTCACTATCTCCTTCTCTCCCTATGAGATCCCATGTAGAGAATGACACAGGGAAAAAATTTGTCCCCGTCTCCGCCTGTCCCCGTGAGCTTGTCCCCGACCCATCCTCAAGAGCTTGGTCCCCGTCCCCGTCCTGTCCCCATGAGCTCGGTCCCCGTCCCCACAAATCATCTGATCCCATCCGCACAAACCATCTCCCTTCTGTGTTCCTATTTTCCCCATTTCTAATATCTCTTCTCTGTATCTGTATACTCCCTCCTGTGTCCGACATTTCCCCCCCTGTGTCCATATACCATTCCCATGTATCTCCCCTTTATATCTCTGTCCCTATGACCCCAAGCATATAACTTCCCCTCTGTTTCTGTTATCTTCCTGTGTCCAGATTTCCCCTCTCTTTCTCTTCCACACCAATGTGTCTCTCTCAACTCCAACCCCATCTAGCTTCTTTCCCTCTTTCTCTCTCTCCCCCCCTCCCCCCCCCCTACTTCCAGCATCTGGCTCACCTGCCTGTCCTCTCCTTTCTTTTTCCTGCTGTGGGTTCAATATTTGTCTCCCTCTTACATCATCCCCTTAGCCTAGCATCTCCTTCCCTTTCACTCCTTCCTTCCTACTGTGAGGGAACACGCGCAGTCATGGATCGTGCGGTCCAGCAGTTCCCTCTTGCCCGATTGCTGCCATCCCGCCATCTCCCTCCCTTCCCCTCACCTTATGTTGTGAATTTCATTTTTCTTCTCCCAGTGGCACACTTTCAACAAGTCGCGCGTGGCTGCTAGAATTGAATCTTCTCTTCTAAAGCAACTTCATGTTTCCATTTGCGTCAGAGAAGATTCAACTCAAGCAGCTATGCACTTTTCTTTTCAATGATATGAAATTAAATTAAAAGTGTGGAATAACTTGTAAGTTTCCTGGCTCCACATCATTCTCTTCTTGGTTGGGCTGAGAACCTTTCAGCGGACCCTCATATTGTGCTGTCATAATGCCTCATTCCACCAATTCCTAAGAGCCAGTCTCTTTGGTGATGTCACAATGGCTTTGTTTCCCTATACTTGGGCCCATTTACTAGATGCATTTGCCTCATTGAAACAAAAAGTGTCAAGAAAAGTGTGGAACAACTTGTAAGTTTCCTGGCTCCACGTCATTCTCTTCTTGGTTGGGCTGAGAACTTTTCAGCAGTCGCTCATATTAGGGTCCTTTTACTAAGGCACCCTCACCGATTTAGTGTACGCTAATCAATTTAGCACGTGCTAATGATTAGCATGCGCTAAATGCTAATGCATACACTAATTCGATTAGCGCATGCTAAATTGGCTAGTGCGCCTTAGTAAAATAGGGGGGATTGTGATGTCATAATGTCTCATTCCACCAATGTCTAAGAGCCAATCTCATCGGTGATTGCACAGTGGCTTGGTTTCCCTATGTTTGTGCCCATTTACTAGTTGGGCTGAGAACTTTTCAGCAGGCCCCTCCTATTGTGATGTCATAATGCCTCATTCCTCCAATGCCTAAGAGCCAACCTCATTGGTGATGTCACAATGGCGTGGTATCCCTATGCTTGTGCCCATTTACTAGATGCATTTGCCTCATTGAAATGAAAAGTGTGGAATAAATGGTAAGTTTCATGGCTCCACATCATTCTCTTCTTGGTTGGGCTGAGAACTCTTCAGCAGCCCCTCATATTGTGATGTCATAATGCCTCATTCCACCAATGCCTAAGAGCCAACCTTATCAGTGACGTCACAATGGCTAGGTATGTGCCCATGTACTAACTAGATGCATTAGCCTCATTGAAAGGAAAAGTGTCAGGAACAGTGTGGAATAACTTGTAAGTTTCATGGCTCCACATCATTTTCATCTTGGTTAGGCTGAGAACTTTTCAGCAGCCCCTTGTATAGGTAAGTTCAGCACTGCCACCTCTACAGATAGAGGTATTGAATATACATCAAATATTTAAATGCTGCAGCTGGTGTTTGAAAAGAAATGTTGATTGTGGTCTAAATACTGACTGGATAATGCTTTTCTGTAACAAAATACGTAGGGTTTGGAGAATGGGTGGAATGAGGCAAGATTGGCATTTATGTGTGGGTAAATCAACCTTGGCTAAGGTATGTAAATCAGATGGGCTTAGATTTCCCTAGTTCAGGGTTGTCAAAGTCCCTCCTCGAGGGCCGCAATCCAGTCGGGTTTTCAGGATTTCCCCAATGAATATGCATGAGATCTATTAGCATACAATGAAAGCAGTGCTTGCACAGAGATCTCATGCATATTCATTGGGGAAATCCTGAAAACCCGACTGGATTGCCCTCGAGGAGGGACTTTGACACCCCTGACCTAGTTCTTTCATCTTGAGGGGTAGTGATACAAAATAAGTTCATTTAACAATCGGGATCACTTGTGGTTCTAATCAAAAGGTTTCTGTATTAAACACACCTGTCTCAAAACCAAAACACGCTCTTTTATTTATTTAAAAAAGTTTTTAGACCACTTACAAAGGGGGCTGAAAAGTTCTCAGCCCAAACAACCAACTTCCTAAATTCTGAGCTTTACGTTGCCACTGTAGCTGAAAAGAGTGTTATCTTATTTAAGTGCCAATTTGCAAAAAACGAAATTCTATGGGTTGGTTTTTTTTTTTTAACATTATTTCAGATCATTCATTGAACCATATCCACTGTCATTCTCTTCTTGGCTGGGCTGAGAACTTTTCAACACCCCCTGGTGCATAAAATACAAGTAACATTAAATGACAAACAATAACATCGAAACATATAATATGAAATTGCTCATCTTGCCTTTACCACTTCCTGTTAGTGCTCCTCAGCTACTTAAGAAAAAGCTTCTCCACATAAAAATATTCGCCAAAAGCCTTTGTCCAACTCTTTTCTCATCAATTCTTCCACAGCTCTTCAGACTTCTTCCAGAGCAAAGCATATCTGTTAAAAAACAGCTTGTCATGGGCAATTTGTTGGAGTGGGAGCCTGCAATTGTTGGATTTAAAACACAATTCAATTTACAACTCCAACTCCCCATGCCAGGAAAGATCAACTTCTGTGTTTTCTGAAATTAGCTGACGTAAGGAGAAATGAATAGGTTCAGAGGGGGGGGGGATTCGGTTTCTATGGACACCATTAATTTTATTTTAGCTTTTCATCTCCCTGGAAACGAGAAGCTCCTCTGATCTATTTATTTTCGCAAATATTCCCGAGCACAAATCATCAGGGCTCCGATACGGAAGAGAACTGGCAGAAGTTTATTAATAAATTTTTTTCATTAGCCAGATGATTTTTTTTTTTTTTTTTTTTACAAAAAAAGCGATCACTGGAAAGACAGCAAGTTTATTGGGGACAGTTTTAAAGCTCCACCGCTAGACGTCTGTTTAAGGAGTTGCAAACTCGTACGGAGGGAAGAGAAAGGATAGCGAGCCTCGCAAGCGTCTAGTGTTCATAGAATATACGTATATGTTGTACACTGAGTTTTTAAAAGAACAAGCTATAAAATTCATCAGTTCAAAAAAAAGGAGACTCGGGAATCCAGCCTGCTTTGCAGGGGAAAGCGCCTTTACAGCAGCAGAGGCAAAGGAAGTTTCTTGGAAAGGAAGGGACAGCTTTAGACAGTGGGGAGAGAGTTTCTGGGTGCAGAAGAGATGCCAGGCGTTAAGAAAAGGCTGGAGGATGTCTCTGCAACCTGCCAGTTCTCTGAAGGATCTTTTGCTTAGATGAGAGCTGTTTGATCTGGTCGGTGTCTCTGCCTTTGTTTTGGGGTTCTTGTGGGTTTTTTTTTGCTTGATTTTGGTGGGGGTACAAGAAGGAAAGTGTTGGAAAGAATGAACCGGTCCGCCCCTGCAGGCTCGAGTGAGGGCTACGACCTGGAGCCGGTGCTCATCCCGCTGGTGTACTCGGCCATCTTCTTGGTGGGCATGGTGGGCAACAGCTTGGTGCTGGCGGTGCTGCTGCGGAACGGCAAGGTCAACAACACCACCAACCTGTTCATCCTCAACCTCGGCGTGGCCGACCTCTGCTTCATCCTCTTCTGCGTGCCTTTCCAGGCTACCATCTACGTCCTGGACAGCTGGGTCTTCGGACCCTTCGTGTGCAAAGCCGTGCACTTCGTCATCTATCTGACCATGTACGCCAGCAGCTTCACCCTGGCCACGGTGTCCTTGGACAGGTAAGTCCGGATCTTCTGTCTCGGTCTGCCTAGAACTTTCTCTCCCGGGGGTAATGTTGCCAAATGGATTTGCTTAGCACACACGGGAGTGGACTTCACTGGGGAGAATGGGTACGGGCACGATTTCAGTCTTCTGAATCTAACACTGTGCCAAAGAGCCTTTTGCAAAGGCATCCTAGCTTTACAATTGGGAACTTTTGTATCTTTCTTTTGCATGTCCTGGCACGAAGGGCTGCGGCACACTGGTTGAGCTGTTGCCTCTGTCCCCAGAGGTTATGAGAGCAAATCCCGATGCTGCTCCTTGTGACCCTGGGCTAGTCATTTAATCCTCCAGTGGCCACTGCTTTGAATGTAAGCTTTGACATGCCAAAGCCCCAAATTGAATCTCTTGGTACTCCTAGGCACCAACTTTTCACAATGATTGGGGGTGCCACACCCAGTGGGAAGTACCCCTCTCTGGATACAGTCAAAAAGTGTGTTCGATATCGGGGGGGGGGGGGGGGGAAGGGAACTCATGCACTCATAGCATCCACAGAACTGGCTCCAATGTTGGTACTTGATAGCTTTAGATTTGCTGTTGAGATATCAAATTAAGGGGTGAGGGAGAAAATTGCTAAAAAAAACAACAACCCAAAATCAGACACAAAAAGAAATATAATTATATTTTTGTATACTGAAAAGGCTAAAGGTCTAGCAAAATGAAGAGAGGAAACAGATGTGTGATGAAGTGTACCAGAGACTAAGTTCAGTCAGCTGTTTAAAAGCAGACTGAAAACCCACCTTTTTGATATAGCCTTCAATCCTTAACCCTACTCCTCTGCCCTCCAACCCAGCCCGCTGATTAACCGTTCCCCTTAACTGTATCCATGGCATCCTGTTTTGTCTGTCTTGTCTGTTTAGATCGTAAGCTCTTTCGAGCAAGGACTGTTTTCTTACTCTTTGTTACTCTGTACAGTGCTGCATGTGTCCGGTAGCGCTATAGAAATAATTAATAGTAGTAGTAGTAGTAGTAGTGTGAAGAGTTTCAGTCTTTGGGAAGCAGAGCTGAGATTGTGATGTCATAATGCCTCATTCCACCAATTAGAGCCAACCTCATCAGTGATGTCACAATGGCTTGATTGTCTTGTACTCCCCTCTGCCCTCCAACCCAGCCCGCTGATTAACCGTCCCCCGTAACTGTATCCATGACATCTTGTTTGTCTGTCTTGTCTGTTTAGTTTGTAAGCTCTTTCGAGCAGGGACTGTTTCTTCTTCTTTGTGACTCTGTGCAGCGCTGTGCGCGTCTAGTAGCGCTATAGAAATAATTATTATTAGTAGTAAGTAGGACACAGAAAAAAAGACAATTGTGCTAGAAAAGAGGGAGATTTTACAGTGACTGCGCTTATGTTTCCTAAGTACTGAAGGACTGTACAGCCCACTGCTGTTCTCTTTGATGAAATAAACATAGCGTGTTCAAATTGAGTGGAGGAGTAGCCTAGTGGTTAGCAGTGGCTTGTGACCCTAGGGAACTGGGTTCAGTTCCCACTGCAGCTCCTTGTGACCAGGGCAGGACTCTTTGTTGGGCCCTAGGCAAACAGGTATGTTGGGGCCCCTCATTGTCATTTAAATATATTTTAAAGCTCCCACAAATGGAGCCTTGCATGATTCTGACTACAGAGGAAAACTGGCAGAGGAAGAAACAGCAGTTAAGAGGCCTTGCTCGCTGGCTCCCCCTGCTGACTAGGAGGCAGTACACAGGGAGTGAGGAAGAATAGACAGACCTGATGAACAATGGCTCTGTGCAGGGTAGGATTAACCAATAGGCTAAGTAGGCACGTGCCTAGGGTCCGAAATGGTCAGGGGGGCCTGATGAAGGAGGGCATCATCATTGTTTTTTCCAAACAGCAATGGGCCCTTCCTGTATCGATCAGCAACGTGAGTCCCCCCCCCCGATCGGCAACACGGGCCCCACCCCCATCGACGGAAAGTAAGACAAGCAAGCAACGCGAGTAAGAAAGGCAACGGGAACTGTAATTGTGTAAGCGGTGCTGCTTGCCCAAAGCTTCCCTCTGATGCAGCTTCCTGTTTCCACCTGGGTGCATGGTGGGGTAGGGAGGGGCAGGGGGGCCCAGTGTACTTGTGTGCCTAGGGGCCCTCGACAAATTAATCCTACCCTGGCTCTGTGCCCTCCAGATTCTCTTCTCTGTGGCAGCAGTTAACGTACCAGGGCAAAACTCTGCCTTGACTTACACATTTGAGAGGGCCCTCCTAAATATTTGTGCCCTAGGTCCATACCTAGTTTGCCTATGCTTTAATCCTGCCCTGCTTGTGACTCTACGCAAGTCACTTAACCTTCCACTGCCCCAGGTACAAAATAAGTGCTTTTATATAATATGCAAGCTACTTTGATTGGAACCACAGAAAGGTGGTATTTCAAGTCCCATCCCCTTTCCCTATTGTTAAGTGTAAGCCAGTGGCATAGCGAGGGTGAGAGGCCCCTGGGACGGTGACACCCCTTCCCTTTGCCCGTACCTTTTTAACATTTGCTGCATGAGATGCAACTCCAACCTGCTGCTGACACCAGCGCTGGCTCTTCCTCTGACATCACTTCCTAGGTGTGGGTCCAGGAAGTGACATCAGAGGAAGAGCTGATGCTGGAGCAGGTTGGGGTTGTTGCTTATACCACAAATGTCGAAGCGGTACAAGGGGAGGGGCATGCAAGCACAGTAGTGGGAAGGGGCAGGGAAGGAGTGGGGGTGGAGAGGAGGATTGGTGCCGGTGCCCAGGGTGGACCTACTATGCCACTGGTGTGAGAAGCTAATGAGATGTTTCTGAACAGGTTGTGTTGAGTCCGGATTCATCTGCCATTGTTTTTAAGGTGACCGATATATAACTGAAATCAATCCCAAATCTCCAATTATACGGTGTATTTTAGGAAAGGTTAGGAGAAAAAAAGCTAAGCAAAATCAATAATTCATGTGTAAAGAAAGTTACAGGAAGTTTTATTCCTATTTATAAACAAGTTTCATGGTGACATAATAGATTTCCTAGGAGAGAAAATAGACACACAGAAGTGAATGAATTCACCTGAGACCAATGTATGTTTACTAACCTGTATTGAACATCATAAATGGGTTAACTGGCATTTAACACAGAGGCTATGGAAATGAGCCCAGAAGGTGAAGTCTGTACATTCTTTATCTTCCAACTTTATTACAAAAACCGCAACCAAACATCTACTAAGTTATCACCACGTCCACTTTACTTTTGCATTCATAGGTAATGAGTTTTTTGCATAATTTTATATTTCAGTAACTCTGTGCAAAAATTAAAGTACGCGTGATAAAAACGAGTATACAATGTCAGGTGCAACTCTGGGGAAGAGTGAACAAGAAAAGGACCTGGGTGTACTGATAGATAGGACCCTGAAGCCGTCGGCACAATGCGCGGCAGCGGCAAAGAAGGCAAATAGAATGTTGGGCATGATAAAGAAAGGAATCTCGAGTAGATCGGAGAAAGTTATAATGCCGCTTTATAGGGCAATGGTCAGACCACACTTGGAATACTGCGTCCAACATTGGTCTCCCAACCTAAAGAAGGATATAAAACTGCTGGAGAGGGTGCAGAGACGAGCAACAAAACTGGTGAAGGGTATGGAGAAACTGGAATACGAGGATAGACATAACACTAGGATTGTTCTCCCTAGAGAAAAGGAGACTGCGTGGGGATATGATCGAGACCTTCAAAATACTGAAAGGAATCGACAAAATAGAGCAGAGAAGATTATTTACATTGTCCAATTTGACACGGACTAGAGGACATGAAATGAAGCTAAGGGGGGACAGGTTCAGGACTAATGTCAGGAAGTTCTGCTTCACTCAGAGAGTGGTTGACGCCTGGAATGCCCTCCCAGAGGAGATTATTGCGGAATCGACCGTCCTAGGCTTCAAGAGCAAACTAGATGCATATCTCCTTAAGAGAGGCATATAAAGATATGATGGACTATAAATTACGCCAGGGTACACCTGGCAGGGCCTCCGCGTGCGCGGATCGCCGGACTTGATGGACCAAAGGTCTGATCCGGAGATGGCAGTTCTTATGTTCTTATGTTCTTATGTTAACTCAAAACTGTGGATGGTGCGGGCTATATTTTAAGTAAATAAAGGTAACGGGCATTAAAAAAGCATAAACAGAGCACATCAACTTAGTTTGCATTTGCTAGTAATCTACGTTTTTATTTTCTCTTCTGTTATTGGCAGTTTAAGGGCAATTTATTACATCGATCTGTAAGACCCAAGAGGTTTGGGATTTCTGCCTCCATGTCAATGTTTTAACCCTCCAGATAATGTTATTCTCTCTAGTCTAGATGAGACTTTGTCATTTCGAAAACAAGTTGAGAAAGTGATTCAGGTTTCTTTGCATTATTTGAAATTGATTACAAAGTTTAAAATAAAGACTTCTAAAAAAAACGTCATAAGTCGGCAATGGCGTAGTAAGGGGGGGGCGAGGGGGCAGTCTGCCCCGGGTGCCATGTTGTTGGGGGCGCCGACACCCTTCCTCCTCTCTGCCCCCCAGCCTCTTCCCATCCCCCCCCCTCCGCATGCCTCTAGTTGAAGTTGATGATCGCGGCGGTCAACAATGTGCTCTTGGTGACCCCCATTGGCTCTCCCACTGACATCACTTCCGGGTGCTGTGTAGAGGAAGTGGCATCAGAGGGAGAGCCAACGGGGTCGCAAGGAGCACATGGTTGACCAACGTGAGCAAGAATTTCAACTAGAGGCATGAGGAAGGGAAGGAGGTGTGCGCGGCCGGCGGGAGCGAGGAAGGAGCAGGGGGTGGAGACAAGGGGAGGGGCTCCACCGCCCTGGGCACCTCTCACCCTTGCTATGCCACTGTAAGTCAGCACTTGGACATCCTACTTGCTGGGACGTCCAAGTGCCGATTTTTGAAACCGTCTTTCTAGATGTCTTACAAAGATCCAGGGGGCATATCGGGTGGCATGTTATGGGTGTGTTTTAGGAATGCTTAGACTTGGGCGTCCTGAATCTATAACTGAACCTTTCTCAAAACATCCTAGAGCTGTTCTCAAAGCGTCTAAGTGTCAGAAAAGTACCCAAACTGACTAGAAGGACCACTGGAAGGATTAAGTCATGACCCCCAACACTCTCCCAGTGATCTCTAGCCCCCCCCTCAAAATATGAAAGAAGCAGTACATACCTGTCTCTAGAACTGCAGCATCTGGTATGGGAAAGGTTAGTACAGCATCACACAGATGTCTTAAGTAGCCTGGTGGATGGGCTAATGAGCCATAGAGCGTAGGAGCCAAGCCCATAGGCCCCTCTAATCAGTACATTTATTGTGGAAAGTGTGAGGCCACCAAAATCCTACTATACTGCCATATAGGTGCTACCTGCAGCCGTAAGGATTCTTGGGGTGATAGACAGGTGGGTATAGTAGGTTTGAGGGGAGTTTGGGAGGGCTCACCATATATTATATGGGAGTTATGGTGACACCCTTTATATGAAGTTCACAGCAGTGCCCTCTAAGATGCCCCACTGTTCTCTTGGTATGTCTATGTGGCCAATCTATTATAATGCTGGCTCCTCCCAAATTCAAATGGTCTAGGTCTGGATGGTTCAGTGGTCAAAAATGGGGAATAAATTTAGGGATCCTAAGATTGGATGTCCTGGTAGCCAAGACGTCCAAGTAGATGATTTTCAAAAAAAATATTTTGGATGTCCAGCGGTTTCAAAAATGGACATTTCTCAACCTCTGAATTTGGACATTTTGCGGGAAATGTCCAAGTCGGACTTAGATGTCCTTTTCGAAAATTATTATCTGCAAATGCCTTTTGAGTTGTGGTTCAAAGTCCAGCTTTATCAAGAACTGATTTTTGCAACGCCCTGTACTTGAATTCTGCAGCTAGTGTGATTGGAGGATTGGGTAAATATCATCGGTGACACATCAAAACTGCGAAGGACAACGGCGTGCCGACAATCTCACACTGCCGCTTCCCCTGCTTTGAGGCCTTCCCTTTTGCGCTCTTACGGGGTGTGTGTGTGGGAACCCCCCACTACACTTATAAGTCTTCGCACTCCCATTGGGGGGGTGTGGGGGGTGCGGTGGGGGAAACCCCCTTACTATACTGAAAACTCCCGAAGAGCGAAAACGAGAAGGAGAACGGGAGTTTTCAGTCCCAACCCCCCCTAACAGGAGCACGAGGAGTTCTAAGTCCTCCCACGGCCCCCCTCAGAGTATAAAACAGAAGGCCTCAAAGCGGCCGAAGTGATGGCACGCATTTGTCCGGCGCTCAAATGTCGGCACGGGATTGTCGGCACACCGTTGTCCTCCACGCTTTTGACGGTGTACTATATCATCACGTGATGCCTGGGTTAAAACAATTACACAGGCTTCCAGTACAATTTCATGTGCAGTATAAAGTATTATGTTGGGTCTATCAGAATTTGCACTGTGTTGCTGCAGCATTTTTGAGGAATTCCATCCACTTATATACACTTCCGCCTCCGTATTCGCGTTGATAGGGGAACAGCAAGGCAGCGAATAGAGAAAAACCGCAAATAACTTTTTGTATATTATTTGCAGTTTTTCTGTAAAAAAAACCCAAAAAAGAAGACCCCAAACCGCAAATAACCTGACCTGTTCCAGTGAAGAAAATACAGATGGTAGCAGTGATTTCCTGTGATGTAAATTTGGGGGAGGGGCCTTTGAAAATAAACGCAAATAACCGAAACTGCGGGCCGCGAAACCGCGAATATGGAGGGGTAAATGTATAGTCAGATGAGCTTTGAGAGCGAATAAGGAGAAAACGGTGGCGATACCAGATTTATGGTAAATTCAACATGCAGTAACTCACTATGGCTCTTTCTCAATAATGGGCCCGAAATTGTGGGTATCCAAGTTTCCAAGTTTATTAATTATTTATATACAGTAGAGTCCCAGTTAACCAGCACTCTCAACCAACTGGCAAAAAAAAAATCCCTCCCTGAGACCACCTTCACTGCTACCCTCCACTCCAAACCAGTGGCGTAGTAAGGGGGGAGGCGGTACGCCCCGGGCGCCAGCACCCTTTCTCCTCTCCACCCCCATCCTCCCCACTACTGCGCATGCTCTGGACCTCTTTAATGCTCCCAGCATGTGCAACGACTCCAACATGCTGCTTGCGCCAGCTCCGGCTTTTCCTCTGACATCACTTCCTGGACCTGCGCCTAGGATGTGACATTCGAGGAAGAGGCGACACTGGCATGAGCAGCAGGTTGGGGTTGCTGTTGGCCCCAGGAACATTGAAGTTTGGAGAAGGGAAGGGGCACATGCACGTGGCAGGAGGGGGTGGGGAAGGAGCAGATGGTGGGGGAGGGGCACCACTGTCCCGGGTACCTCTCACCCTTGCTACACCACTGATCCAAACCCTCCCCCCCCATCCAAGGCCACTGTCGCTGCTACCCTCCACTCCAAACTCTCCCCCAGGCCACCGTCGCTGCTACCCTCCACTCCAAACTCCCCCCTAGGGCACTGGCGCTGCTCTCCTCCCTTTGCGCTCAAGATGATCGGTGCTGCTGTCCACCTCCTTCCCCACCCCACCCCCACTGACCGGCATTGTGCTTACCATACATGTGCCGGTGCTGAAAGAGCCTGCCGCCGATGTTCTATGCTGGGCCACTGCGGGGCCTTGAGTATCCGAGCAGCATCGGAGCATTTAGCACTCTGGGCCGCGCCAGTAACCTCTACTGTGGTTTAGTAAAAGGGGTGGAGGGGGTGGGAGTCTAATTCATGTCCCTCTTTCTGTCGTATAAAGTCCACTTCACAATGCTTGTAGTGCCAAACTCAACAAAATGTCTCTAGGCACATTGAAGGAACTTTATCAATAATGTGGGGGGCGCTTAAGCACCCACAGAACTGGCACCTATTTTAAAAGGTAATAATAATACCCTTAAGTTGGCCCTGCCATTTGCTAAAATACAGGTTTGATATACCAGAGTTACATGAATGTCCGGTCATCTTGCCAGAAAATGTCAAAATCAATTTCTAAAGTATAATAGAATGTTATTCTGCACAGTCTCAGAGGCATTTTGTAATCATATTGAGAAATTCAGATGACTCATCATGCTTTATGACGGTTGTGAATATATCGCCCATCAGACAGATATATGTGAAAGCAGAACACTATTATAGCAGAATCAGAGGAAGGGAATGGAACCTGTATGCCGCTTTTATGTGGTTACGCATTCAAAGCGGTTTACATATATGAGTATACAGGTACTTATTTTGTACCCAGGGCAATGGAGGATTAAACACCCCCCCCCCCCCCACACACACACATTTTATCAAGACATGCTAGAGCAGGGGTGCCTACACTTTTTGGGCTTGCAAGCTACTTTTAAAATGACCAAGTCAAAATGATCTGCCAACAATAAAAAATTTTTTAAAAACCCACAAAGCACACTGAAAGGCAGAGAAAATGTTACTTATCATTCATATTCCAGAGTTTTTCAAAGAGGTCAAGGTAGATGACTCTATGCAATGTCACCTCAGTAACAATCATACAAAAATAGACAAATATACCCCCTCCCTTTTTACTAAACCGCGATAGCAGTTTTTAGCGCAAGGAGCTGCGCTGAATGCCCCTCTCAACGCTCATAGGCTCCCTGCACTAAAAACCACTATTGCGGTTTAGTAAAAGGGAGCCATAGTGCAAAATATAGACAGCAGATATAAATTCTCAAAACAGACACATTTTGATCACTAAATTGAAAATAAAATCATTTTTCCTACCTTTGTTGTCTGGTGATTTCATTAGTCTCTGGTTGCACTTTCTTCTTCTGACTGTGCATCCAATATTTCTTCCCTTCTTTCAGCCTCCTGTATGTTTCCTTTCCTTCAGACCTCATTCTCTCCCTCAACTTTTTCCTTCTTTCTCCCTGCCCCCTTCTTTCTTTCTCTCTCTATGCCCCCTTTCTTTCTGTCTCCCTGTTCCCCCTTTCTTTCTTTTTCCCTTCTTCCTTTGCCTCCCTGCCTGCCCCCTTTCTTTCTTTCACCATGCCCTCCCCCAAGCCACTAGATTTACTGCCGCCACTACCATTGGGCCCCCAAGCCACTAGGTTAGCCACCGCCACCACCATCGGGGAACAGGCCCCCAAGCCACTAGGTTTGCCGCCGCCGCCATCAGGGAACAGGCCCCCAAGCCACTGCCGCTCCAAGCTCTCCCTGCAGAAGCATCGAGCTGACCAGCAATCCGCTCCCCGACATCAATTCTGATGTCGGAGAGGAAGTTCCGGGCCAGCCAGGCAGTGATTGGCTGGCCTAGAACTTCCTCTCCGACATCAGAATTGACGTCGGGGAGCAGATTGCTGGTCAGCGCAACGCTTCTGCAGGGAGAGCTTGGGGCGATGGTGGGGGACGTCGGGGAGAGGAAGGCTGATCGGCCCGATAGATCGGGACGGCAACACGAGTCTATCACGGAGCCCAGGATGGGCTCCGCGATCGACTCGCGTTGCCTTCCTGATCTACTAGTCGACTGTGATCGACGTATTGGGCACCCCTGTGCTAGAGGTTTTTAGTGCAGGCTGCAAAGGTAAGTGCTCCGATATTCACAGCGTCAGAGCATTTTACCATGCTGGCTCGCACTAAAAACTTCTAGTGCGGCTTGATTAAAGGGTCTGTACGTGACTTGCCCAGGGTAGGATAGAAGTAAAATTTAAAACAGGGTGTGAGGGAGTTAAAAAACGCACAATGGGAGAAAGACATGTAAAGCAAGGGAAGGGGGGAAGACAGACGAGAAAGATTTATAGTATAGAACAGGTAAGCTGCTTTCAATTGAAGGGACATAGAAAATGAGACAATGCAAAAAAACAAACAAATGTAAAGGTGAGAGACTGCGCATGAGAGCTAAATATAGAAAAGGAAAAAAAAAAAACCCCTCTTAAAAGCAAGTGCTCTCACCAGAGCTGAAGTATTGGACTTTTTTTTACGCTTTCTAAAGCTTTCAGTTGTATTTCACCAAAGGCACGAGTTTATTTCATTCGAATAATCTTATCATTAAAGCGTCATTGTAAAAGGAAAAGGAAAAGAAACAAACCAAGGTACAGAGCTGCATAAGCATACTTTCCCTCTCTAATGTGTTTGTTAATTTTTTTTTTTTCTCCAAAAAATAAAAATGACTAGATCTTTTTCATTGCTGCAAGGTCAACTTAGCTGTTCAGTTTCAACTTGTGTTATTCATTTTTCGCATGCCATCTGTAAACAAGCCACAGTAAGGCATCCCTTACCTTCGTAGCTGCTGCATGAGAGAGCAGGAGGAAGGTCACATTTCTTTTTCTACAGATAGACTGATCCTATAGTACAAGAAAGAGCAGTGAAAAGTCTATAAGACTTTCAGGGCGACTCGACCTATCTAACGCACTAGTTGCTCAATATAAGTAATAGAATGATATAATAATATGTGATAGGAGGAGACCTCAGATGGTTAAGGGGCTGGAGGAGTTGCCGTACAGTGAAAGGTTAGAGAAACTGGGCCTTTTCTCTCTCGAACAGAGGAGATTGAGAGGGGACATGATCGAAACATTCAAGGTACTGAAGGGGTTAGACTTAGTAGATAAGGACAGGTTGTTCACCCTCTCCAAGGTAGGGAGAACGAGAGGCCACTCTCTAAAGTTGAAAGGGGATAGAATCCGTACAAACGTAAGGAAGTTCTTCTTCACTCAGAGGATGGTAGAAAACTGGAACACTCTTCCGGAGGCTGTCGTAGGGGAAAACACTCTTCAGGGATTCAAGACAAAGTTAAACAAGTTTCTGCTGAACTGGAACGTACTCAGGTAGGGCTAGTCTCAGTTAGGGTGCTGGTCTTTGACCAAAGGGCTGCCACGTGAGCAGACTGCTTGGCACGATGGACAGCGGCAATTCTTATGTTCTTATGTTCTCAGTGTGAATACCACCTGTCTATCTCAATGGGTGGTTTATATAATTATTTGCCCATGCAATATGTTATATGTGGGTCGAACTAGCTGCAAAATAAAGACTAGATTGTCAGAACATAAGACTTGGCTCAATACTGCAACGGCTTCTGCCGGTATGGTACCACACTGCCTGGAGAAAGGGCATGATTTCTATGATCTCACCTGGTTTATCATTGAGCAACTACCTTGGGACTTTAAAGGAGACAAACTTGCTCGTATCCAGTTACGTGAGCAATTTTGGATTTTTGACTTGAATACTGTTTCGCCCCACGGCCTCAACGAGTGCATTGAGTGGAATACTATTGTGTAGCCTATTGGCTGCTCTTTTGAGGCTATGATTGGTTCTTTTTCATGACGTCATTTTCCTGCTCAGTTTTTAAGTGCGTTTTTGCACCCCGCTCTGTTAGCTCCTCCTATTTCCCGCTGGCTGGCTTGTCTCCGTGCTGTTATGGCCATGTTACTGATGCTTTTTGACTGTTAATAGGTTCCTGAGGAAGGGACCTAAAGTCTCCGAAACTGGGCTTGGTAGAACCTGATTACTTGGCAAGGGATTCCTGCCCTGCCGTTGATTCCAGTCTTATGAACTACACATTCAAGCTAAGTCATATATTTTTTTATCTAGGAGCTGGCTGGGGGACTTTCAGAGCGACTTACCTTGCCTTTACTTTAGCACTTTAGTTTTGTGATTTATTTATATCACTTATTGAAAATTATATTTATTAGTGTGATTTGATTTGAGCACACGGGAGAGGCCCAATGATGGTGTGCAGGTGGAGGTCATTGGACCTTTACCATGTTGCATAAAGCACTGGAGAATTTTCTCCCCTCGCTTATCCTTCACACTGATTTCTCCTCGTATCACATATTATAATATTACAGTGGTACCTTGGATTACAAGCATAATCCGTTCCAGGAGCATGCTCGTAATCCAAAATGCTCGTTTATCAAAACAAAGTTCCCCATAGACAATAGTGGCAACAGCAACGATTGGTTCCAGAACCCAGGGTCTGTACCTGTCAGGGCTGGGTGCTGCAGCGCTGTCTCCTCCGTCCGTTATCGGAAGAAGAACCCGACAGTGGCGCTTCGGGGGGGATGCCTGCCGCCGGAGAACCCCACAGTGCTGCTTCGGGGAGGGGGGGGATGCCAGCCGCCGGAGAACCTCGCAGTGCCTTCAGAGGGATGCCTCCTCCATGTCAGCCAGCCCCTCGCATGCTGGAAAGCCCCCACCCGAGCCCACGCAGCTGAGCGCCGCCCCACCTGCACGCCGTGCACGACACGCACAATGCTGATGATTGACGCTGTGCACGGCACACGCAATGCACAGGAGGGACAGCATCCGACCGCGCAGGCCCAGACAGAGGTCCTCCAACCTGCGGAAGGCACCCGATGTAGAAGGCTGGCCGGAAGACGGAAGAGGAATCCCCTGTAAGTGCTCGTTGACGGGGCAGTGCTCGGTTTGCGAGTCAAAAGTTTGCTGGAGTGTTTTGCTCATCTTGCAAAACACTCGCAAACCGGGTTACTCGCAAACCGAGGTACCACTGAATTATATTACTTATATTCAGCAACTAGTGCATTAGACATGTCGAGTTGCCCTGAAAGTCTTATAGACTTTTCACTGCTCTTTTTTGTGTCTTTTAAGCATCATTTGCAGTATTTTTTTTAGCATTTAAATTGTGATCCTATAGCATATGGGACTAGAAAGAAAATGCATCTCGACTAGTAACCACAAGGGAAAATATTAAGTGTGAGTGGCTATAAAAGAGGCAATAAAAGGTGAATGATGTATTTATTAAAAAAAATAATAATAATAAATTTTGAATGACCTGGGAACCTTATATACAGCAATTATCAGTCAGAGCACGCAGTTTTGTAGTGAACTCGTTACATTTGTAATCAGAAAGTGAAGCACTATGTATTAGTAATATTTGGGAATGGGGTGGGTTGAGGAGGGGGGAAGGGGGGGAGGGAGTGTTGGGAGGTACTTTACCATGTTTGTATTGTGGCTTTTCACTAAAATGTAATTCTATCCCCCCTTACTCTTCTCTTCATATAAACCTTTTTTTTCCTTCTCTTCCTATATTTTAAGTTCTTGTAAACCATGCCGAGCTCCTTAACATCTGTGGAGATGATGCGGTATATAAACTTAAGGTTTAGTTTAATTAGTTTAGTTTAGTGATAATTGATTGTTGATTTCTTGAAATTTATATATCCACATTGTATTAACTGAGTTGAGATAATATTCTTTGTAAGATTTTTGTTATGTATATTTTATTCTTAAAACTCAATAAAAAATAATTGAACATAAAAGCATTTGTAATCCGCCTTTGTCCAAAGCAGCTCACAGTATCACATTCTCAATTCAGGTTTGAACCTCTTAAAAAATTACATACATCAGTAAAAACCATAAGATTATACCATCTTAACCTTTGGTACTTTTAGGAGACATTTTAGAAGCATCTAGATTCTAGAAGTCTAATAGAATTTTTAGAAAGTCACTTTTTGCAATGCAGACCCCCCCCCCCTTGCAAGCATTTAAGGAGACACGGTAGGGAAGTGTCAGGACTGTGGCTTGAGTATTCCTAAAAATAGAGGCAGCCTTCACAATTTACCATGCAAAGAGACATGTCTAGATTGAAAAGTAATTCACTAAGACTACAAACATCACAATATAAATTTTAATAATTAAATAGTGCTCAGACCCGCAACTGTCAGTGTTTCAGTGCAATCATGATACACAACATTAGCTGCCTTTAGACCATCATAATACTATTCTTGTCTATACCACCAATTATACTTCCATTTATTTTATACATACAAAGAATTAACATGAATTAACTTTGTGAGGAGTGTTAGTGGACTGCTCTGGCGGAGCAGGTTGGATGAAGTTCGTTCATGGAAGCTGAGTTAAGATAATCCTTTCCTGAGGAAGCACACGTTATGCGAAACTCGAGTCGGAGGGAGGACTTGTGTTTCATGGCTTCCTAAAGTCTTTTACAGTATGCACAAGCACTTTCCAACGTCTAGTTGCTGATTGGGTGACCATCCACACTGAATTGACCACCAAAAAAAGATAAGTTTTTTGTATGTATAAAGTAAATGGAAGTTTAATTGGTGGTATAGACAAGAATAGTGTTATGATAGTCTAAAGCAGGGGTCTCAAAGTCCCTCCTTGAGGGCCGCAATCCAGTCGGGTTTTCAGGATTTCCCCAATGAATATGCCTGAGATCTATGCGCATGCACTGCTTTCAATGCATATTCATTGGGAAAATCCTGAAAACCCGACTGGATTGAGGCCCTCGAGGAGGGACTTTGAGATCCCTGGTCTAAAGGCAGCTAATGTCGTGTATCATGATTGCACTGAAACACTGATGGTTGCGGGTCTGAGCACTATTTATTTATTTAATTATTAAAATTTATATTGAATATATTGTGATGTTTGTAGTCTTAGTGAATTAATATATTATCACAATTATATATTAGTATTATCCCTATATGTATTTATTCTAGATTGAAAAGTAGCCACATTATCTTTTGCATGTGCTTTGAGGCACAAGCAAGCGCCAGCTCCTGATGACACCTCAGGCCTTTCTTGGCATCAGCCATACCTTCTCCCACCATTCCCTACTCCTTCTTGATGCTCCCACCCTGTCGGACACCTCTCATCTCTTATTAGGAATCCCCAATTGTCTAGTGAGGCAGGAATGATCTCCTGTCATGGGCATCCAGTTCTAAATGTCACCTTTAACCTCCTAGTGGCAGTTTCCTGGAAGTTCAGCTGTTGAATAAGGAGCAACACATGTTCCTGGTTGTAGCAGCACTAATTTGAGAGCTCAGGACATTCTCTGTTCCATATTTTTTTCTTAATGGCCAGAAAATATACATATATCTATTTATTCAATTTTCTATACTGTTCTTCCAAGAGGAGCTCAGATCAGTTTACATGAATTTATTCAGGTACTCAAGCATTTTTCCCTGTCTCTCCTGTTGGGCTCGCAATCTTTCTAATGTACCTGGGCAATGGGGGGATTAAGTGACTTGTCCAGGGTCACAAGGAGCAGCGTGGGTTTTGTACCCACAATCTCAGGATGCTGAGGCTCTAGCTTTAACCAATGTGCCACATTTTCCCCACTGCCTACGCATCTTTATACCTCATAAAAGGCTCTATGGGGTCCTTTTACGGTTACTGCACATAGCTTGTAGCTCAGAGACAATGAAATGAGAGAAGTCTGATATGTAACATTAAACACAAAGCAGTCTTTAGGTTAAGGAAAAACTCAAGGTCATGTCAAGGTCCTTCAGGTGCACTAACCGATTTAGTGCATGCTAAAGATTAGCGTGCACTAAATGCTAAGGCGCCCGTAGAATATAACAGGCATCCTAGCATTTAGCGTGCGCTAAGAACATAAGAACACAAGCAGTGCCTCTGCTGGGTCAGACCAGAGGTCCATCATGCCCAGCAGTCCGCTCACGCGACGGCCCATCAGGTCCAGGACCTGTATAGTAATCCTCTATCTATACCATTCTATCCCTTTTTCCTTCAGGAAATCATCCATAATTTATAAGCACGCACTACATTGATTAGCGCGCCTTAGTCAAAGGACCCCTATGTTTGGCACAGCCTTTGCTAAAATACAGGGGGGATTGAGGATGTCCTGACCTTCACATCTCAATTCTCCTTCCCATAGCCCAGGGGTGTCCAATGTCGGTCCTCGAGGGCCACAATCCAGTCGGGTTTTCAGGATTTCCCCAATGAATATGCATGAGATCTATTTGCATGCACTGCTTTCATTGTATGCTAATAGATCTCATACATATTCATTGGGGAAATCCTGAAAACCCGACTGGATTGCAGCCCTCGAGGACCGACATTGGACACCCCTGCTCATAGCCTGTTTAAAATGAGTGTTTTAGAGCAGTGGTTCCCAACCCTGTCCTGGAGGACCACCAGCCAGTCGGGTTTTCAGGATAGCCCTAACGAATATGCATGGAGCAGATTTGCATGCCTGTCACCTCTATTGTATGCAAATCTCTCTCATGCATGTTCACCCTTGAGAAGAGAAGAATGCGTGGAGATATGATAGAGACTTTTAAAATACTAAAAGGATTTGATAAACTCCAGCAAGATGTATCGTTATTCACGTTGTCAAATGTGACTCGGACGAGAGGTCATGTACTGAAATTGAGAGGCGACAGGCCCAAGACAAATGTAAGGAAGTTCTGTTTCGCACAGCGAGTGGTGCACGCTTGGAACGCTCTCCCGGAGGAGATTGTGACGGAGACCTCCTTTATAGGATTCAAGGGCAAGTTGGATGCATACCTCCTTGAAAATCACATTGAGGGATATAGGTAAACAAGGTCTCATCTGGGAACACCTAGGTCTTCATTAGGAAGTACCTAGTTGGGCCTCCGCGTGTGCGGGTCACCAGACTGGATGGACCAAGAGTCTGATTCGGTGAAGGCATTTCTTATGTTCTTATTAGGGTTATCCCAAAAACCCGACTGGCTGGTGGTCCTCCAGATTCAGAATCTCGGAGAGAGCGAGACCAGAAGGCTTTGAGCATGCGCAAATGCTCAAAGCCCAGACCAGCCCAGCACAGGGAAGAGGGAGGATCTCCATCGCACCGCCCAGCCCAGCCCAGGCGAGGGAGGATCTTCGGGCACTGGCACTGGCACGTCCTGTGCATTGGTGCTGGTGCCGGTGCCCAATCGGGGTAAGCGATGTCTTTGCGGTGCTGGGGGGGATGTAGGATCGTGGGGGGAGGGGGGTGACGCGAGCGGGGGGGGGGGAGGATGCCGGTTCGCAGGGCCAAAAGAGGGAGTAAGTGGGGGTGGTGGGAGGAGGTTTTAGCAGCATGCGCAGTATACGCGTGTGCGTGCTATATAGAATTTTTTTTACATAAATGCGTTGTTCCCGCGCGCTATACGCGTATGCGTGTTATACACGTATGCGCGTTATATGCGTGAAAATACGGTAATCCAGAGAAGACAAAATCTGAAAGGCAAAATGCAGGGCTACCTGAGCAACAGACTCTGCAACCTATTATTCACAATCTGATTTTTTTTCTAAATCAAAATGTGAATAAGCAATCCCACTACTTTTTGAAAAGTGTCCCTGCAAGACTGTGTAAAAATGAGACCTTCTGCTTGCCTGCGTGATAACGCCGTGACGTCCATCTCATCTTGCCTCACTTCGTGGTTGCAGTCATGCATCTCTCCATATAATACGCTTGGTTCTGGAGTGATGAGGTGTGGCTGTCAGCAAAGCAGCTGGGGCCCATTTGTGAGTCGGAGGTCACGCGCCTCACCAGGAGCACTTGGCAGTCACACAGTGGTGTGAGACCATGAGATGAGGTAAGAGAAGGGAGAGCAGAGCTATCAGCAAGAGAGCTGGGTAAAAGGAGGAAAGGGGAAGGCTGCTTGAACCGGGTTTTGTGGGAGCCTGGCCTGTTCCACTAGGGTCAGCCTTGAGGGTTAGAGATCTAGGGAGCTTCTGGGAAATTTGCCCATGACAGCTAATAATAATAATAAAAGTTTATATACCGCAGTACCGTGAAGTTCTTTGCGGTTTACAAAAGATTAAAAGGAGGTACAAAATGATTGAACTTAAGAGAGGTGAAAGAGAGTCTGTAATAGGTCAAGAAAATCGTTATCGAGGCGAGAGAGATGTACGGGTCAGTTGTATTGAAAATATACCCCCTCTTTGGGTCTTTTCCAGATAAGCCCCACCACTAATGCAAAAAGTGCACGGGCGAAGACTTAAGCCACGCCACCTTATAAATTATTAAACTATTGAAGCCCTCCGAGGACATTATTCACATGATTTGAATAATGACTCGGGGGAGTTCTAGGGGGGATTCCGCCCCCCTTTGTATATCACTTTCCCCAAGTATTCACTTAGCATGGTGTTAGCTAAAACTGTGGCGGGGGTTAACTATTTGGCGGGGCTTATCTGGAAAAGATCCCCCTCTTTTACTAAGGTGCGCCAACCGATTAGCGTGCGCATGCTAAATCGATTAGTAAAAGAGGGCCATAGTATGTGGTAAGGGAGTGCTCTTCTACAGATGAAATGATGCAGCCTGAGCTTTTGATTCCATTTTTCCTGTGCAATAATTTAAAGGCAATCATAGACTGATTGTCCTTGTTAACAAAGTGACTTTAGTACGGATATTTCTTCCTATCATTCTGCGCATCTTAATAATTCTTACTTCTATTCCTTTTTCCTTCAGGAAATCATCCATAATTTATAAGCATGCACTACATCGATTAGCGCGCCTTAGTCAAAGGACCCCTATGTTTGGCCCAGCCTTTGCTAAAATACAGGGGGGATTGAGGATGTCCTCACCTTCACAACTCAATTCTCCTTCCCACAGCCTGTTTAAAATGAGTGTTTTAGAGCAGTGGTTCCCAACCCTGTCCTGGAGGACCACCAGCCAGTCGGGTTTTCAGGATAGCCCTAATGAATATGCATGGAGCCGATTTGCATGCCTGTCACCTCCATTGTATGCAAATCTCTCTCATGCATGTTCACCCTTGAGAAGAGAAGAATGTGTGGAGATATGATAGAGATTTTTAAAATACTAAAAGGATTTGATAAAATCCAGCAAGATGTATCGTTATTCACGTTGTCAAATGTGACTCGGACGAGAGGTCATGTACTGAAATTGAGAGGCGACAGGCCCAAGACAAATGTCTATCTCTCCTTGCAATTCCACTGTGTAAAGGAAATACAATGTGGGTTTGAACTCACAGCCTCAGGGTGCTGAGGCTTTAGCTTTAAGCACTGCACCATACTCTCCAACTGGACCTGGGCCTGGATAAGTCAGCAGTTAGGAATATCCCTTAGACCACTTTTCTTGCAGTACAGAATTCGCAATGACCATAGAAGAGACTGTTGAGAGATGATAGAAAGGGAGAGACAGAGAGAGACTGATGGCTCCATGACTTATTTTTAGATTTCATTTTGTTTAACCATAACTAAAGCTGGGAAATTTAGAGCAACTTTCCATGAATTATTTTAGTAATAGCAATGTAGTTCATGTTTTGCAAAGATTTTAATAACATAAGCCTGCTGGTTATTTTTCCAAGCAAAGTAGGAGGCTGTAGAAGCCTGGCTTAGAATCAAATATGGTACGACTGCAAACATTTATGCTAATCTTATTTTTGTTCTTTGTCAATGACCTACTGGCCTCTGCAGTCATGAACCTTCCTACATTGATCCCCTGAGCTTTTCCAATTTTTGCATCCTTTTCTCCTTCTAGCTCACTGCAGTCACGCCATGAACTTGACCAGTAGGTGGCACACTTGTGCAATAGTTGTGCTGTTCAATCTCCCAGGAGAAGTGAACAATTGATCTCTATTCTGTGTATTAATTCTGCCTTATAAAGCATAAGCAGACTATACTAAAATGAATATATTATGTATTTATTACCCTTTGCTTATTTATATTTTTATCTGCTTCAACCCCAATCCCTATAAAGTTGTGTTAAGTATTTAATTAATGCACTCTGCATAGCCATTTATTTATTCAATTTTCTATACTGTTCTCCCAGGGGAGCTCAGAATGGTTTACATGAATTTATGCAGGTATTCAAGCATTTTTCTCTGTTTGTCCCAGTGGGCTCACACTCGATCTAATGTACCTGGGGTAATGAGGAGATTAAGTGACATTCCCAGGGTCACAAGGAGCAGTGAGGGTTTGAACCTACAATGTCAGGGTATGGCGGCTGTAGCTTTAACCACTGCGCCACTCTAGAAATCAAAATGTAGTAAAAGTGCGCCAATAAAGGACAATCAAGCCATTGTGACATCACTGATGAGGTTGGCTCTTAGGCATTGGTGGAATGAGGCATTATGATGTCACAATACCAGCTCTGGTTATCAGAGGCTGAAAATTTTCATGCTATTTATTTATTCAATTTTCTATACCATTCTCCTAGGATGAGCTCATGATGGGTTACATGAATTTATTCAGGTACTCAAGCATTTTCCCTCTCTGTCCCAGTGGGCTCACACTCGATCTAATGTACCTGGGGTAATGAGGAGATTAAGTGACATTCCCAGGGTCACAAGGAGGCTGTAGCTTTAACCACTGCGCCACTCTAGAAATCAAAATGTAGTAAAAGAGCGCCAATAAAGGACAATCAAGCCATTGTGACATCACTGATGAGGTTGGCTCTTAGGCATTGGTGGAATGAGGCATTATGATGTCACAATACCAGCTCTGGTTATCAGAGGCTGAAAATTTTCATGCTATTTATTTATTCAATTTTCTATACCATTCTCCTAGGATGAGCTCATGATGGGTTACATGAATTTATTCAGGTACTCAAGCATTTTCCCTCTCTGTCCCAGTGGGCTCACACTCGATCTAATGTACCTGGGGTAATGAGGAGATTAAGTGACATTCCCAGGGTCACAAGGAGGCTGTAGCTTTAACCACTGCGCCACTCTAGAAATCAAAATGTAGTAAAAGAGCGCCAATAAAGGACAATCAAGCCATTGTGACATCACTGATGAGGTTGGCTCTTAGGCATTGGTGGAATGAGGCATTATGATGTCACAATACCAGCTCTGGTTATCAGAGGCTGAAAATTTTCATGCTATTTATTTATTCAATTTTCTATACCATTCTCCTAGGGGAGCTCATGATGGGTTACATGAATTTATTCAGGTACTCAAGCATTTTCCCTCTCTGTCCCAGTGGGCTCACAATCTATCTAATGTACCTGGGGCAATGGTGGGATTAAGTGACTTTCCCTGAGTCATAAGGAGCAGCATGAATTTGAATCTGGGCTGAGGCTGTAGCTGTAACCACTGTGCCACAGTGGTTAAATGTCTGAAGATTTTCAGAGCACTAAAAAATAAATCACAAGGCAGTGATACACCAGAATGTGGAAAGTAGGCAGACTGAAAGATGAAAACGCGGACCCAGGTTTCGACAAATCCATAAATTAAAGTGAGGTACAGGGTGTATAGCTAGGTCCTGATACTCATTCAGACTGGAATTAGTTATCAGAGATATTAAAAAGTTGCACTCACTGTATGCTAACTTTGATAGCATTTAAAATGTTTTTACAAGCATGCATTTCCTTTTTTTTTTTTTTTTTGCAAAAGAACAACCTAATTTACAGAAATTACTTTCCTAATGAAGTTCATTTTGAAATAACAGATTTAATAGCCAAGTAGTTGGAAAGCTTTCCCTCTGAAGCTGAAGGAATTGTTACTATTGCTATGTCAAGACAGGCAGCTGTCTCATTAGATCTCTGATTGAAAATTAAAGGTCTCAGTAAAGGATATAGCAGGGCTCAAGCGTCTCAGTGTCATTTATTTTCCTTGCCTGGCAACTCTGACAAAAAAAGGGGGGAAAAAACCCCCCAGCATAGTCCAGCAGCTGCCAGAAGCACTCAGCTACCTATCTATCCGTCTGTATTTGAAGTGCTACTTTGGGTGAAGTTTCCTCTACACAAACTTTTTGGGTTGGTGAAATCAGGGGAAGGAAAACAGCCATTATTGTGGAATATCACAATAAAAATGTTAAAACTGAGACATCCATTTGATCAATCTGAATTCAACTCTATGTTTCCACTCTAAAGCTAGGACTTGGTCCATGCTAGCTGTTTTAATTTCTGGTTGTTTCAGGTTACATGCGCTCATTTGCCTACCTTGTAACAGTTATGCAATGTCATTACATAATGTGATGTATACAAAATTCTTTGTTTCTTTTCTGAAACGTTATTTGTCACCATGTGCCACTGACAAACATCTTTTTTTCTTGCCTGCTAGGTACTTGGCAATACGATACCCATTACGCTCTCGAGAGTTGAGGACTCCTAGAAATGCCCTTGCTGCTATTGGTCTTGTCTGGGGCCTTTCCATCATTTTCTCTGGCCCTTACCTCAGTTACTACCAGGAGCTTCAGTTAGCCAACGTCACCGTCTGCCTTCCTGGTTGGCAGGACTCCCAGCGCAAAGCCATGGACCTCTGCACATTTGTCTTCAGCTACATCATCCCTGTACTGATTCTAAGCCTCACCTATGCCAGGACAATCCACTATCTCTGGAAGGCAGTGGACCCCATTGAAGACATGTCAGAGTCCAAGAAAGCCAAGCGCAAGGTCACTCGGATGATCATCATTGTGGCTATTCTCTTTTGCCTCTGCTGGCTGCCCCACCACCTGGTCATCCTCTATTTCTGGTTTGGCCGTTTCTCCCTGAATCACAAAACTTATGCTCTCCGCATTCTCTCCCATGTCATTTCCTACGCAAACTCTTGTGTGAACCCTATCGTTTACGCTTTGGTCTCCAAGCACTTTCGCAAAGGATTCAAGAAGATCTTTAACTGCCTCTTGCACAAGAAGGTGGCCAACAAGATTCATGCGGTCCAAGTCACCAATACCGGCGTCAGCACTTTGGAAGTTGGGTCCACAGAGGTGACCCAAATTAGCGAGGCCCATGCCAGATCATCTAGCTGCTGTCAGATTTCAGCCCAACATTGGGGTGAACCTGAGCAGCTACGACTTGGACAGAAAATTCCTAACAGTTTCATCACCTTCAATGTCACCTAAAATACACAACAGTATCTGCAGCCTTCACAAATATTGATGCATTGATCTGAGAATGACTGATAGTTTCGGCATTAAGATCACAAGGGAAGGAACTTGATAGTGTTTTTAAAGATTTGAAGAGCCTTTTTGGGTCTCTAGCTAACACGTGTACAAGGAAATTAACTTGTGCACCTAAATATTTGAGTCCATAGGCAGCGGAACGTTTTTATTGTTTGGAGGGGCCCGTAAGCTCCGCCCCAGACCTGCCCAATCTCCTCCCCAGACCCCGCCCCCATATATACACACAATATAATCTTATTAACAATACATAATGGTTAACCACAAAATTAAACTACGCAAAGCACACTGTATGTTTCTCGACATTCATTCCTACCAGAACACCTGGCCTTGGTCACACATGCAGAACACAGAAAACCCCTATGCAAATACAGAATCAGAAACTAGAGTACTAATATATACAAACATAACCCTAAGATGCAAGTTTATTAGGATTTTATATACCGCCTATCAAGGTTATCTAAGCGGTTTTACAATCAGGTACTCAAGCATTTTCCCTATCTGTCCCGGTGGGCTCACAATCTAGCTAATGTACCTGGGGCTATGGAGGACTGAGTGACTTGCCAGGGTCACAAGGAGCAGCGCGGGGTTTGAACCCACAACTCCAGGGTGCTGAGGCTGTAGAGCCAACCACTGCGCCACACACTCCTCCTGCATGCAAGACTCTGCATGCAGTACAACCCCCAGAGAAATAGAAACAAATGCATTTCTTCTTGAACAGTGCAAAATATAGACAGACAGCAGATGTCTTTTCTCAAAACTGACACAATTCAATCACTAAATTGAAAATAAAATAATTTCCCCTACCTTTGTTGCCTGGAGATTTTGGTTTTCAAACCATCTTTCCCAGTTTCTGGCTGCACTTCCTTCTGTCTGTGCTCTTTGCTGTGTATCCAGGGCCACCTTATCCATTTGCTGTTTTTCTCTCCTTCACTTTCTGCCATACATCCGTCTTTAGCATTCAACTTTCTTCCATTTTTCTGCTTTTTTCTTAAAATCTGCTTTTCCACACCTTCCCTTCCCATCTATCTGTGTACCATCTCCTCCCCCTTTCTTCTCCCCTCCTCCCATCTATTCATAAGAAGCATTTCTTCTTATCTCTTCCCTGTTGCACCCATCGCTGTGCACCAACTCCTGCCTCTGTCTCCCCTTCCCCTCCATCCCTATGCACCATCTCATCCCTTTCCCATGGTCAGACATCTCTGTCTTTCCCCTTCCCCCATCATATGGTCTGGCATCTTTCGCCTCTCCTTCCCATAGCCTGGAATCTCTCTCCTCTCCCATGGTCTGGCATCTCTCGCTTCTTCCCTCCCTCTTCGCAAGGTCTACCATCTCTCTCCTCTCCTTTCTGTGGTCTGGCATCTCTCTCTCTCCTGCCCATTCCAGTGGTCTGATATTTCTCCCTTCTTTGGGTCATCTCTCCTCCCTCCTAGTGTAACATGTTTCCCTCCCTCCTCTCCACCACTATCATGTCCAACAATTCTCCCTCTTTCTTCCTTTCCCCATATACAGGGCAGGATTAACCAATAGGCCAAGTAGGCACATGCCTAGGGCCCGTAATGGTCAGGGGGGCCCGATGAAGGAGGGCATCAACATTGTTTTTTCCAAACGGCGATGGGCTCCTCCAGCATCGATTGGCAATGTGGGCCCCCTGATTGGCAATGCGGGCCCCACCCCAATTGGCAATGCAGCCCCCCCCCCCCATCGACGGAAAGTAAGACAAGCAATCAATGCAGGTAAGAAAGGCAATGGGAACTGTAATTGTGCAAGCGGTGCTGCTTGCCCAAAGCTTCCCTCTGATGCAGCTTCCTGTTTCCGCCTGGGCGCATGGTGGGGTGGGGCAGGGCAGGGGGTCCAGTGTACTTGTGTGCCTAGGGGCCCTCGATGAATTAATCCTGCCCTTCATATACATCATCTCTCTTTCCCTCTCACACCACACACCTATGTCCAACAATTCTCCATTCCTTTTCCCTCCTCCACTGCAGCATTTATTTCTCTCCCTTCCCACAACTCTACCTGTGCAGCATCTCTCTTTTCCTCCTTCCCAACCCTTTCCAGTATGTTCAGTATCTGTCTTTCCCAACCCCCTGAGCATCTGCCCTCCCTGCCTTCCCAACTCCTTACCCCCTGCACCCAGCCTCTTCCTTCTAGGCCCTGCACCCAGCTCCCTTCCTTCCTTCCCTCCCTCTTCTGTCAGACTCTGCACCCAGCTCCCTTTCCTCCCAACCCCTGTCAGGCTCTCACCCAGCTCCCTTCCTTTCTTCCTTCCCTCCCCTGTCAAACTCTGCACCAAGCTCCCTTCCCTTCCAACCCTTGTCAGACTCTGCACCCAGTCTCCCTCCCTCCCAAGCTCTGCAATGCACCCTGCCCCTTATTCCTACCTCCTCCCGGTTGGTGGCAGCTGATTTCTTCTGCCGCTGAGCAGCAACCAGAAGGAGCGCACTTTGGCACTGCCTGCTTGATGCTCAGCAGATTTTTTGACTGGCTCCCATGAATTCTAGTGATTCATGAGAATTTGCAGGAGCCAGTCAAAGAAGCTGCTGAGCACCAAGCAGGCAGTGCCAAAGTGCGCTCCTGCTGATTGCCGCTCATCGGCAGAAGAAATCAGCTGCCACCGATTGGGTTAGCAGTGGGCAGGATCACAGAAAGCTCGCTCCTACCCGCGGCTCCCCTGGACCACCAGGGATCAAATTTTGGGAAGGCTCCGGCCCCTGTGCACCCCCCTCCCCCATTCCGGCGCCTATGAGTCACATTTGAAAAAGATGATTAAAACATTTAAGAATACATTGATTGATCTGCACAATGAAGATAAGTCATAAGAACACTTAAAGCTGTTGATGGAGTTCTCTCTCACCCGTTCTCTCCCTTTGGGTGCCTTTATCCTTTTCAGTTTATGTGATACATTGGGGGTATTCTAGAGAGATTTGGAAAAATATTTGTAGAATCCTTTCCTGGTGTTCTGTGTATATCCAGGACATAGTTTCTTTTCATGATGTGAAGGGTCAGGACTGAGGAAGGATGGGGGCTGGTGGCAGTGGTTCCCAACCCTGTCCTGGGGGACCACCAGGCCAATTGGGTTTTCAGGATAACCCTAATGAATATGCATAGAGCAGATTTGCATGCCTGGCACCTCCATTATATGCAGATCTCTCTCATGCATATTCATTAGGGCTATCCTGAAAATCCGACAGACCTGGTGGTCCCCCCAGGACAGGGTTGGGAACCACTGGCCTAGAGCATCCACAAAATCTCTATACCCCTCTAGAATTCACCAATGACAAAAGCAGTGCCATCTGCATGGCTAAAACAGATGCATGCCTGGAAGTACATATAGAGGAACATAAATCAGGTTATTTGGGTAAATTATCTGTATAAGTTCTACTTCTTCTGTTTTGTCTGGTATCAATGCCACAGAATTTGCTTTGTCCTTTTACTTTAGAGAGGAAAAAGGTGTGAAAAGAGGTGGGCACAACACAGCTAAATGGACCATGCCACCCTGAGGATCTTAACCTCACACCTGTGGTCTCTGAGCTTTTTCATGTGGTAAGGTTGAAATTTGAAAGAACCTAATTATTTCTTTGGATTCTGCTCACTTCAATCATCTTTCTGTGTTCTATTATGTGCCCAGTATATGGTAATGCTTTCCTTTGCATCCTTATATAAAAAAAAGAAATAAAGAAAAAAAAATTACAATCTGGTCATTAATGTGTCAATTTTAACTCTATACATATACTATAGTGTAGATAGACACTACACTGGCTCTTTTCCCTGTGGACTTTACACCAGTTTTCATACTTTTCCTTTGAAAATCACTGGGGAAAAATGCCCCCAGAGATTTGCACATCCTTTTCCCTGAAAAACAAGGTGTGTTGGTTTCAAAATGCTTCCCTCAACTCAACTTTGCCTCTGAGCTCCTACAGGTACGCACATTGTTCATCCTTGTATATGCTTTTACTCATCTGTATACTGACTTCTGTGGTACGTAAATTAATGGGAACACTTTTAAAACCGATACTAGTGCAGTTTCTAGAATCCAGTGGATTACAGAACCTGAGGCAAAATTGATTCACTAGAGGCAGGTCTTGACAGACAAATCTGATCAATATTTTTGATTGAGTGACTGGAGAATTGGATGGAGGGAGTGCGCTAGATGTGGTGTATTTAGATTTTAGCAAAGCCTTTGACAGTGTTCTACTCAGGCATCTAATAAATAAACTGGGTGCCCTCGGGATCGGCCCCATAGTGACAGACTGGGTCAGGAGCTGGTTGAGTGGAAGGAGACAGAGGGTAGAGGTCAATGGAGAGCTCTTTGAGGAAAGGGATGTTACCAGTGGTGTGCCTCAAAGTTCGATTCCTGGGCCTGTTCTTTTTAACATTTTTGTAAGTGATATTGCTGAAGGGTTGCTTCTTTGTGGATGATACCAAAATGTGCAATAGAGTAGACACTAGAGAATGACACGGTGACAAAATTCATCACTGTTCCCTTTCCCGCGGATAACCACGGGAAATAATCCCATGTCATTTTCTAGTGTCTATTTCAACCTCGGTCCTTCTACACCAGCATTTTTCAAAGCAAAGCTTGCGGGTCAGTGGTTGTAGCCATTCATACTCTCATTCTTATGTGAGCCAAGGATAAGATGTGATTGGCTCTTAGG
The DNA here is from genome assembly GCF_902459505.1 of Geotrypetes seraphini. Classification (NCBI taxonomy): domain Eukaryota; kingdom Metazoa; phylum Chordata; class Amphibia; order Gymnophiona; family Dermophiidae; genus Geotrypetes; species Geotrypetes seraphini. The sequence goes on from NC_047093.1 coordinate 31,064,821, forward strand.
CACTGGTGGAATGAGGCATTATGACATCACAATATCTGCTCTGGATACCAGAGACTGTCATTCTGTAGTGTCTGTTTCAACCTCAGTCCTTCTACACCAGCATTCTTCAAAGCAAAACTTGTGGGTCATTGGTTGTGGCCATTCATACTCATTCTTATGTGAGCCAAGGATAATGAAGCCATTGTGACATCACTGATGTGACTGGCTCTTAGGTACTTTTGGAATGAGGCATTATGACATCACAATATCTGCTCTGGATACCAGAGACTGTCATTCTTTAGTGTCTGTTTCAACCTTAATCCTTCTTCACCAGCATTCTTCAAAGCAAAGCTTGCGGGTCAGTGGTTGTGGCCATTCATACTCTGATTCTTTCTTCTCTCATAAGAACATAAGAACATAAGTGTTGCCTCTGCCGGGTCAGACCAGGGGTCCATCGTGCCCGGCAGTCCGCTCCCGCGGCGGCCCCCCAGGTCCACGACCTGAAAGTGTTCCCTACCTAACCTAAAATATCCATACCCTATTCGCTCAATGTACGGTAAACCTCTATCTGTACCCTGTTATCCCCTTTGCTTCCAGGAAGTCATCCAGTCCCTTTTTGAACCCCAGAATTGTACTCTGTCTTATTACCTCTCCGGGAAGCGCGTTCCAGGTGTCCACCACCCTCTGAGTGAAGAAGAACCGCCTTGCATTCGTTGTGAATCTGTCTCCTCTCAGTTTTTCTGAATGACCTCTTGTTTTAGTTGTCCCTGCTAGTCTAAAGAATCTGTCCCTCTCCACCTTCTCTATGCCTTTCATGATTTTATAAGTTTCTATCATGTCCCCTCTCAGTCTCCGCTTTTCCAGGGTAAAGAGCCCCAGCCTGTCTAACCGTTCGGCATATGAAAGGTTCTCCATACCCTTTATCATCCTCGTTGCCCTCCTCTGGACCCTTTCGAGTATTGCCATGTCCTTCTTGAGGTATGGCGACCAGTATTGGACGCAGTATTCCAGATGTGGGCGCACCATTGCTCGATACAGTGGCAGGATAACTTCTTTTGTTCTGGTAGTGATACCTTTTTTGATAATGCCCAACATTCTGTTCGCTTTTTTTGAGGCCGCTGCACATTGTGCCGCCGGCTTCATTGTGTTATCTACCAATACCCCCAGATCTTTTTCTTGGCTGCCTTCCCCGAGTACCCTCCCTCCCATCGTATAGCTGTACCTGGAGTTCCCCTTCCCTATGTGCAAGACCTTACATTTCTCCACATTGAAGCTCATCTGCCATTTTTTTGCCCACTCACTCAGTTTGTTCAGGTCGTTTTGCAATTCTTTGCATTCTTCAACAGTTCTGGCCCTGCTGGAGAGTTTTGTGTCATCCGCGAACTTGATAACTTCGCACTTTGTCCCCGTTTCTAGATCATTAATAAATATATTGAACAGCAATGGTCCCAGCACTGACCCTTGCGGAACACCACTTGTGACCCCTATCCAGTCAGAGTAGTGCCCCTTTATTCCTACCCTCTGTTTCCTGCCCGCCAGCCAATTTTTGATCCATCTGTACACGTCCCCTTCCACCCCGTGACTCCACAGTTTCTTCAGTAAGCGTTCATGGGGCACCTTGTCAAAGGCTTTTTGGAAATCTAGATATATAATGTCTACTGGGTCACCTTGGTCCAATTGCTTACTTATCCCCTCAAAGAAATGCAGTAGATTTGTCTGGCATTTGTCTGGCATTTGTCTGGCATTTGTCTGGCATCCTTAAAGAATGACATGAAGATGGTTTCCCCTGGTTATCCGCGGGGACGGGAACGGTGATGAATTTTGTCACCGTGTCATTCTCTAGTAGACACCCCTGCATGGTGTGAATAACATGAAGAAGGACCTAGCAAAGCTTGAAGAATGGTCTGAAATTTGGCAGCTTAGATTTAATTCAAAGAAAAGCAAGGCCATGCATTTGGGCTGCAGAAACCTGAGGGAACGGTACAATTTAAGGGGTAAAGAACTTTTGTGCATGAAAGAGGAGCAGAATTTGGGTGAGATAGTATGTGATAATTTTACACGGCCAAACAATTTGAAAAGGTGGCTGCAAAAGCTAGAAGGATGCTTGGGGGCATAGGGAGAGGAATGGCCAGTAGGAAAAAGGAGATATTGATTCCCCTGCATAAGACTCTGGTGAGACCTCATTTAGAATATTATTTATGTATTTTAGTATTTATATACCACTTATAACCTAAGTGGTTTACATTCAGGTACTCAAATAATTTTTCCCTATCTGTCCTGGGGGGCTCACACTCAATCTAATGTACCTGGGGCAAGGGGGAATTAAGTGACTTGCCTAGGGTCACAAGGAGCAGCATGGGATTTGAACTCACAACCTCAGGTGCTGAGGCTTTAGCTCTAACCACTATGCCACACACTCCCCTATTGTGTAGGATTCTGAAGACCAAACCTCCAAAAAGATATAAATAGGATGGAATCCGTCCATATGAAGGCTACTAAAATGGTTGGTGGTCTACTTCAGTGTTTATCAACTTCTTCAAGCCAAGTACCCCGTAAGTCTATCAAATATCAACTGAGTACCCCTGACTACTGACCGCCCAAGCTCTGCCCAGTCCCCACCCCCATTACTAATTGTAATGCAATTTCTTCCATTCATTTTTCATATACACAGCAAATATAAATTCCCAAAACTGACACATTTCAATCACTATATTGAATATAAAATCATTTCCCCTACCTTTGTTGCCTGGTGATTTTATTTTTCTAATCATCTGTCCCAGTCTCTGGTTGCACTTCCTTCTATCTGTGCACTTAACTGTGTTTCCAGGGCCTTCTTATCCATTGACTTTTTTTTGCTCTCCATCACTTTCTGCCCTGCATCTATCTTTTCTAACAAAAGCAGGGGTAATATTTTTATATAGGAAGTCAGTAAAGTCGTTTTGTGAGATTGAAAAACTGACTGACATACACAAAAAATCTCAAGAGATCAATTGGAATCATTGTGTGATCCTTTCTTGAGCGATTAACAGTCACGGACATCTAAATTGTGTTTCAGCCTTTAATTGTTGAGTGAAAACTATATAAATTTACAGCTGGGTCTCCTGAAGCAGATATCGAAACGGGGTCGCGTTGGGACCCTATAGAATCACTCCTCAAAAGATAAGTGAGGTTATACCAATGTTCCAGTGATTTTTGAATGCAAATATATATATATATATAAATAGAAAAACAAAGAATATAATTTGATTTTTTAATACTATCTAAGAAGACATAAAGTGCTTGTTACACCTCAGAGAGTGACATATTTAATATCAAGTATGCTATGACTGGATGGTAAACTCTTGCTCCAAGAGGGGGTTACCTCCCCCTCTTCAGAGTTTCACTTTTCTGAGCGTATTCAAATATAGGATCACTCTCAAGATTTTTTGTGTATGTCAGTCAGTTTTTCAATCTGCATCTATCTTTGGCATTAACTTTTAACTTTCAATTTTTCAAATTTTCTGCTTTCTTCTCAAAATCTATTTTTCCATCTTACCTTCCCTTCCTATCTCTCTCCTTCCCTCCCCGTTTCCATGGTCTGACATCTCTCTCCTTCCCCCTCCCCCCTCCAGTAGTCTGGCATCTCTTTCCTCCTTCCATCCAGTTGTCCGACATTTCTCTCCTTCCTTTCCCCCCCTCCCACTGTGTGGCATTCCTCTCCCCTCCTTTTTTTCCTCCTCTCTGCCCCCCCCACTCCTTCCCTGTCCCCCACTGCTACGCGTGCATGCTACTTCCCTTCCCCCGAACCTCTGTAATGTTCCTGGTGCGAGCAGCAACCCCCAACCTGCTATTGTGTCAGCGTCAGCTCTTCCTCTGATGTCACTTCCTGGACCCACGCCTAGGTAGTGATGTCAGAGGAAGAGTCGATGGTGGCGCAACAGCAGCTTGGGGGGGGGCTGCTGCTCATTACAAGGAACATTACAAAGGTCCAGGGCAAAGGAAGTGGTGTGTGCACAGCAGGAGGGGGCAGGGAAGGAATGTGTGGAGATGGGGTGGAGAATAAGGCCAGGAGAGGTGCCACTGCTCTGGGCACTTCTCACCCTCACTACACCACTGGATCAGTTCACACTATTCCCCCTGATTTAATGTCATTGTTGTTTGCTTTTCAGTTGCACATATTCTAAAATCTTCGCACACATATAAAAAAACATGTATAGATATGAGATGGGGGTGGGATATAAATCTTTTAGGTATATATTGTTATGGAATTATCAAGTGATAATGTAATATGTTGTGTTCATATTTTAATGTACACTTGATGTATATGTTAAAATGAATAAAGATTTGAAGAAAAAAAAAAACACACCTCTGCATAACATACTGGGATGCAAAAGCAGGTGCCCATTTATTGAAGACCTGGCAGAACAAAGCTTTTTTAAAGCCATGGATTCAACATATCCATAACAGACTCCCCTCCCTCCCTGTCCTCTTTATGCTTCTCCTGACGCTAGCCCTGCAATTATACTCTTGGATGACAGAAGGATCATTTCTGGAGCCAGCCAGCTGCTACTCTGAAGCAATGAAGCACGGAGCTGGGGAGTAAAGATGAAGGCAGGTATACATTAATAGAACTAAGACGAGAGACATTTTCTTTTGTGCTTGCTTTCTGCCAATGAAATTGAAACGTTAATGGCCAGCAAAGACAGTATACTAATGTTGCTCCTCTAGAAAGAGCCTTCACGCTATGTGATTTATACAGAAAAGTGAGAGGCTTCCCACTTCCTTTTCCACATGATGCCTTTTTACTGCTGCCCATTCCAACCCCTTTGGATGGTTTAACAAGTCTAAAACCTTTCCTTGCACTCCCAGTCTTAGATCTGGACAATTTTCCAGAAAAACAGTAGTGTGGTCACTGTGTTTGTCCAATTTAAAGGTTGATGCATTTAGGGGAGAATTCTATAAACGATGCACAATAAAGATGAGCCCTGGGAAAAAAAAAATCAGTGCTAAGCCCTAGTCTTTACAAAGTGCTTAATGTCAATTCCCATGACTAACCAGAGTTATGCCTGCTGAAACCTGGTGTAAATGCTGGCACCCAAGTTTGGTGTAATGAGGCAGTATTCTTTTTTTTTTTTTAATCAATTTTTATTGAAAATTGCAACAGTGACTGTACAACCAGCAAATAACACAGCCATGAGTATAACAAAACAAGCATTAATCAAAAAAGGGGAGCAGACCACTCGCCATAAGAGCCACAGATCGCCAGTAAAGAACAGCAAGCTACTGTCGCTTCTATCTCTTCAATATCACCAAAATTTGCCCCTTCCTCTCTGAGCACACTACCCGGACCCTTGCCCAAGCTTAGATTACTGCAATCTACTCCTAACTGGTCTCCCGCAGTGTCGCTCTGCTGCGTGACTCATCTTCTACCAACCTTGCTAAGCTCATGTCACTCTTCTCCTTCAGTCACTTCACTGGCTCCCTATCTGCCATCGCATACAGTTCAAGATCTTATTGCTGACCTACAAGAGTGTTCATTCTGCTGCCCCTCAATATTTCTCCTCGCTTCTCTCTCCTTATGCACCTCCCAGAGAACTCCGTTCCTAAGATAAGTCACTCTTAACGTTACCCTTCTCCTCCACTGTCAATTCCAGACTTCATTCCTTTCATCTAGCTGCCCTCTATGCCTGGAATAAATTACCCGAGTTTGTCTGTCAAGCCCCTTCCCTTGTTTAAAAGCAGACTGAAAACCCACCTTTTTGATATGGCTTTCAATCCTTAACCCTACGCCAGAAGATTAACTGTTCCCCTTAACTGTATCCATGACATCCTGTTTGTCTGTTTAGATTGTAAGCTCTTTGAGCAGGGACTCTCTTCTTTGTGACTCTGTACAGCGTTGCATGTGTCCGGTAGTGCTATAGAAATAATTCATAGTAGCAGTAGTAGTAGTGTGAAGAGTTTCAGTCTTTGAGAAGCAGAGCTGAGATTGTGATGTCATAATGCCTCATTCCACCAATAAGAGCCAACCTCATCAGTGATGTCAAAATGGCTTGATTGTCCTGTACTCCCTGCTGCCCTCCAACTCAGCCAGCCGATTAACCGTTCCCCTTAACTGTATCCATGCCATCATGTTTGTCTGTCTTGCCTGTTTAGCTTGTAAGCTCTTTCGAGCAGGGACTGTTTCTTACTCTTTGTGACTCTGTACAGTGCTGTGTGCGTTTGGTAGTGCTATAGAAATAATTAAGTAGTACTGGTCTACAGTCCAATCGCAACCCTCATTTTATTGTATGTAATATTCCCCGCAAGCACTCACCCGATCTGTCCATCTCTCATGCAACCAAACCCCCATATTCACCATGCTAAACTCACCAAACAGACCGCACCCATTCCACCCCACTCATCTACCCACCTGTCCCAGACATCCAGACTCTGCAAGAGCAGTTGGCAGAGACTCAAGGAACCTTTGCTATCCTGAAATGGCCTAAGATGATCCACGGCCTGGACAACTCTGCAATAGTTCTTTCCAAAGGTCCACATAGAACAGTTGTTCTATCTGCACAGTGGAGGAGTACTTATGGATCTCGAACTGGGCGGTCTCCGCTATTTGATTAAGCCACCGAGAGTAAGACGCCGCCCGGTCCGATACCCAATGTCTCTTAAGCACCAAAATTGCCAAATAGAGAAACTTCCTCTGCGGTAAAGAAAGCCCAGTTCTCATCAATTCTCGCTCGTCCCCCAGTAATAATATCTATAATAATAAAATGCTAAGCACGCATGCGCACTCTTACCGCGTGCTTCTCTGATCCCTGATCTATCGGGCTGTGGCAGTAGGAGTGCGCTTGCGTGCCAGACAAGCCTCCCTGCTCTCCACCTCTCCACCTCACGCCGCTGCAGAAACGGCCCCACACTCGCGGCTCGGCTTCAGGCTCACTTCATCCCTTGCTGCCCCCCCACCCCTTCCCTTCCCGCGATCCGAACGGCTCACTTAGTCCCTTCCCGCCCCCCTTCCCTTTCCGTGATCTGAACAGCTCACTTAGTCCCTTCCCGCCCCCCCCCTTCCCTTCCCGCGATCCGACCGGCTCACTTAGCCCCTTCCCGCCCCCGCTTTCCTTCCGCAGTCCCGACTCCAAACCTGCCGACTCCAGCAGCCTGCAGCACTCTACACATGCTGCTTCGAGGCCTTCTACTGCCCTGATTTACTCTGGCACGTCCCTGATGACATCATCAGAGATCAGACAGACAAAGGGGGCCAGGGAGAGAGACAGACAGAAAGAAAGGCAGCAGGAGGGGGAGAGAGAGACAGAAATAAAGACAGACAGACATGTATTCTAGCACCCATTAATGTAACGGGCTAAAATACTAGTCCTATAATAAGAGGCAGTATTCTGTAAGTACACGTGCAACTTTTTGGAGCACCCGTGACATGCCCTTGGCTCTCCCATGGCCACATTATATTATATTACATTAGTTTATTTTATTCCACCGATACCTTGTGGTTCTAGCGCTAAAATTCTGCGGGCGCTAAAAACGTTATCGCAGCTTAGTAAAAGGAGCCCTTAGTGTATAGCTGAGCTGGTGATATAGGAAATAACTGTATACTTGTGTGCCTATAAATAGGAGCTCAAAAGGCACCAGGTATACGGAGCCTATTCTACAAAGAAGCATGGCAGCAAAGGTATGTGCTTACCTATAATTTAGGCGTGAGTACATTCTCCAGCCATAAAGCCGGTGTACATGCTTGGGCCCAAATGCTGGAGATATGTATATTTTGAAACATTCTGTAATTTACACAGTTACAAGTACATCCTACCCAATGGTGAAGTAAGGGTGAGCGACGCCCGGGTGCGCTGGCGCCCCTCCCCCACCCTCTTCCCCGCCCTCCCTGCCAGGCACACGCCCCCTTCCCTTTCCCCATACCTTTTTAACTTCTGCGGTGTGAGCAGCGCGCCCGCGTTGATGTTGACGCGCCCTTCAACGTCACTTCCTAGGTGCGGGTCCCGGAAGTGACATCAGAGAGAGCGTCGATGCTGACGCGGGCAGCAACCTCGCGCCAGGGAAGTACAAAAGGTACGGGAGAAGGCAAGAGGTGCGCGTGCGTGGCAAGGGGAGAAGCGGGTTGGGGCGGAGAGGAGGAGGGGCGCCACGCCCTTAGCGGACCGCCCCCTTGCCCCCCCCTTACTATGCCACTGGCCCTACCCATGCTTTACCTCAACAATGCCTCTGTGTATGTTCTTGTGTAAAATATACACTTTTTAGAGAATAGCGATCAGGTGGGATTTATTTATTTTAAAAGTTTCTATACCGTCTAATTCAGGGGTGGGCAACTCCGGTCCTCGAGGGCCGGAATCCAGTTGAGTTTTCAGGATTTCCCCAATGAATGTGCATTGAAAGCAGTGCATGCAAATAGATCTCATGCATATTCATTGGGGAAATCCTGAAAACCCAACTCGAGGACCGGAGTTGCCTACCCCTGGTCTAATTCCTAGGCGGTTTACAAATGTTCTATTAACACACTGGACTTGTATGAATAAATCTCTACTGTTTCTCCAACTGTGCTCTCAGATGCCTGCACCGGTGACTCATATAGGATATCTAACCGATTCTTAGAAGAAAAAGGTATCTTTCATCGAGCGCAGTGTGATTTTTGATGTGACAATATATGACTATGCTATAGTTGAGTGCCAGTTTAAATGCTTCTAAAGTGCTCTCGTGCAAATCAACTAAAATAACAAAATAACAGAAACCAGCACATCTTTTAGATCTCTCTAGCGCCAATATTTTTGTAGTAGCAATATGCAATTATTATTGCCCAACGGGGACCCGTTTCACCGATGTTACGGCTTCATCAGGGGTCTATGAAGTTGCTACAACAAAATCAAAACAATACTATGTCATAAATCAGGAACAACGAAATAATTATTGAAATATGAGAGGAAGTACTCACTGTGCAGCTACGTTCTGCTTTAGAAACAAAATGGCGCTGTTAACTTCTAAACGCCAACGCATGCGCTTATATCAATATTACAATTATGTTGCTTTGCGCATGCGTGTCTCTATTCAACATACTAATTAAAATCTCCATCGTCTGTTAAAAAGGAGATATGTATGCGAAACTCTTTTAGAAAAAATTCTTTTAGAAAAAATCTTCTTTTAGATAAAAGAACTCCAATCTATTATCGTATTCAATCCCCTAGGTTTGATAGTTTCTAATTTAAATATCAAGCGAGTCTCTCGCTGGAGCAATCTTCTTTTTCTATCTGCACCTCGGATATTTTGTGTCTCTTTGTCTACGCAAAAACTTCTTAAATCTTCGAACATATGTGACTTCTGTATACAATGTTCCGCCAAAGGAGCATTGAGTTTCTTAAGTTTCAGGTTGGATTTATGTTCAGCCATCCTAATCCTAAAAGATCTTGTTGACATACCTACATAAAGTTTGTTGCAGGGGCAAAGGATGACATAAGAGAAGAGGTGAGCCGGGGACGCACAAGGGAGGAGGACCAAGCAGGCAGGCAGATCGGGGTCGCGGCGAGAGATAGCTCCGCCCACCCCCATCACGTCACATACTCTTACATTTACTCTCTCCCTTTTTGTTATGGCAGGGCGGACGAGGAGTGTGAAAACTACAAGCAAGGTTGGCATCCCCTGCACTGAAGTGATCCAGGAGATGAACTCGGCCTACACACAGATGGAGGAGAACACAGCCCCGGGAAAGGATGTCTCCGTGCAGACCGAGGCCATCCCACAGCAGTACATCACGGCCTCTACACAGACAGAGGAGGTCGGTCAGCGGGATGAAGACATTATGCAGGAACTAAGAAGCCTTAGAGAGGAGGTGAAACGTCTGAGAGGCATTAGAGAGGATGAGGCCTGCATCGATGGGATAGTGCAGGAACTATCCCAAATCACAGAACGGGCCCGTGACGGATCACCCATGATGACTCCAGGGCCGCCGACAAAGAAACCAACTGTTGCTCCAGGGCACGGGCCTCGGCTGGATGCAAAGCAAAGCATGGATGACCCATTTCAGAAATTTGAGTTCACACCAGCTGATGTTTACAAAGAACTGTCAAGACTCAAGTGAACAAAGCCATGGGACCGGACAATCTGCACCCAAGAGTGCTCAGAGAGCTATGCGATGTTTTGGCGGAACCGTTAGCCATGCTCTTCAATCTCTCCCTAAGTACGGGGAGAGTCCCACTGGACTGGAAAACTGCCAATGTTGTTCCTCTGCACAAAAAGGGTTGCAGAGCGGAGGCTGCGAATTACAGACCAGTAAGTCTCACATCAATAGTGTGTAAACTCATGGAGACTCTACTTAAAGGGAAATTAGACACGATATTGGATGAGGAGAATCTGAGGGATCCCTGTTAACATGGATTCACTAGGGGCAGGTCATACCAATCCAATCTTATCAGCTTCTTTGACTGGGTGACAGGAAAGCTAGACTCGGGAGAGTCTCTGGACATAGTGTACTTGGATTTTAGTAAAGCGTTTGACAGTGTCCCACACTGTAGACTATTAAACAAGATGAAATCGATGGGGTTAGGTGAGAAACTAACGGCATGGGTCAATGATTGGCTGAGTGGAAGACTTCAGAGGGTGATGGTCAATGGCACCCTCTCTAAAACATCGGAGGTGACTAGCGGAGTGCCGCAGGGCTCAGTCCTGGGACCATCTCTTTTTAACATATTCATAAGGGACTTGACTCGAGGGCTTCAGGGAAAAGTAGCGCTGTTTGCCGACGCCGCCAAACTGTGTAATATAGTAGGTGAAAGCGATCTCACGGATGGCATGGCGCAGGATCTGATCAAGTTGGAAAACTGGTCCTCAACATGGCAGCTGGGCTTCAATGCAAAGAAGTGTAAGGTGATGCATCTTGGCAGCAGAAATCCATGCAGAACATACACCTTGAATGGAGAAACACTAGCTACGACCTCAGAAGAACGGGACTTGGGAGTAATCATCAGTGCAGACATGAAGGCTGCCAAACAAGTAGAGAAGGCCTCATCCAAGGCAAGGCGGATGATGGGATGTATCAATAGAAGCTTCGTCAGCTGTAAACCTGAAGTCATAATGCCACTGTACAGAACCATGGTGAGACCTCATCTGGAGTACTGTGTGCAATTCTGGAGGCCACATTACCGTAAAGATGTACTTCGAGCTGAGTCAGTCCAGCGAATGGCCACTAGGATGGTCTCCGGACTCAAGGGTCTCTCATACGAGGAAAGACTGGGCAAGTTGCAGCTCTACTCTCTAGAGGAGCGCAGGGAGAGGGGTGACATGATTGAGACATTTAAGTACGTCACAGGTCGCGTCGAGGTGGAAAACGACATATTCTTTCCTAAGGGACCTTCAGTCACAAGGGGGCACCCGCTCAAGCTCAGAGGAGGAAGATTTGGTGGTGACACCAGGAAGTATTTCTTTACAGAAAGGGTGGTGGATCACTGGAACAAACTACCAGTGCAGGTGATCGAGGCCACTAGAGTGCTCGACTTTAAGAATAAATGGGACATCCACGTGGGATCTCTACGTGGGTTGAGCAGCACTCTGACTTAATGGGGTGGGACAGTAGAGTGGGCAGACTTGATGGGCTATAGCCCTTTTCTGCCCTCATCTTTCTATGTTTCTCTGTTTCTATAAGTTATATGGTCAGAGGAACAACTCAAAAATTGTTTGATGGAATATGCTTTCCCATTTTGTGGATTTATGAATTCTTTTTGAGATACCGTAATTGCACAGATGCTACATCTTCCACATTTGAAAAAAACGGATTGTAAAAGGTTCTTATCAGTCCCACACAGTGGAGGATTTAATGTTGGAAATAAAACATCTCCTTTAAATTTCTCTCTCTGGAAAATGCTATGCGTAAATCCATTTTCTCAAATATCGGGTTAGTTTTCAAAATCCGCCAATTCTCTCTTAGAATAGCAGCAATATCATTGCCTTTGGCTGAGTACTTCAAATCGCAAATCATTATTTGTTCTTCTTGTCTCTCTTTATCTGTGCGTTTCTCTTGCAATAACCATTCTCGATGGTAATATTTTGCTCTCTTGTATGCTTTTTTCAAGATGTTCTCTGGATAAGCTCTGGATGCCAGTCTCTGCATCAATTGTTTTGATTGTCTTTGAAAACTCTTATCAGTAGAACACTTACGTTTTAGGCGTAAGAATTGTGAAAAAGGCAAATTCTTTTTGAGACTAACTGGATGACAGCTATGGAAATTTAAAGAAGTGTTTCTATCAGTAGGTTTCACATAGATGTCAAATTCAAAATGATCTTTTTCTTGGATGATCTTCAAATCCAGGTATTCTATTTGAATGGTGCATAGTGAATTTCAAATTTGAATCACAGGTATTTAACCAATTGGAGAAACTTGTCAAATCTTCTACTTTGCCACTCCACAGCATCAATATGTCATCTATGTATTTATTGACAAAATCAATTTCTACACAAGTAACATCATGCAGGAAGGCACATTTTTTATTAACCCTGTAGATAAAAGAAAATATTCTCTAACAGCTTATACTACCTGTGACTCAAGAGGTATAGTTTATGCTATAAGCTGCTCTTGTAATTTAATCTACATTGGGCAAACCTCTAGACAACTGAAAACTAGACTTATTGAACATAGATCATGTTTATCCCGAGCTAGAATGGAGGCACCAATGGTTCAACATTGTCTGGATTTCAATCACATATTCTCTGAACTACAATTGAACAACTATATCCCTCTAGTAAAGGAGGTGACTTTAAGGCTTTCCTTAGACAAAGAGAACAAAGATGGATATTTGCATTGAAAACTTTTATTCCATCTGGTCTGAATGCCAAGGTAGAATGGCACGTGTTTTTTTAAACTACGTGTATAGTTTTACTGGAATGGCTATTTTCCCGTGTTCCTTGAACTGTGATTGGTCTAGAGCTACTTCCTTTTGCCTTGTTAAAGCCCAGACAAATGCCGAGTCACCATTTTCTAAGCGGCAGCTCTTTTTTTTGAGAGTAAGTAATTTGATTATTGATATGGTAGCAATATAGCTATAAGAAAAACTTATTAGATTTATCATGTCTTTCAGATAATCCCCTGATGCAGCCGATGCGCGAAACAGGGCCTATCGGGATATCTATATGAAGCGATGAATGATATCTAATGTTACTTTCTAAGTGTAGGGAAACTGCACTGGGTTTTTGACTGCAGTCCGCAGCGATTTTTTGCAGTACTATCAGACAAGATTGACAAGATAAGTGCCTTGCCTACTATGAGTGCTTAAATCAAACTTTAAAATATATTTAACACTGTTTTAAAAATAGTACGGAGTTTTGATGTATTTCTCTATGGCAACTAAGTACTTGCCATAGAAAGTTTCTTCAGATTGTGGAAATTGAAGAGCAAAAGGCATATGTTTCTGATAATACGAATTTAGATGAATATTATTTTTGTGTGAATCTATGTATCTATACCATCTTACTATATGAGTATCAAAAGGAGAATGATCTATCCAGGTTGATTCAAATTCTTCCATATATAGGTTGGCTATTGACGGTGCGAAAACAGTCCCCATAGCTACTCCTATTTTTTGCTTATAAAATTGCCTTTTATATAAGAAAAAGTTTTCTTTCATTGCTAGTCTTGCTAAATTTAATAGAAAATTCGTTGGTATCGTATGGTGTCTCGCTCTTCTATTGAGAACTTCTGTAATTATATTTAAAACTTCATCTTGGGGAATGGAGGTGTAAAGTGAGATAACATCGAGAGTCACTTAAATTAAAGGAAACTGTTCTCTGGAGACTTCATTTAATTTTACCATTACTTCTCTTGCATCTTGAATGTAAGAACTTATTTTGGGTACTTCATCTTTTAAGAATTGATCAATAAATTTAGACAAGGGTTCCAGAACCGACCTTCTGGATGACATTATTTGAAATGCTCTATACCTTGTCTTAGTCACTCCTAGGTATAGGGCATTGCAATAGTCAAGCCTCGACAAAACCATAGCCTACAGTGCGAAAATCAAAGGACAACAACATCAGCTTCACTCATAAGAGCATCTCCGGATCAGACCCTGGGTCCATCAAGTCCGGTGATCCGTACATGCGGAGGCCCCACCAGGTGTACCATGGCCTAGTTTTAGTCCCCATATCACCGTATGCTTCTCAAGGGAGATGTGCGTCTAATTTACCCTTACTCGTATCACTCTATGCCACTCTTAAGGAGATGTGCATCTAGTTTACCCTTAAATCCTAGAACGGTGGATTCTTCAATTACTTCCTCTGGGATAGCATTCCAGGTGTCCACCACTCGCTGCGTGAAACAGAACTTCCTGATATTCATCCTGGGGCCAGTAAGTGTATTTGTGCAAGACATATTTGCACAGTCTTTACCACTTGACAATTCATTTTTAGACCTGAATCAAGTCTAACTCCTAAGATTGTTATTGATTCTTTCACAGCAAGAACTGCATTTACGCACAAAAGTGCACACATATGTATGTATATACTATTATTCTAATGATTTGCATATGTAATTAGCACTTATATATTAGGACATATTTTACAGAATTATTCCCATCAAATGCAACCTCCAGATCCAGCCTGATTGTGATGCATAAAAATTTCTCCCTCAGATTGGATCTCTGCAAAAGCTTTCACTCGTGGCGTTATGAAGGAGCTGAAATTTATTTATTTATTTATTTATTTTTATTCAATGAATTTTTACAATAAACAAGTCAATATACTTGCATTAAGGATTCAGAAATAATATACATCAAGCACAAAAATATGCTTAATATAATATCAAAAAACCTGAAGATTAATTACCTATTTATTTAGTCCACAATTTGGATCCAAGAAAAAGGAAAAATTAACAATTAGAAAAACAAATAAGATAAAATAATCTTATTAGATGGGATCAGAGACATAGATAACCCCCAGACAGCCGGTTCGTTACACTGTGGGTGATACAATGGGGCTAATAATGACTCTCCCCCCTCCCCCTCTGGCTTTAACAAATTCAGATAACTGTCTTGGCTAAAAAAAATGGAAAGTTATTTTCCTTCTAAGGAAACACAGCATTTTGCAGAAAATTTTAAGACAAATAAAGCGCCTAGGGCCAAAACCCTAGGCCTATAGCTTAGGAAACCTCTTCTTCTTTTCTGTGTTTCTTTAGACACATCAGGAAAGATTCGAATACTTGAGCCAAGAAACTTATCATTCATATGTCTAAAATATGTCCATAGAATCAAGTCCCTATCAAATTCTAGGTCAAAAGACACAATAAGAGTAGTTCTCTCAGTTATAACTTCAAGTGAGTCTTCCAAAAATGTTTGTAAGATTTAAATCACTCTGAGATGCTTCACTTTTTCCTCCCAGAGTGGAGGCAAGTTGTTTCTTCCTCGTATTCATAGATAAATATTGTGCTCGAGTTATTGGCGGGAGACTTTCTTCTGGAATTAACAAAGTCTCTTTCAAATACTTCCGCACCATTGCTAATGGAGCAATTGTGGGTGATTTTGGAAAATTGAGAAATCTTCAATTATTCCTCCTCTGATTATTTCCCATTTTTTTCTGTATAGAGGATCTTTCTTTAAGTATCTCTGACTCCACACTTTTAATTTGATTAATCTTGATTTTTTAAAGACTCACATAAGAACATAAGAAGCGCCATCTCCGGATCAGACCTTCGGTCCATCAAGTCCGGCGATCCGCACACGCGGAGGCCCCGCCAGGTATACACCTGGTTTATTTTATAGCCACCATATCTTTATATGCCTTTCTCAAGGAGATATGCATCTAGTTTGCTTTTGAAGCCTGGGACTGTCGATTCCGCAATAATCTCCCCTGGGAGAGTATTCCAGATGTCAACCACTCTCTGTGTGAAGCAGAACTTCCTGACATTAGTCCTGAACTTGTCCCCCCTTAGCTTCATTTCATGTCCTCTTGTCCGTGTCAAATTGGACAATGTAAATAATCTTCTCTGCTCTATTTTGTCGATTCCTTTCAGTATTTTGAAGGTCTCGATCATATCCCCCCGCAGTCTCCTTTTCTCAAGGGAGAACAATCCCAGTGTTTTAAGTCGATCCTCATATACCAGTTTCACTTTGCTCTTCTAACCTAATCCCATGTGCTGTGACCTGAGAGCTGATAGTAACACAATCTTTATGAACTACAGTTATAGCTTTCTTAAGGTTTGAGTCAATAATGACTATTGCCCTCCACAAGACATCTAGATTGACTTTAGCAGGTTTAACTAAATTCCCAAACTGGATATCAGAAGAAGGAACGTTCTCACCAGTTCCAGTAGTGGGAGACCTAAATGGTAGGGTATCTTCAGTGGAAGTCTATCTGAAATTTAAATGAATTGATTAACAGGATTTTAAGCAGGGTCATTTGTGTACTGATAATTAAACTCCACTGAAAGCCGCTGGAAAACATTCTGATTTTATCAAGCAGCCAGGAATGAAGTTTCTTGGTTTATTCGCTCTAATGCACTCCCTCTTGCTTTTTTTTTTTTTCAGAGCAATTCAATTCAATTTACTTTCTTGTGATCAGTAAAGTAAAGGCATTTCCAGAGCTCGTGTTCAGAGAGAGATGTAGCCACATGAAGTCTGCGTTATCAAGTGTACTCAGCGGGCATCGTGCAGCTGTGTGTGACTGACTGCAAAGCCCAAAATGGCAGACAATATATTTCTTTTCTTTCACATCTCTTCTTGACCGTACATTATTTTTGGACCACTCTACCATAAATGAATTTGTTCACAAATGTGGCTACAATGGGCACTTTTTCTGCATGGCGTTGAAAAAATCAACGCTGGTAAAATTTCACGCTAAGCACTATTCTATAAATGGCATTCAGAGTTGGGTGCCATTTATAGAATGCCATTTGGCGCTGGGGTTCACACACAATTTTAAGTGCAAGGATTTACATTACGTAAAACGTAGTGCAAATTCTCGCTCCTACATTACGTGCAGTTCTTCCTTAGTCTATAAAACTGCGTGTAAACCCTAATCTTCCCAAAGCTGCGTCCCCTTTTTGAACTGTGCCTAAAAATGTATGCATAAATTTTAATTAATGTAAATTAACATCAATAATTATTAGCTTCCAACTATTGGTGCTAATTGGTTTGTTCTACAAAACTGGATTATTATAATGTCATAGATGCAGGCTGTTTGAAGGCAGAATTGAGGAGATTACAGACTTTACAGAATGCAGCATTAAAATTATTAGGCAATTACAATCAATTCTAACACATTACACCATTATATTTAAAATATCACTGGTTGCTATTTGCATATAGAATATAGTTCAAAATATTAATATTGACATATAAGTTATATCATACTTTAAGAGCAGAATAGCTACAATCTAGGGTGCTGAGATCTTTGCAAGATGGTTAACTGTCCCTCAGTTACAGAGAGCAAAATGGGTTGCTACTAAAAAGAAAGCCTTTTTTAATAATTTAGCCCCTCATTCATGGAATGCTTTACCAGCTTTAATAAGAAAGGAGGAGAATTTATACATTCCGGTCTCTCTCTATAACAACTGTGTCTCTTGTCTCAACACTAATTCATCTCCATCTGAAGCAGATTCCAATATGGTCATCTCAGAACCAAATGAGCCAGAATTCAGTCACTAACTCTCAGGAATACCTGCTCCGAAAAAACTCTCTCTCTCTCTGCCTACCTTCTTTTTTGAGACAAACACTTCTGTAATATTATTCCGTGAAACTGACTTCTCCCAACTTCTCTATGCCTTTGTCCTGTCCCGCATGGAGCACTGTAACGCACTATTCAATGGATTGACCACAAAAAAAATCTCCAGCAACGCATACAAAACGCAGCAACTAGACTCCTGAAAAACCTCCACGCCCGTGACTCCGTCTCAGAAGTACTATCATCAGCCCACTGGCTACCCATTACCAAACGTTGTATCTTCAAGGGCCTGGTAATAACATACAAGTCCCTACACAATATGGCACCCATCTACATATCAATCAAACTTTCTCCATACATTCCAAACAGACCACTCCGCTCCCAGGAGGAAACACGTCTTCAAATACCTCCTTGTCGCGCCTTCCAACTCACTGTCACGCAGTTCCTACTCCCACTTCCTACCAAGTTATTGGAATCAACTGCCTCCTTACATCAGATCCCTCAAAGGGCTTCTGAAATTCAGGAAAGCAATAAAAACTTACCTCTTCCTATAAATCCAATCACTTCCTTCCAACCATATGTATTCTAATGTACGCTGAACTAGATCCACTCTGGTTGTTAACTGAAGATGGAAATAACCGTATGTTAACTTCAAAAACAAACTATGCTAAACTTGACTCTGTATATCTAACATTACTGTACAAATGCAAATTCATAACTTGTCTGTCTATGCTTTATGTATGTCAACCTTATTACCCATTCTGAGTTCGTTGGGGAGGATGGGATATATAACTAATTAATTAAAAAAATTTAAACAGTTTTAAAAACTTTCTTTTTTAAAGAAGCTTTAACGTGCAAGTGGATGAGTCTTCAGAAATCTACTAGATTAGCTGTAGGACTTAATCAGTTCATTGATAAGGTGATAAATTGACCAGTTTGATGGTATATGTGATGTTGAGATGAACTGAATTTAGCGCTATCCTATCTGTGGAATGGAGTTATTATTCCTGAGTTAATGTATTTGTAGATTATAAACTGATGGAAACTGCATATGGAAACCCGGCATATACCTAAATCTCTGTGGGCAGTTTTGAGCACCATATGCAGAATTTAGGCCATTAGTGAATCTATAATTATGGAAATTTCCTCCACTTTTCCCTTAAGAAAGGTGCAGTCACAACAAATGTCTTTGCTAAATGGTGGAAATCTGCCTATCATACTGATGAGCATTTTACTCTCACCAGTACTTGGCAGATTTTGCCATGTGGCATTTTTTAAATGAAGGAGAGAGTAGTAAACAGTAGAACCAGGTTGCCAGATAAACATATGGGACGTTGAAATTAGTATCTAGACTGAGACCCTACTTGACCAATGCATCTTATAGGACAGTAATGCAGACACTCGTTCTATACTGTCTGGACTATTGTATGCTCTACAGGTAGATCTGAATAAGGAAATGATACGTGAACTATATGTGGCTGAAAATACAGCAGCAAGGATAGTTATGATGAGAAAAGATAGTGCTAGACCTCTAGTGGAGCCACTTCACTGGTTACCCATTAAAGAAAGAAGTATATTTAAAATGATGGCTGTGACTTTTAAGGTCCTACGTAATCAGGAGCCATTACTGTTATACTAATGTCTACAAATTTATGTGCCCATCAGATTATTACGGTTCTCACAGAGTATATTATTGAAAATCTCTGCTATTAAAAGATCCAGATAATGAAGTGGCAAAGAAAAGTTTTTAGAGGGGCAGCATTGGAGCTCTGGAATTAGCTCCCAGTGGAACTTAGGGGAGCAACGTCTCTATACCTTTTTAGGAAAGCCTTAGCATTTTCTGTTTACAATTGACCAAATGATATTGTCATTATTATATATATGCTTATTTCTCTTATGAGTGCTATTTTAAATATGTACACCATCTTGAATGTACCTTTGTTGGCTAAAAAAAAAGAGGGTATATCAAATTTTTAATATAACATGGAGGGGCATTTTTGATAGGGCCATCTACGTCCGACTTTGGATGTTTCTTGCAAGACGTCCAAAGTCAGAAATGGAGAAACAGCCATTTTCAAAACTGGCAACGCCGCAAAATGTTCAAATTTTATTTTTGAAAATCACCTACTTAGATGTCTTGGCCACTGGGATGTCCAAACTGAGGACGCCCAACTTTGTTCGCCATTTTTGACCACAAAACTGTCCAAGTTCAAAATGTCTAAATCCAGACGCGGGAGGGGCCAGCACTGTAATGGACTGGTCGCCTAGACATGCCAATAGAGCAGTGGGGCACCTTAGAAGGCACTGCTGTGAACTTCACATATATGGTGCCAGAAGTACATCTCACCATAACCCCCTTCTAATGTCTGGTGTGCCCTCCAAAATTCCCCCCCAAACCTACTATATCTAACTGTCTACTACCCCAATAACCCTTAATTCTTCAAGTGGCACCTATATGGCAGTATAGTAGGATTTTGGTGGGCTCACACTTTCCACCATAAATGTAGTGATTAGTGTGGCTTATGAGCCTGGGTCTCTCTCTCTATGGCTCACCAGCCCACTCATCAGACTACTTAAGACACCTGTGTGATGCTCTACTAGGATTTCCCATACTGTTCTAGAAAAAGGTTGGAGGTGGTCAGTGACCAGTGGGGGAGTGCGGGGGGCTCTTAATTTAATCATCTCTCCAGTGGTCATCTAGTCAGTTTGGGTATCTTTTTGGCACTTAGATGCTGTTAAAACAGGTCTAGCTCAGAACATCTTGGGAAATGTTTGATTATTACCGCAAGATGTCCAAGTCTAAGCTTACCCAAAGCCCACCAAGAACATGCCTCCAACACACCCGCCCTTTTGTTTTGGATGCACAGTGGCTAGAATGCCTCATAAGACATCCAGAAAGACGGTTTCAAAAATTGGCACTTGGACGTTTTGACGTTTTGGTGAGAAAAATATTTAAGTGCTGATTTATGCTGGGTTTTTTGGACATCTTAGGGGCCTCTTCTATCAAACTGTGCTAGCAATTTTTAGCACAGAGAGCCGCGCTGAATGGCCCATGCTGCTCCAGACGCTCATAGGAACTCTATGAGCATTGGGAGCAGCGCGGGCCATTCAGCGTGGCTCTCTGTGCTAAAAATTGCTAGCACAGTTTGATAGAAGAGGCCCTTAATGTTTTGAAAATGTCCCGATAGTAAATGATGACAGTTAAAGACCTGAACTGTCCATCCAGTTTGCCCAACAGTCAAGTTCATTACTAATGATTAAATTGTCTTTCTTTTGCATTTCTGGGACATATGAGCCTCTACCCAATAGTCAGCACCATTTAAAAAAATACTCCCACCGTTTCATTCACTCCTGCACAATCTAACGAAACAAATCAGAAAAAAGTAAAAAAGGCAAAAGAAAAAGAAGTGGAGAAAAAGACCTCAGTTAGGCTTCATGAGTCTAAAAAAAACCCTCCACTCCTCATAATAGACACAAAAATGTTTATTGCTGACATTGGGAAGAAAGCTCAAGAAGTCCAATCAACATTATATAGACTTAAGAAACACACAGGGACAAATGTTTCCCTACGGGAACTCATTTTCCCATCCCGTCTCCGTGAGATTTGCCGCTGTCCCTGTCCCTGCCCCATTCCTGTAAGCTCTGCCTTAACTGCACAAGCCTCGAACACTTATGATTTTAAAGTGTTTGAGGCATGTGCAGATGAGGACGGAGCTTAGGCATTGGTGGAATGAGGCATTATGACATCACAATCTGAGCTCTAGAATGTTGCTACTTATGATTTTAAAGTGTTTGAGGCTTGTGCAGATGAGGACGGAGCTTAGGCACTGGTGGAATGAGGCATTATGACATCACAATCTGAGCTCTAGAATGTTGCTACTTATGATTTTAAAGTGTTTGAGGCTTGTGCAGATGAGGACAGAGCTAGCAGAAATGGGGCAGGGACAGGAAAAGAACTCGCGGGGACAGGACAAGACGGGGATGAGGAAAAATTTGTCCATGTGTCATTCTCTAATTGAAAGCATTGACACTGAAACACAAAAAGTACTCAGCTTTATCAGTAGCAAATTTCCATTCAAAGAAACCACATTCACTGCTTCAAATCATCGCTGCAAGTACCCGAAAATCCGACAGGGAATCTCCGTTTCGCCAGAGGCTGATTCAGGGGTTAAGCATTCAAATCCATTGTATCTTCTTACAATCCACCACAGCACATTATCTAAGGAGAGCACAGAAGAGGTGCAATAAGTTTCTCTATGAGCTTTCTAGGAAAATAATTGTGTACAGCTGGCAAGTAAAAAAAAAACCCAAAACCCCTCTCTATTTTAATAATTACAGCTAATTAGTTAAAAAAAACAACAACCCCAAGATTTGAAGAATCACACAAGGGCGAGATGGAAAACTGCCAGAGAAAAGCTCTTCTTTGTTTTACACTTATTTATTAAAATTTAATTTGTGCTTTGAAGTACAGTATGTGATACTGTGCTCAAGCTGCGTCTCTTATGCTTTAATACATGTTGCATGGTTAAAGTTTTATACTACTTAAATTGGGCATATTTCTGGGAGAAAATTGATTTTAAGGAGCTCATTTTCAAAACAGTAAAACATCCAAAAAATGGCATAAAGTAGAAGAGGCAGGTTTTAACACAAATGTCCAAATAACTGTTCCCAAAACCCATTTTTTAAAGACGTTTTCTCAAATGCAGTTCATATACAATGCATCTACATCTCGAGGAGACGTGTTGGAGGTGTGTTTTGTGCAGGACAAGAGAAGAATTATGATTTGGATGTTTTTCTACAACAGTACATTGTAGAAAATGTCCAAGGCAAAAATGCGATGTTTGAGGCTGGACCTGTTTCAAAAACAAATGCCAAAAAGGTGCCCAAACTGCCCAAATGACCACTGGAGGGATGAAGGCATGACCCCCCCCCCCCAGTGGTCACTGACCATCCTCCTAACTGCCAAAGATGTGAAAGAAACAGTAAATATCAGCCTATATGATGGCTTCAGATAGAGAATGACACGGCGACAAACCAGCACCGGGACCGACTCCCCCCTCCACGGCAGCAAAATCGGCAGAAGGGATACCCACTCTTTCCAGCCATTCCAACCCTCTCACCCCCATGCGAGAAAAAATTGGCAGGGAGGGATGCCCACTCCTTCCGGCCATGCTGACCTCCCAACCCCCGTGTGAGAAAAAAATTCGGCAGGAGGGATGCCCACTCCTTCTGGCCATGCCAACCTCCCAACCCCCGTGTGAGAAAAAAAACCCGGCAACCTCCCAACCCCCATGTGAGAAAAAAATCAGCAGGGAGGGATGCCCACTCCTTCCGGCCATGCCAACCTCCCCACCCCTGTGTGAGAAAAAATCAGCAGGAGGGATGCCCACTCCTTCCGGCCATGCCAACCTCCCCACCCCCGTGTGAGAAAAATATCAGCAGGAGGGATGCCCACTCCTTCCGGCCATGCCAACCTCCCAACCCCCATGTGAGAAAAAAATCAGCAGGGAGGGATGCCCACTCCTTCCGGCCATGCCGACCTCCCCACCCCTGTGTGAGAAAAAATCAGCAGGAGGGATGCCCACTCCTTCCGGCCATGCCGACCTCCCAACCCCCGTGTGAGAAAAAAATCGGCAGGGAGGGATGCCCACTCCTTCCGGCCATGCCAACCTCCCAACCCCCGTGTGAGAAAAAAATCGGCAGGGAGGGATGCCCACTCCTTCCGGCCATGCCAACCTCCCAACCCCCGTGTGAGAAAAAAATTGGCAGGGAGGGATGCCCACTCCTTCCGGCCATGCTGACCTCCCCACCCCCGTGTAGAAAAAAATCAGCAGGAGGGATGCCCACTCCTTCCGGCCATGCCAACCTCCCAACCCCCGTGTGAGAAAAAAATTGTCAGGGAGGGATGCCCACTCCTTCCGGCCATGCCAACCTCCCAACCCCCATGTGAGAAAAAAATCGGCAGGAGGGATGTCCACTCCTTCCGGCCATGCCAACCTCTCAACCCCCGTGTGAGAAAAAAATCGGCAGGGAGGGATGCCCACTCCTTCCGGCCATGCCAACCTCCCAACCCCCGTGTGAGAAAAAATCAGCAGGTGGGATGCCCACTCCCTCTTGCCAACACAGGTTTCTCTTTTCTCTCAGTAATTCTTCCAACGTCTCCATAGCTACATTATTGCTACAGGTAAACATTCACGGTACACAGTTCTGGAGCGTATCCTCAGCTCTGTTCAGACCCTAATTGCTTTTCTCAGTTGCAATTAACAGCAAACAGAAACAAAGCAAAGACAAATACAAAACCTGCCTACAGAATTCTTTTCGCTTTCTCCCTCTCTACCCACATTAACTTTCCCCCAGCGCTTCATTCCTGTCTTTATCTTCTCTCGCTGTACAATGCTATTATACCCTATGGCTATTCTAAAGTACTCTGGGTAGGGAGGCATATAAAAACTGGTAAATAAATACCTTCTTCTCTGTGTCCTCCATGGTGCATGTTTGTGTGGCTCTGTATGTCCTGATCCAGAATATAATACTTTATTGAGGTATTCATTAAATTCTCACCTGGGTACTGCCAACAGTTTTCTTAGAAAAGCTATGCAAGTCACTCCATTCCATTCTGTCTCAGACTATGTGGCTTTGTATGACTAATTATACCAGGAACTGAGCAAATACTGGTACCGAAAGTAATGAAATGAACTCCATTGTGGACTCAGTTGTCTCAGTGTGAGTTTGTTTTAGCCGATGTGCAGTTGTATTCAAGAGTTGTGATAGTTGTCTTGCAGTTGGCTATTGGCTCAAGAGACGCAAATGGATGGACTGCACTGTAATGCCTGACTACCACAGCTCATGATCAGACATTGGCAATCATATCTTGGAACAACATTATTTCCTAAGGCGTAAATGCCTTCTTGTTCAATCAATAATTAGGCAAGACAGAGTTATATGAAAAATTTGGTTAAAAAAACCCCAACCAAAAACCCAAGTTAAACAACATGGTCTCCATCGAGGGCTATAGACGTGGAGGGGCATATGCGATAGGACGTCTAAGCCTAATTAGGACGTTTTGAAGAAATCCAGTAGAGAAAATGTCCATTTTCAAAACAGCCTGACGTCTATCTTTTATTTTGAAAATGACCAATGTAGACATTTTGGTCCTTGTTTTATGTATTCTTTTT
This sequence comes from Geotrypetes seraphini, assembly GCF_902459505.1. Lineage (NCBI taxonomy): Eukaryota > Metazoa > Chordata > Amphibia > Gymnophiona > Dermophiidae > Geotrypetes > Geotrypetes seraphini. The sequence continues at coordinate 31,089,600 of NC_047093.1, forward strand.
CCCCTCCCCAATTTATATTCATTGTAAACCGCTTAAATTATAACCTTGGTTTTATATTTGCGGTATATTAAATACATTGAGCTTATGTCTATCTTTTTTGACCATTTTCAAAACAATAAAAATGTCCACATGAAAAACGCACAAAAGCAAGTTTTGCAGACCTACCCAACTACCTTGCCTGATTGCGGCAGGGGAATCCCCATCAGGTCAGTTGGTTTCAGTTTAGTCCTGCTGGCTCAGCTGATGGTGGATTCTCCTGCCAGGATCAGCTGAATTGGCAGGGAGAAAAAAATTTTGTCTCTCCCTCCCTCCCTCATACTCAATGATCCCTACACCTATCCTCCCCTGACATCCCCATCTCCCCACATCCCCCAACATCTCCTCACATCCACCCATATCCCTACATCTTTCAACATCTCCCCACATCCACCCGACAACCCCCTTACCTTCGGATGAAAAATTGGCAGGAGGGAAGCCCACTCCCTTCCTGCCTATAGGGCTGCGTGCTCAGAATGATGTGCCGTCTCCCTCCCAATGCATCTTGGGATGCAGTAGGAGGGGCCTAAGGCCCTGATTGGCACATTCTTAGATGGGACAATAGCACCATTTTTCCATATATTTTTTAAAAGCTTGTGAAGAAGTCTATAGGACCCTGGCACTCCCCCTGCTGGCCACTTCCTCCCAAGGAAAAATCAATACTACAGAAGATACACTCTACTCAAGGAAGGGGAGAAAGGGAGGAAACCAGGAAAGAGACCTCAGGAAATATAATAAGAAGGGCTAGAGAGAGAGCCTCAAGTGGGATGGGAGTGAGGGGTTTTACAAAGAAAAGGCAGTCAGGAGAACAAACTCCCTGGTTTATTTTTCTGTTGCAGCTGGACTACTGAAAGAAACAAGTCTGAGTCAAGGTTTGGGGTGTGGCAGTAACTGAAGCAGACCTAAAGAAATGATCACTAGCCCAGTTCCTGACCTGAGATTTTATGTTAAAATCTTAATGTTTGTTATGAGGGCTGGTATCCAGACATCCAGATTTCCCCAGACTTGTCCTTCTTTTGAGGTCACGTCCGGGGGTCCAGACGGCTTTGCAAAACCTGGCACTTTGCCTGGGCTTTGAAAAGCCTCCCTCAAAATCGCCGTCGGGCAGGAGGGCAGCACAATGATGTCATGGCAGCAGGCAGAAGGGGGCGGGGCTAGGGTGGGATTGAGGGCAGGACTGGGGCGTGATGGAATGGGGATGGATGGAACTGGGCGGGTCTAAGGGGTCTGGATTTTCCGAACAGAAAATCTGGTAACCCTAGGCAAGTGGAGCCCCAAGCTAAGGGTGTTGTAAAGTTACAACAGTTGCCTAAAAGCAAGTTTTTGTTGGTGCAATAAACTTTTAGCTTTCTTTGACTTCTGTGTTCTGGCATGTCTGTTTCAGTCTCCATTATTTTCTGATTAGAGATCCTCTGTGTTCATCCCACCCTTTTTTGAACTCTGTCACCATTTTCCTCTCCAGCACCTCCCTCGGGACCGCATTCCAAGCATCCATCACCCTCTCCATAAAGAAGAATTTCCTAACATTACTCTTGAGTCTACCACCCCTCAACCTCAGATTATGCCCTCTGGTTTTACCATTTTCCTTTCTCTGGAAAAGATTTTGCTCTACGCTAATACTTTTCAATGGCGACCCTTTCAGTGCATCCAACATGGACGCTTTGACTAGTAAGATGTCCATGTGCGAGTTTATGCCTTCTTTTGGACGTCTATCTTTTTTGAAAATGAGCCCCACAGACTTATTTTGGGGACCAACTAATATGCTCGATATAGCATAGGAATGAATATGGGATGGGGGTGGGTTGCTCATGGTGGTGGAGAAGTAAACAGCTATAAGAATGGAACATCACTGATCCAATTAGACAATCAGAACCATGTTTCCATTGCCATTTCTGTGCTAAACCCATTTGTCCTGGATGTACAGAATCATTGACCTTTATGGTATAACACCCCCACGAAGAGCTTTACAATTGCACTAAAACACTTCAATAAGTGATTCCAGATCGTAAATGTTTGTATTCAATATCTATTCTTACATGCCTGGGGCATTGAGTTTATCCATATAATCATATTTATTCTATCTGGTATTAAAAAGAAGCATTTCTCTCAGAGATGTCACTGCTCCAGACTGCAATTTCTGTCTGCTTTCTTTCATGAGACTTGAAAGAGGGAGCAGGCGTCTGGGTATGTTTATGTTTATTAAAAACTTTATATACCGCGTAACAACCTAAAAAGGATCTAAGCGGGTACTGCGTGAGATGGAGCGATGAGGCAGTGCTTCTTCATTAATGCTCAACAGGTAGAGTGAGGCCATGCTGACAAGGGAACATAGACAGAAAGAAGTGACTCTAATGAGTGGCAGACACAGAAATAGACGTAGTGCTTAACTGTCCCTTCTGTGAAATCAAGCCTGAAAAGAACAGATGTACTCAGAAGTAATTTACTCTGTCCTAAATGCCCCAAGCTGTAACAGAGTGGCATTGGGATTTTATTATTTGTATGTGTGACAGGGTGGACTTCCCGTCACCAGGAATCTCAAATTTACACGAAAACAGCAAGGGTATAAAGCCGGGAACAGATACCACTGATGAAACTCATTTGTATACAGATTTGCATATGGACACTGCAAAGATACCTGGGAGCTCACTACTCACCCTGATGGAAAAAGGAGTTAGAAAATAAGACTCCCAGTGCTAATAACCTGGAAAGGGAGAACTTGTCAGGAGCCCTCAGGTGACTCTTGAAGGGATGAATGCTGACATTTGCCTATTCCTCAGTAAGACAAAAGGATCCTGATGTGGAAGGGGGGAAAAAAATTTCCTGTGGCACACAAATCATTATATAAACCTGTACATAAGAACATAAGAACTGCCATCTCCGGATCAGACCCATGGTCCATTGAGTCTGGCGATCCGCACATGCGGAGGCCCTGTCAGGTATACACCTGATGTAGTTTTAGTCACTCATAACCCTCTATGCCTCTCGTAAGGAGATGTGCATCTAATTTGCCTTTGAATCCTAGCACAGTGGATTCCTTAATAACCTCCTTTGGGAGAGCATTCCAGGTGTCCACCACTCGCTGCGTGAAGCAAATCTTCCTGACATTTGTCCTGGACTTGTCCCCCCTTAGCTTCAAACCATGTCCTCTTGTCCGTGTCACGTTGGACAATGTAAATAATTTATTTTCCTGCTCTGTTTTATCGATGCCTTTCAGTATTTTGAACGTCTCGATCATGTCCCCTCGCAGCCTCCTCTTCTCAAGGGAGAACAGTCCCAGTTTCTTGAGTCGTTCCTCATATTCCAAGTTCTCCATACCTCTTATTAGCTTCGTTGCTCGTCTCTGCACCCTCTCCAGCAGTTTTATATCCTTCTTTAGGTTGGGAGACCAATGTTGGACACAGTATTCCAAGTGTGGTCTGACCATTGCTCTATAAAGCGGCATTATGACTTTCTTCGATCTACTCGTGATTCCTTTCTTTATCATGCCTAACATTCTGTTTGCTTTCTTTGCCGCTGCCGCACATTGTGCCGATGGCTTCAGGGTCCTATCTATCAGTACACCCAGGTCCTTTTCTTGTTCGCTCTTACCCAGAGTTGCGCCTGACATTCTATAGTCATGTTAGGTTGGGAGACCAATGTTGGACACAGTATTCCAAGTGTGGTCTGACCACTTTTACACCAGAGCAGTAAGTAACAATCCAGAGGTGGCGAACCAAAACTCCGCTTCCAAGTCCGAGGTAAGTACCCTTAATACAAGAGATTCGCTAGGAGACACTTTAACTCATCAGGACCTCAGTAAACACCAAGAGTGGAGAGCTATGTATGTTAACGCACACAGCCTAGGGAACAAACTTCTAGAACTGGAAACAGAAATGGTTAATGCAGACTTAGACGTGGTGGCTGTGTCCGAAACATGGTTCACAAACTCTCATGGGTGGGATATGACTATACCGGGATACAACCTGCTTCGCAAAGACAGAGAGGGTAAGTTAGGAGGTGGGGTAGCACTTTACGTCAAAGAGCACATCAAGACAACCAGGATCACGGATGTTAGGTATACCGGGGAATCCATCTGGGTAAACCTGGCTAGAGGCGGAGAAAAATGCCTATACCTCGGTGTGGTATACAGACCTCCTAGACAATCGGAGGAAAAAGACGCAGAATTAATTGAAGATATTGAGAATATCACCTTGCGGGGGGATGTTGTTCTATTAGGAGACTTCAATATGCCTGACGTAAACTGGAACACACTCTCAGCGACAAATTGTGACAGCAGGAGGATATTAGCGTCTATGAAGGGAGTACAGCTCAAACAGATGGTGCTGGAGCCTACAAGGGCCCAGGCCATCCTGGACCTAGTACTTACGAATGGGGAAAGTGTCTCGGAGGTCTCGGTGGGAGAAACGCTAGCCACCAGTGACCATAACATGATATGGTTTAACCTTAGGAAAGGCTTCCCTAGATCTCAAACAAGAACAAGGGTACTCAATTTCCGGGGCGCTGACTTCGAACGCATGGGAGATTTCGTTCATCAGACACTACAGGTTCAAGAAGTAACCGACAATGTGGAAGCTATGTGGTCAACCTTGAAATCGACCATTCAGGAGGCAACTGTCCGCTACATTAAATCGGTAAATAAACAACAAAGAAACAGGAGACCCAAATGGTTCACTGAAGAGGTCTCATACTGCGTCAAGGAGAAGAAAAGAGCATTTCTCTCATACAAGCGCACCGGGGAGAAAGAAGCGAACACTGAATACAAGACAAAGTCCGCAGTGGTCAAAACAGCAGTCAGGGAGGCCAAACTTCGAATGGAAGAGACTCTAGCGAGGAATATTAAGAAAGGGGACAAATCCTTCTTCAGGTACATTAGCGACAGGAAGAAGAACACAAATGGGATAGTACGCCTTAGAACTCCAGATGGGAGTTATGTGGAAAAAGATTCAGATAAAGCTAAACTGCTAAATGATTACTTCTGCTCTGTCTTTACCTGTGAGGCACCAGGGAACGGGCCTCAGTTGGAAACAAGACAATGCATGGAAGATCCATTTCAGAATTTTGAGTTCACAACTGCTGATGTTTACAGAGAACTGTCAAGACTCAAGGTGAACAAGGCCATGGGGCCGGACAATTTACACCCACGAGTGCTCAAAGAGCTATGCGATGTTCTAGCGAAACCGTTAGCCATGCTCTTCAATCTCTCCCTAAGTATGGGGAGAGTCCCCCTGGACTGGAAAACAGCTAACGTCGTTCCTCTGCACAAAAAGGGATGCAGAGCAGAGACTGCGAACTACCGACCAGTGAGTCTCACATCAATTGTGTGTAAACTCATGGAAACTCTACTTAAAGGAAAATTAGACACGATTTTGGATGAGGGAGACCTAAGGGATCCCCGTCAACATGGATTCACTAGGGGTAGGTCTTGCCAATCCAATCTTATTAGCTTCTTCGATTGGGTGACGGGAAAGCTGGACCTGGGAGTGTCTCTGGACATAGTGTACTTGGATTTCAGCAAAGCGTTTGACAGTGTCCCGCACCGCAGACTATTAAACAAGATGAAGTCGATGGGTCTTGGCGAGAAGCTAACTGCATGGGTCAATGATTGGCTGAGTGGAAGACTTCAGAGAGTGGTGGTCAACGGCACCCTCTCTGAGACATCGGAGGTAACTAGCGGAGTGCCGCAGGGCTCGGTCCTGGGACCATCTCTTTTCAACATATTCATAAGAGACTTGACCCAAGGGCTTCGGGGTAAAGTAACACTGTTCGCCGACGACGCCAAACTGTGTAATATAGTAAGTGAAAACAATCTTAAGGATAGTATGACGCAGGATCTGATCACGTTGGAAAACTGGTCCTCGACATGGCAGCTGGGCTTCAACGCTAAGAAATGTAAGGTCATGCATCTCGGCAGAGGAAATCCATGCAAAACTTACACCTTGAATGGAGAAACACTAGCTAAGACTTCAGAAGAACGGGACTTGGGTGTGATCGTCAGTTCAGACATGAAGGCTGCCAAACAAGTGGAGCAGGCCTCATCCAAGGCAAGGCAAATGTTGGGATGTATCAATAGAGGCTTTATCAGCCGTCAACCTGAAGTCATAATGCCGCTCTACAGAACCATGGTGAGACCTCACCTGGAATACTGTGTGCAATTTTGGAGACCACACTACCAAAAAGATGTGCTTCGAGCTGAGTCGGTCCAGCGAATGGCCACTAGAATGGTCTCCGGACTCAGGAGTCTCCCATACGAGGAAAGACTGAACAAACTGCAGCTCTACACTCTTGAGGAGCGTAGAGAAAGGGGAGACATGATTGAGACGTTTAAGTACATCACAGGTCGTGTCGAGGCGGAAAGCGATATTTTCTGCCCCAAGGGATCCTCGATCACAAGGGGACACCCGTTCAAACTCAGAGGAGGGAAATTTAATGGTGACACCAGGAAGTATTTCTTTACAGAAAGGGTAGTAGATCACTGGAACAAACTTCCGGTGCAAGTGGTCGAAGCCACCAGTGTACTCGACTTTAAAAATAAATGGGACATCCACGTAGGATCCCTACGGGGGTCGAGCTAAGGAACTGGGTCATTAGTACTCGGACTCGATGGGGTGGGACAGAAGAGTGGGCAGACTTGGTGGGCTGTAGCCCTTTTCTGCCGTCATCTTTCTATGTTTCTATGTTCCTTATTCTTACTACCTAAATGCATTACTTTGCATTACTCCATGTTGAACTTCATCTGCCATTGCTCTGCCCATTTCTCTAACTGATACAAGTCGCTCTGGATTTCCTCGCTATCCTCCTGCGATCTGATTGCCCGGCATAGCTTTGTGTCGTCTGCAAACTTAATGATCTCACTGGATATTCCGTCTTCCAGGTCATTGATATAAATATTAAATAGGATCGGCCCAAGTACCGAGCCCTGGGGCACACCACTAGTCACTTCCTCCCAGTCTGAGTACTTCCCATTTATGCCCACTCTCTGCTTTCTGTTTTCCAGCCATTTGCCTATCCACCTTTGTATATCTCCCTCAATTCCATGGCTTTGTAGTTTCCTGAGAAGTCTTTTATGTGGAACTTTGTTGAACGCTTTCTGGAAGTCCAAATATATTATGTCCACCGGCATTCCACTATCAATTTGCTTGTTCACGGTCTCAAAAAATTGAAGTAAATTCGTTAAACATGATTTCCCTTTCCTGAACCCATGTTGACTATGCTATCCTTGATCAGTGCTTCAACCATCTTTCCAGGGACAGACGTAAGGCTCACAGGTCTGTAGTTGCCCGGTTCTCCTCTCGATCCTTTTTTGAAAATTGGCGTGACATACAGTATACACACATCACAACTGAGCCAATGGTGGTTCTCTCTCTGACACTGCAAGAGTGTAGTGACTTTTCTAAACAAGCAGAGTCTTGCAGTATGAATACATACAGTATAAACGCATCACATCATCACAACTGAGCCGATGGTTCTTCTCTCTCTGACACTGAAGGAGTGTTGTCACTGTTCTAAATGAGTGAGGTCTTACAATACAAGTACATACAATCACAACTGAGCCGATGGTTCTTCTCTCTCTGACACTGAAGGAGTGTAGTGACTGTTCTAAATGAGCGAGGTCTTGCAATATGAGTACATACAGTATACACGCGTCACATCATCACAACTGAGCCGATGGTTCTTCTCTCTCTGACACTGCGGGAGTGTAGTGGCTGTTCTAAATGAGTGAGGTCTTACAATACAAGTACATGCAATCACAACTGAGCCGATGGTTCTTCTCTCTCTGACACTGAAGGAGTGTAGTGACTGTTCTAAATGAGCGAGGTCTTGCAATATGAGTACATACAGTATACATGCGTCACATCATCACAACTGAGCTGATGGTTCTTCTCTCTCTGATGCTGCGGGAGTGTAGTGGCTGTTCTAAATGAGTGAGGTCTTACAATACAAGTACATACAATCACAACTGAGCCGATGGTTCTTCTCTCTCTGACGCTGCGGGAGTGCAGTGAATGTTCTAAATTAGCGAGGTCATGCAATACAAGTACGTATAGTATTTTGTATTAAAGTTCTTGGGTTGTGGAACGAATTTTCTAAGTTTCCATTATTTCCTATGTGGAAATTCGCTTTGATGTATGAGTGCTTTGGATTACAAGTATGCTTCTGGAATGAATTATGCTCGCAAACCAAGGTTTTACTGTATGCCTACTAGCAAAGTTTCAAAGGAAAACCTCCACATAGAGCTAATGATTCTAAATTTGTTTTTATATTCACCAGACCACTAAAAGACTACAAGCCACATACTTTGTTTTAAAGAAAATCATTGATAAAATGTTTAAAAATCATTTAATTAAAAAAGTTTATAAAAGTATGACCCGATGAAGATATGGTGCGTGAAGCTGGATACAGTGAAACATTTTGAGTATCAAGGTGGCACCTCTGAGAGTCGGTGAATATTGAAAAAATTGAAAAAAATTGAAACAAGTGTGAGTGTATCGAAAGGGGTGTGGAAGAGATATCCTTTTCTTATTTTTATGTGTACAATTTTGCTTACACAAAAGTCTATAACAAAAAAAATATATAGTGCAATTTTTCAATTTATAGAATAAGAGTATTTAGTGGCATCCATGAGTGGGAACACTTTCAAGGTTAAATTGTGGGAATCTAAAAGTTACAGTTATGTATTATATTTCCTTTCAGGACATTCCTGTATCCTATCGAATTTTTTTGAACAATCTAATGTTCCTCAATTGTATTATATTCAAAACTCGAATAAAGAGCTAAAGTTGGAAAGTAATATGGTGTGTGTTAGCAGTAAATCTGAGAGGCCTAGATCATACTCCACATACCCAGGCTTAGAAGTGAGGATCATTGTTCTTGTGGTACAGATAAGATGTTTCTCTAGGTCTCCGAATCTGGAACAACTGAGTGTGTTGTAAGTAAGAGATCCTATTGCCTGTTTAAATTATTTACTGATATAGTCCCCCTTCCTTTTTCACCGCAGATATTTATATTGTTATGTCACAAGGCGGTGAGGGATGCCAAAAAGGACTATGAGGAAAAAATAGCGCAAGAGGCCAAAAACTTCAAGCCCTTCTTTAGATCCGTGAAAGGGAAAAAACCCGCAAAGGAGGCGGTGGGACCCCTGGATGACCAGGGAAGAAAAGGGTACATCAAGGAAGATAAACAAATTGCAGACAAACTAAATTCCTTCTTTGCGTCCGTCTTTACGGAGGAGGATACCGCAAAAATACCAGAAGCAGTGAAAGTGTTTAGTGGAGTAATAGAAGACAGCCTCACCACAGTTGAAGTGGAGTTGGACCAGATATACTACCAGATCGACAAACTTAAAAGTGACAAATCCCCTGGACCTGATGGAATTCACCCGAGAGTCTTAAAGGAATTGAAGGTTGAAATCGGAGAGTTATTGCAAAAACTTGCCAATCTGACAATCAGAACTGGACAGATACCAGACAACTGGAAGATAGCGAACGTCATGCGGGAAACCATCTTCATGTCATTCTTTAAGGAGAGAGGGAAGAATCAGAGTATGAATGGCCACAACCACTGACCCGCAGGCTTTGCTTTGAAGAATGCTGGTGTAGAAGGATTGAAGTTGAGATAGACACTACAGAATGACAGTCTCTTGTATCCAGAGCAGATATTGTGATGTCATATTGCCTCATTCCACCAGTGCCTAAGAGCCAATCACATCAGTGATGTTACAATGGCTTCATTATCCTTGGCTCACATAAGAATGAGAGTATGAATGGCCACAACCACTGACCTGCAAGCTTTACTTTGACGAATGCTGGTGTAGAAGGACTGAGGCTGAAATAGACACTAGAAAATGACATAGGATTATTTCCCACGGTTATCCGCGGGGACGGGAACAGTGCTGAATTTTGTCACCGTGTCATTCTCTAATAGGGACCATCATAGAATCTTTATAGTCCCTAGCCCAGGGTATAGGCTGCCAATATTTGCGTCCCCTCCTAATGAAGAGCCGAAACTCGAGTCGGGGGGTCATGGATAATGATATGGCAGTTTAGGGTACACTTTTTAACATTGGCACTTTCAAGCACAGATGTGGCAGATGAAGCGCCCAACCTTTCAGTGAACCTAGGTAAGTGGTTTTCTTTTATTGTTATATGCTTATGGGTTGGGCTAGGGACTATAAAGATGCTATGATGGTCCCTATCTAAACCGCAGTTTGGTGTCATCGTCAAATTAATGGTTATATGGTCTGAGCACTTTATATTCACTTTTTCATAATTGATCATCTTTATAAGAGCTGTGATTGTTTTATGGTCTTGAGGTTTTTAAGATACCTATAATGCATCAGCTAGAAAATTTTAACAATGGACACTGGAACAATTCCGGATTCCATGTGACGCCATACGAGTATCTTCAATATCTATGTGCACATAAATGGTCCGGATTTCAGACTCCAATTTACATTAAAAAAAATGAAAGGCTCCTGCCAGCAAGTTCCATTGTTAAAATTTTCTAGCTGATTCCCTGACGAAGCAGTGGGCGAAATGGGCCCGTTGGAATCAGGATTCTCACCACAAGCTAAGTGATAAATATATATAAAAAAAATTGTTTAAGAAATATAAAAAGCTTGTTTTAAAAGGAAAACAAAAAATGATTGCTTTCAACAAAAAAAAAAGTTGGCTTTACAAACGATTATAGTGATTCATAAATAAATTATACAGGTTGGGGGTTTTATGACCTGTGATTACTGTGATGTTTTGTTCAATTGATCAGCTTCGGCTGTTTTGAAACAATATGCAAATGGTGTGAGGTCTTTTTCCCCTCCTGTTATGGAAATGTACTGTTAAGATCCACATTGTTATATTGCTACTAGTGTTTTAGCCCGTTACATTAACGGGTGCTAGAGTAGATGTCTGTCTGTCTGTTTTTTTTTTTTTAATTTGTCTCTCTCTCCTTGGACGCTGTCATTCTTTCTGTCTGTGTCTTTCCCTGGCCCCCTCTGTCTATCTTTATTTCTAACTCTATCCTCTTCCCTCAATCCTGCATGTGGCCTTTTTTCTTTCTCCTCCCCACTTCCTTCCAATGTTTGCTCCCCTTGTCCTCCACACTTCCATTCGGTGTGTCTCCCTCTCTCTACCCCTTCCATCTACTGTTCACCCTCTGTCTTGCCCCTCTCTTCTCTTTCCATCCAGTGTCTGCCCTCTCTCTCTCTGTTCCATATGGCCTCTCTCCATCTCCTCCTTCCTTTTCCCTTGGTCTGGCATACCTTCCTCCTTCCCTCCAAGCCATTCTCTCCCCCTCTGCTCCCTTTCCTCATTTAACTACTTTATTGGTCAGCAGCAGCATTCACAATTCATTGTTGTTGCTGGCTTCAGGTCTTTCTCTCTGGCCGGTCCTGTCTTCATGAAAACAGGAAGTAGGCAGGACGGCCAGAGAGGAAGGCCTGAAGCCAGCAACAGCAGCGAATTGTAAACGCTGCTGTTGCCTGAAGCACCCAAGGCAGACGCTTCTCTCCCAGCGAGATGATTTTAATATCAAACCTCCCTCCAGCGTTGGCAGCCGCAGCACGCTAAACAGGCTGCTTCGCGGCTTTCTTCTGCCGTTGAGTCCCTCTGTTGCATCATTGATGACGTCATCAGTGACGCGGCAGAGGGCCTCAACTGCAGGAGAAAGCCCGAAGCAGCCTGTTTAGCGTGCTGCGGCTGCCAACGCTGGAGGGAGGTTTGTGCCGGTATGTGCAGAACCGGTATGTCCCTCCCCCTCCAGTACGTGTGCAGCACTTTGCGCGGCGCATCCTCCCACGATCCTGGGTTGGCCACATGCTTGTGCTGGGGACTTGTACAGTCCAGTTCTTCCGGCGAGTGTAGGGAAGTGCTGGGGATTCGCGCATGCGCACTCATGCGGCCACAGAACTACTGATCATGGAAGCACGCAAATAGGAGTGCGCATGTGCGAGTTAGCCTTTTATTATATAGGATTATGCATTTTTATGCACTAGATGTAGAGATTCAAAGCATTATATTCAGCTCTACTTTGAATTTCTTTTATACTCCTTTTTCTGGAGCCATATGGTAATCCTACCTAGAATTATCTAGAGTGGAGTGGAGGAGTGGCTTACTGGGTAGAGCAGCTGCCTCACCACCCTGAGGTTGTGCGTTCGAATCCCCCTACAGTTCCTTGTGACTCTGGGCAAATCACTCAACACTTCATTGTCCCAGGTACAAAATAAGTACCTGTCTAAAATATATAAACCACTTTGATTGGAACTATAGTGATACCTCGGAATCCGAACACCCCAGTACTTGAACAACTTGGAATCCAAACGAAAAATTCAAGCAAATTGTGACCCGGAATCCGAACGCCCTGCACGTTGTTCATGCGTGTTTGTGCCCCGGAATCCGAACGCCCTGCACGTTGTTCATGTGTGTTTGTGCCCCGGAATCCGAGTGCTGCTTTGGAATCTGAACACCCTGCACGTTGGTCGTGTGTGCTTTTGCGTACGTTTCCCCAGCACTCGGGCCACCCATACTAAACTAAACTAAACTAAGCCTTAAGTTTATATACCGCATCATCTCCACGTCGTTCAGTTTATTGTTGGAAGCTGTAGTGAAAGCATCTCATGTGAGTTTCGCCTTTGTATAGTGTACTGAGGAAAATACTGCACTGTATTATTATTATTTGTTAATATTTTACCTTAAAATCCAGTGTATTTACTGTTAAAATTTGAGTTTGTGTGACCCAGTTTCTATTATTTTAAATGGGAAAAATTGTCTTGAAACTCGAACGGGGTTAAGGAACGGATTAAGTTTGGATTCCAAAGTATCACTATACACAGAAAGGTGGTAAATCAAGTCCCATCCCCTTTAAAGTCATTTTCCAAAAGGATATTTCTTGCTGGAAAAGCCCTCTCTCTGGTTGTGTGCCTTGAGAAAGGAGGCACACATACCACTTCTAGCTGCTGCTTTCCTGATTGCAGCTCTGCAGCGATGCCAAGTTATCCAGTTCCAGACTGGAGACTTTTTAGCCAGTCCTGGTTTTGAACTTACATCCCAAAGCATTGTGGGGTTTGTAGTGCCTGATCCTGCCCATTGAAATCAGTGCTGTAAGTCCCATATTGCACCAGGAAGAGGCAGTCCGAAATCCAGGACTGGCCTACAATCTCCAGCCTGGAACTGGGTAACTTGACATCTTTGGGACTGGACTGTCGCACTCCGACTTTAGCTTTCAATCCCAGCATATTCTGCTGCTGATAAACAGCTCCCTGGGAAGCCACTTTGCCCAATGATTTTCCGAAATAATTTCCTCCGCTCTGCTGTTTTCACGGCTGTTGCTCATTTACTGCCCTGTGGTTCTGGAGAGCGAAATCAAATCGGTGCAGGCAATATAGCCTCCGAAGCAGCAGGCAACCAGGCCAACCAGCAGCTGAACAGCCAAGCCTGAACAAACACCCTGCATTGCCATAACAACCGCACGGGTAGACCACTGGGCTGATAGAAACTGCCTGACTTTTGCAATCCTCTGCTAGTGTCTTCTGCACTTGCAGAATTTAAAAGCCTTAGAAACATCCATTGGAGCACATCTAAGACTGATGAACCAGGGGGAGGTAGTGCGAAGGGAAGTCAAAATTCAAACATCCGTGATCACCGAGTTCCCTCTGGCAATGATTGCAGAAGTACCAAAACCATCCTAGAGGAAATTCTTCTAAGAGTAAAATCAAGTATATCCTTTAATGCCCTAGAGCAGTGTCCTTCAACCACCGGTCCATGGACCAGTGCCGGTCCACAGGGCCAGTACGTGCATCAGGCCCAAAACAGTGTTCTTCAACCGCCGGTCCACAGTGCGATCGATGTGGCGTTATCTTCGAACCAGCTCCCACTTCCTAACTGATTCAGTGCACAAAGCCACGGGCAGTGGCTCCTATGGGCATTGTGTGCCTGAACCGGAAGCCTTCTCTCTGACGTTGCAACGTCAGAGGGAAGGCTTCCAGATGAGGCACGGGACGTGCAAGGTGCAATTAGTTCTATTATGGGGGCGGGGTCTGGCCCACGACTTAGCCCAGTGTTCTTCAACCGCTGGTCCACAGACGATGCCGGTTCACCGAATAATTATTTTATTTTTGCCGGTCCATAGGTGTAAAAAGGTTGAAAAACACTGCCCTAGAGAAGGGTTAGAAAACTAGCAGTACTCATATCTTCCACTAGTGTGACAGTCTGGACCTTCCTGCATTCATCATCTTCCTTTCTCAGATTGGTATTGTATAGGGTTGACAGATTTCCTCTTTAAAAAACAGGCCCCGCCCTGTTCCAACCCCCCAACCCCGCCCTGCTCTGCCCCAGCCCTACCCTATTCCAGCTCCACCCCATTCTGCCCCCAGTCGAACCTCCAGTCTCCTTCCCTGAGCTCGGGGCTATGTCTGGAAGCCCACTGCGCATGCCCGGACGTCGATGCAACGATGTCACAGGCATGCACGCATGCGTATGATGTGATCGCGTTGACATCTGTGCATGTACAAAGGGCCTCCAGCTTGAGGATTTCCAAACACAGACAAACTGCTGGCTTTTGGAAATCCCTCCGGGCACCTGGACAGTCCTCTACAAAGAGGACATGTCCGGGTTTTCCCGCATGTCTGTGTCTGAATTTAAAAGGGCCTGGGATAGGCACGTGGGAGTTCTCAGAGAGAGAAAGAGATAATGGTTACTGCGGATGGGCAGCTCTATGACCTCACAATGCAGATGCACAGAGCCTTAGCCTATAGGAAGAGGAGATGCAAATGTTAAGAACCTTAGCCAATAGGGAGAGGAGGAGATAATGGTTACTGCAGATGGGCAGACTGGATGGGCCATTTGGCCTTTATCTGCCATCGCATTTCTATGTTTCTGTTTCTAGCCCTAGGTTACATTTTGGTCCGTGACCTCTAAATAGGGTCTCCAGATTTTCCTTTTGGAAAATCTGGACCCCCCTAGACCCGCCCTCCCGGCACACCCAGTTCCACCCATCACCACCCCGCCCCATCACACCCCAGTCCCGCCCCCCGCTGCTTGCTCTCATTGGGCAGGACATCCGCGCATGCACGAATGTCCTGTTGCCCGATGTGAAGTGGAGAAAAGCTTTTCAAAACCCGGACAAAGTGCCGGGTTTTAAAAAGCCATCCGGATCCCCAGACATCCTCAAAAGGAGGACATGTCTGGGGAAATCCGGACGTCTGGTAACCCTACCCCCCAAATAGGCGTGATCATGGCAGGAGCATGGGCAGATCGGGGGCATTCATTAAAGATTTGCACAGTGTAATAGAATTCAGGGACTCATGCTTAATTTACGTGTAAGGATTTGCACCAGGTTTCAGAGCGTTGATTATCAAACAGTGCGCAGCGGGCATTTTATTTGGTGCCCAAATTTGAGTGTCATTTATGGAATCGAGGGCAGGATGCACAAAGCTCTGGTAACCAAGTAGAAGATACTGGGTCAGTGGCATAGTGAGGGTGAGAGGCACCCAGGCACCCCTCCCCCACCCTCGTCTCCACCCCTGCCCCCTCCTGCCGTGTGTGCTCCCCCTTTCCCCCATACCTCTTTAACGTTCCCAGTGCGAGCAGCATCCCCAAATTGCTGCCCGCGTCGGCTGTCGACTCTCCCTATGACGTCAGTTCCTTGGCGCGGGTCCAGCAAGTGAAATCAGTGGAAAAGCTGAAGCTGGTGCGACAGCAAGTTGGGGGGTTGCTGTTCATGCCTGGAACATTAAAGAGATACGGGGGAAGGGAAGGGGTGCGCGCATGTGGCGGTGGGGGTGGAGAGTGGGGAAGGAATGGGTGGGCAGAGAGGAGGATGGGTGCCGGCACCCCCACTAAGACGGCGGCCGGGGCACAGCTCTTGTGCACAGGCCTAGTACAGCTCCTGTGATTGGTGGAGCTGTTGAGTAAGTTTATTTATGTTCTGTTTTTTTAGTTTCTTATCTGATAGAGACACAGCTGTTATGCATGTTTTGTGTGTGTATCCCATGCCTAAGCTATGTTCTGACCATAGGCACAGGACACACACACTCACACAAAAAGCTACCGGCAGCTCCGGCAGGCATTCCCTGCTGGACATTACAAAAAGAGTGCTCATTTTAATATTAATGAGCTCCTTGTTATGCATTTGCATAGGATTCTGGGTACCTGCTATCACAATTGGTAAAGTTTCAAGTTTCAAGTTTAATAAAATTTTGATTTGATCGCAAAATCTTACTTCAATGCGATTTACAAAGAATGTTACAAATTAGGGTGACATAAAAACGAATAACATTTTACTTAGACAATAATTTACAAAACTATATACCAACCAAACACAAGGAAAAAATAAAATGGATTTAATACAATTTATAAAGTAAATCAAACAGGGTAGGATTTTGAAACAAAAGGATGGTTAAGAGATTACCTGCTCGATTTTACTTATAGCTCTTTCTAAAGAAAAGAAAGTCTTGGGGGAGTTTAAAATGCATAAAGCTTAGTTAAAAGCTTCTTTAAAAAGCCAACTTTTTAATAGGTTTTTAAATTTACCAAGTAATTTTTCATCCCTTATATTAGCTGGGAGGGAATTCCAGATTTGAAGGGCTGTGACAGAAAAGATCATGTCTCTCCTGGAGTAGATGACTCTTAGTGACGGGATTAGGAGGAGAGATTTCTCTTCTGATCTTAAAGATCTTATAGGAGTATAGGGAATTAAAAATTTTTCTAAAAACGCAGGGGCTTTGTTTATTAAAAGCGCTCCCCCCTTCCACCTGAGAACCCTTTTGTGCATCAGAGGCTGAGCTGTCTTTTACGTAAGATTGGCTACATCCAGTCTTACTTCCAGGGCAAGGTTTTGAGAATCAGGGCCCTAGTTCTTAATGTGCTCAAGGACTTTTCTTTCACTTTGGTTCTGATTCACTCAGATTTTCTTCCTGAATATTTATTTATTTGGATTTATTAACCACTTTATGAAGAGATTCACCTAAGGTGGTGTACAGCAAATAATGTTCAACATAAAACTTACAATTTTGTTAACAACATAACAGTAGTAAAAAGACCATTATATAAACAAATGCAATAAGTCCGGGTTTTGAAAAGCTTTCCTTCACATTGCGTTGGGCAAGAAGGTATCTGCCCATGCGTGGATGCCACGTGATGATGTCATGCACATGCGCACGTGCGTGTGATATCATCGCATCTCATCTGCACGTGCGCGGATGTTCTGTCCGATGACAGCAGGCAGGGGGTGGGGCTGGGGTGAGATTGGGGGCGGGACTGGGGCGTGGCAGGGCAGGGCTGGGTGGGTCTGGATGGGCCTGCGGACGGGTCTAGGGGTCCGGATTTTCCAAATGGAAAATCTTGTAATCTTAGGTAAACTCAAAATCAGCAAATGGAAACTTTTTTTTTTTTTAGTTCAAAAATGTTTATTGAGTTTCAAAAAAACACGAGAACAGGAAATAAAGGTTTACCATGAAACAGTTTCAAAAATATACTTACCACAGCACTGAAATTCAAATAAGAGAAATATAATACAATGTCAGCGTGATATTTTATTTTTTACATTTTAACATTTTTAAAAATTTGTTTTATATCCCATTTTCCCCAAAGAGCTCAGAACGGGTTACATGTTAAACATACATGATATAGAGTTAACCCGTTACAATTTGCCATAATTATAGTCCATGTTTACAATACAAGTTTTCATCCTAACTTGACACACAATAGGGATTTACTATCAATATGCATAATACACAGTTTACAGGTTAAATTTGTCATAGTTACAGTGCAACATTTTTCAATACAAGTTTTCCTAACATGACACATACTGGGATTCAGTACCAATATAAATTTATTTGTAATTACCTATGAAACAACTATTAGTACATATCAGAACATTCAAATAAGTTAGATATGATGCTATATAATATAACATAGATAAAAGAAAATTGGACATAACTGTGCTGAAAGGTTTTCCCTATTCTTTATGTCTTGGATCTGCTGGTAGTTGGTTTAATGATGTCTTGAACCTTGCTGGTAGTTGGTTTCATGACGCGTCCTCTTGTTTTAGAGTCGTTTGAAGGGTTAAAGAACCATTCTCTATTAAGTCACTCATGATTTTACAGACTTCTATCATATTTCTTCTCATCATCTCTATTTGAGAGTTTTGCACCCTCCCCTACCAAATACAGACATTCAAAGTTTTAAACATAATCTAAGAGCAAAGCCGCAGTTCTTCTTGACGTGCTTCTCATAAACTGATGTTTTCATCATTAGTTTCCATTCCAAGGATGTCTATTTTAAAAGGGGATTGTGCATATCACCTCCCTGGCTCCCCAAAGTCTGTTGATAACAGTAATATAAATATTTCCGAGTGTTTCACCCATTGTTAAACAACCTGTAGAAAGAATGATTTAGACATGAGGCAGACAATGAGAAGACTTTCTCTCCAATGTAGAGCATTAGAAAATCATCTGTTGGGTGATTTGGATTTTACAGATAGGATTATGATTTTCAAAATCTTCAGAGTGTTTTTTGTCTTTTTCACTTAGCTGCTTAACATAAATCCTACTGGCTGAGAGCCTTTTCAGGTGTGACTTTAGCAGGATTGTGCCCGTAATGAATCAAGTGTAGCACCAGTTTTAGGTTTTTAGGTCTTTTTCTCTACTACAGCATATGACGGAATTGAACTACGATGCTTTAGTGCTGGATTGTAGATTAATCTGGTACAATATATATTAAGTGCAGCTCCATGTCTAGAAGGACACTCTGAGCTAGTCCTAGATTTAGTCATTTTATGCATGGAGATAGCGTTTTGGTTTTAAAAAAAATATATCATAGTACAAATGGCAGATGAAATTTAATGTGGACAAATGCAAAGTGATGCACATTGGGAATAATAAATCAAATCGTAGTTACTAGATGAGAGGGCCCACCTTGGGGGGATTAGCGCCGAAGAAAAAAATCTAGGAGTCATTGTAGACAATACGATGAAACCTTCCACCCAATGTGCGGTGGCAGCAAAAAAAAGCAAACAAGATGCCAGGAATTATTAGAGAAGGGATGGTAAATAACACTAAGAATGTTATAATGTCTCTGTATTGCTCCATGATATGACCTCACCTGGATTATTGGGTTCAATTCTGGTCACCTTATCTCAAGAAAGATGTAGTAAAATTAGAAAAGGTTCAAAGAAGAGCGACCAAGATGATAAAGGGGATGGAACTCCTCTCATATGAGGAAAGACTAAAAAGGTTAGAGCTCTTCAGCTTGGAAAAGAGACGGCTGAGGGGAGATAGGATTGAAGTCTACAAAATTCTGAGTGGTGTAGAATGGGTATAAGTGGATTGATTTTTTACTCCATCAAAAAATTACAAAGACTAGAGGACACTTGAAGTTATAGGGAAATACTTTTAAAACCAATAGGAGGAAATATTTTATCACTCAGAGAATAGTTAGGCTCTGGAACACATTGGCAGAGGATGTGGTAAGAGTGGTTAATGTAGTTGGTTTTTAAAAAAAGGTTTGGACAATTTCCTGGAGGAAATGTCCATAGTCTGTTATTGAGGCAGACATGGAGGAAGCCATTGCTTGCCCTTGATCGGAATCATGGAATGTTGCTACTATTTGGGTTATTACCAGGTACTAGTGATCTGGATTGGCCACCATGAGGACAGGCTACTGAGCTAGATGGACCATTGGGCTGACCCAGTAAAGCTATTCTTATGTTCTTTTTTAAATATCTTTATTCATTTTAAAGCCAAAATTAAGTACAACATATTTTACAGACATTTATGGATGTTTGGGAGCCATTGACAGAATTCTGCAAGGAGTGATTGTTGATTTTGCCCTTTCATCATGCACGTCTAGGGAGGGTGGGAGGGGGGTGGGGATTTATTTTTATTTAGAATGCAATTGTTGGGTGTGTATAAAGGGGGAGGTTGATATATGTATTTGTCATAAATATAAATTTAACACTTAAATTCTATCAAATTATATTTATGACAAATACATATATCAACCTCCCCCTTTATACACACCCAACAATTGCATTCTAAATAAAAATAACTCCCCACCCCCCTCCCACCCTCCCTAGACGTGCATGATCAAAGGGCAAAATCAACAATCACTCCTTGCAGAATTCTGTCAATGGCTCCCAAACATCCATAAATTTCTTAGAATGTCCCTGTTGTATGGCCATCATATGCTCCGTTTTAAAAGTATAACAAAGAGATTCCTTTCCCACCAGAAAGTGTAATTTAATCTATCCCAGTTCTTCCAATTCCTCAAAATAAGTTGTATGGCAACCCCTGTCATTATAAAGAGAAGTTTGTTATTTTGAGCAGTTATTTGACTTTTAGCCCTCATTAACATATCAAATAGGATGGTATCGTACGTCAATGCCACTGGATTTTCTAATAGATCTCCAAAATTTAAGTATTAAGGGACAATAGTCTAGTAAATGATCCAAAGTCCCAGCTTTGAGATGACAGTGCCAGCATCTATTAGACTTTGAACTATCTAATTTCTGTAAATGAACTGGGGTCCACAAATGCTCTATGTAAGAAGAAAAACCATGTTTGTCTCATAAAATCCATGTACATAGTGGGTGAAATCCTGGACTAGAACTACCCAAAATAGGACAAAAGAGATCCAAATATATGAAATAACCTAGCAAAAAATGATCTCTAACAAAAGCTTTTCATGAGAGAGGAAAAGTACCTCACGAACCGGATAATGAAGTCTGTGTTTAACAGGGTTCCATTGTCTTTCATTAATCCTGAAAAACCTCTTTCTTACTGTGGCAAAAAATATGAGAACTGGATTGCTAGAGCACTTTAGAGGTGGTTTTTTTTTTGCCATTTATATTTCCCCTGCAGTTACTGAACCTTGAGTAAGCCACCATGAGTGTCGAAATGGGTCCCTTCGGGGATACGGAGTTTGAACTTTTGGTTCATCCGGCAATGGGGGAATTCTCCGTTCTAAATTAAGGGCTCCTTTTACTAAGCTGTGATAGTGCTTTTAGCGCATGCAGCATTTTAGCATGCGCTAAACCCACGCTACGCGGCTAGAACTAATGACAGCTCAATGCTAGCGCACGTGCTATTCTGAGCGTTAATGCCCTAACGCAGCTTAGTAAAAGGAGCCCTAAGTGGCACGACCTCACCATCCCGTTGCGGAACCTGGGCTCCCTTCAATTATTCCGCAAACAACTGAAAACTTGGCTTTTCATCAAATTGTAACTCTATCCTCCCCCCCTTTTTCTCCTCCCTTCTACACATAAGTTCATGTAAACCTTTTTCTTCTTCTCTTCCTATTATTTAAGTTCTTGTAAACCGTGTCGAGCTCCATACTCATGGAGATGATGCGGTATATAAACTTAAGGTTTAGATTAGATTAGATTAGATTTAAATTCTTTTAATCAGTGCAGCATATTTTGTTAAATTATATCAAGGGCCATAGTTGTTTAGTAAAAAAAAAAAAAAAAAAAGAAAATAAAATAATTTAAAGCAAAAATTGACACAGACAACTAAATTTGGCCATTTAAGAGAGGTTTTTCAGGATCAATGAAAGACAACAGAACACTGTTAAACACAGACTTCATTATCCTGTTGGATTGTCTGTAGGATTGCTAAAATCCTGGACTAGCTCAGGATGACTTGGTAGTGTGGATTTATATGCTCACTGTGAAGATAATTTTTTTTTAAATTTTATTTATATGATTTTGAAATTTTTACAAGAACAACTCTTGTTACAGAAATATAGAAAACAAATATTATAAGGGAAAATTGTCACATGAAAAAGAAATGACGTCTTCCTTAGACCACAACAAATGAGAAAAGGGGGGGATTCCAGGAAAATATCAAGGAGATTATCAATTCAAAATATAATTCCATCAAAAAAGGCTTAGCAGAATATCCCGCATTCTTATGATATCTGTTCTGTGACAATAAACACTTCAAGTTACCAGTCTCTTCATATCTACAAATGCTTTGAGCTGTTCTGGGATGAAGAAAACATATTTTACACCTAAATATTTTACCAAACACTTACAGGGATAGGATAATAGGAACGAACCTCCCAAAGAAATTACATCTGATTTCAATGCAATAAATAATTTCCTACGGTCTTGAGTTTGTTTAGTCACATTTTGAAATATCCAAATTTTTTTTTTCCATAATACAGCTTTTGAGAATTACGAAAAAAAACAACCTAAAAATATTGTTAACATCCTCTTCGAATTCAAAGGACACCAATAGAGTTGCTCTTTCCGAATTTTCTGTAATTGTTGATTCCAATATATCCGTGATGTTTAATGGTGATTGATTTAAATTCATTTGCAAAGTCTCTGGGGCGGCTCCTGTTTCTTTTTTTATTTTATTTTATTTATACGATTTTGAAATTTTTACAAGAACAACTCTTGTTACAGAAATACAGAAAACAAATACTGTGAAGATAATTTTTTGAAAGTTTCCCCCTTTTATACAATGGTTCTCTACCCAGGCTTCAGGACAAGCTTGGTCAGTTTGATTATCAGGATACCCAAAAGGACTATACATGATAGAAATTTGCATTTCTTCTTCTTCCCTCCCTCTCTCCTCTCTGCCGCATTAAGTATCATACCTTTGTTGGTAGGGATGATGAAGGCCTACCAGCCAAATAAATCCACTTCCTAAGCTGCCCCTTCTACCTCATGCTGCCTCAGGAACATGGAAGTCGATGGCATACCTCAGCTGCTGGTGTACATTACCTGAGCATGCTTAGGGAGTGCTGGCATTGGCTGACTTCCTCGATGGTATAGCAGCACAAGAGGAAGGGGGTGGTCTTGAGTAGTGAATTTCTTTGGCTAGTGGGGCTTCAGCATCCCTCCATACCCTGATTGGGTGCTGCAGCTTTGGAGGGGCCTGAGCCAAAGTGGGGGGGCCTATGCCACTCCCCTTGTGGCTATACCAATGTTACATACTTATAATCAAACTTTCTTATCTAATTTTACCACGTTTTGAAGACATTAAAAAGAGATAAGGGTATCCAGCCCATATAAATCTGCAACCTTGGCCTCCTAGTTATAAGGTAGTTTGTAAAAATCAAATTACTGTTACCAATGTGATTAATAGGCTTGATTTAGCTACACGCTGAATATTCATAGCTGACTAGCAATGAATCGAAAGAACGACCTTTGGCAAAAATTGAACACAGCTGAACTTATCTAATTACTCCTGGTCTGCCTCTGTAGTTGCCATCCTCTCTGCTTGAGAAAGATAGGTTCTCTGGGAGTAGAAGGAACTCCCAGCTTATTAATTTGGAATACTCTCCATACAGACTACCAACACCATCCTTATAATTAGGCAAGTCTTCTGCTGGAAATTAATAGCTGTGGGATGCTCTGTGCAATTAAAATGTGGAAATTGAGTATATTGGGGAAGTTAAGGCCGCTGCTCATTCTGCGCTCTGATGGATGGTCTGGCAGCTGTCCATGTGGCTGTAATAACATAGAATCACATAGAGGAAGAGGTTATGACTGGGAGTGGAAGGAAACAATCCTTCTAGACTTTAACAAAGGTAGAAAGGGCATGACAGCCTTTAGCTCATCTTGCACACATTACTCCAGATTCTTATGGACCCAAAATAGGGGGCCAATATTTGGGTACTGACTGAATTGGCTAACAAGCCAATTAGGGCTGGATTCTCTAAATAGCGCTGTTATCAGCAGCCGCCTTCAAAAGCGGCGTCGATCATGTGTCCATCACACATCGGAGTTGTTATGAATATCACGGCTACTTGAAAGAGAGGCATCGGAAATGTAGGCCAGGGTTTTAAAGGCCTATATTTCGGTTACATGAATTGCGTCTAAGGTAGCGCCTAAGGCCATTTTCAGCATTAACTACGCCAACAGCGGCCTCACGTGCAGCAAGGCACCTCCTTAGATGGGACAATGGCGCTGAGTTCAGAGCCATTATTAGGCGTCTTCTTTTTTTAACAGCTTTTTAATTGGATTTTAATTAGCGCAATCAATTACTGCGCCAATTGAACCAATTAAATTAGGTGGCATTAGGGCGCCTACCACTACCTAACAGCGCCATTTTGAGAACCTAGGCCTTAGTGCCAATTATTGGGTGCTAATTGCCGGTAATGGCACCAATTTTGGATTGGTGCATGCATCTTGCAACTTGCTAGTCTATAACAATTTGCACTCAATTCAGTGTGCAATCGAAAAGATGGCGTTGGTCATGGGAAGTGCATGGGCAGGTCAGGGGTGTCCCTAAAATTTGCACATAGTGTTATAGAATATTGGGGATACGCATCCAAGTTGGGTATGCAATGAAAAAAGCACAACTGACCCAAAGAACAAGGCCACAAAGAGACTTTTATTTTGATGACCCCCATTACTTTTTGGAGAGGAATAGAGCATGCAAGCACTACTTTTTGTGAGTGTACATTTGCACATGAGTGATATTAAAAGATTCTTTTACATGAGACTTTGTTATTCCTGATACATATTAACATAGAAACATGATGGCAGATAAAGGCCAAATGGCCCAACCGCAGCATCCACTATCTCTTCCTCTCCCTATTGGCTAAGGCTCTTAACATTTGCATCTCCTCTTCCTATAGGCTAAGGCTCTTTACAGCTGCATTGTGAGGTCATAGAGCTTTATGGTTATAGAAACATTATTAACACAAGCTGAATATCAAAAAATATATATAGCCACCAAAAAATATTCATACAATGTACCAAGACCAAAGACAATATAAGGCAAGTTTCCACACTAATACGGAGAAAAGACCTCAGTGTTTCCCGGGAACAAACCATGGAAACTTCTATGACAAGTATATAGTTGCCATAGAGGAACACGTCCTCGGTCATAAGAAAAACTCCGTTCAAAGTTAGATGAATAGCATTTCAAAAATACTGCTTAATATACACTTTCATATAAAAGTAGGAAACCACTCCTTATCTTGTTAGAAACAATGTGTCCTTTGGTGTTGGAAAAAAATCTTTGCAGTTGAGACTAATTTCCTAGTGCTGATATGACTGCATTGCACAGGAGAAAACTTTAGAATTCCCAACAGGCCCTGTTTTGCATTAACGCTGCATCAGGGGAATTTCTAGAGAACAAAGACACAAAAAAAACAATCAGATAGTTTGTCAGTTAGAATACTTATAGTAAAAATAAATCATTTTAAACTCCAATTACATTGAAAAACGAGCTACCGCTTCAAAGACTTTCTTAGAAAAATGGCGACCCGGCGTCTGACAGGGCTTTAAATGGGTGCGCGCTGGCGTCACTCCCAGCCAATGGAAAAAAACACTCGGGGAAAACCAATCAAAGATCACTTCTCCTCTTCAATGTTCTATTTGCCAGATATCGTAAGAATGCACCTCGTTCCTGAATCCGATGGATAATAGAGAGTATACACTACAATCTTCTACTACCTGCGGTACGAGTGGAGTGATTTATGCTGTCCATGTAACATGCTATATATTGGACAGACATCCCAACCTTTCAAAATGAGAATAATTGAACATAAGTCCTGTTTATCCTGTAATAAAGTTCAAGCACCAATGGTGCAGCACTGCCTGGATTTGAATCACTCTTTTGTAGAAATACGGTGCTGGATCTTAGAACACCTTGTTCCCTCTAGTAAGGGAGGGGATTTTAAAACATTTTTAAGGCAGCGTGAACAAAAATGGGTTTTTTAATTACATCCTTCTACCCCGGATGGCTTGAATGCCAGAGTTGAATGGCGTGCCTTTTTTTGAATTTCTTACTACAGAAGAGGAGAAGTGATCTTTGCAGCATTCACTTGAGCCCTCCTGATATAAGCTACAAGTTTACAATACTTTTGTATCGATTTGCAACGAATATGATATCAGCAAACAAGTGCAAATCAGATATGCCAGTTTCACTAGTGGCCAGATCGGGAGCCCTTTCCAGCAGGGCACCTAGCATCATCTACACCCCTCTCCCGTTCCAGCAGGGGAGAGCCGACAGAGGAGAGCTGCAGTCCGACGCTCAGACCAACGGTCGGTTCAGGAGCCCGTTCCAGAAGGGTACCCGACACCATCTTCACTCCTCCCCCATTCCGAAGGGTCTACCTCTGAGGATCTCGCATCATGTGCGGCAGCGGTGGAGATTACCTTGCCAGAGATGTCGCCTGTTCTTGGAGGAAACTCGGGACCCAGATGATAGCCATCGGAACTGGGGTTGACGGCAGTTAAAGAATAGAATATGAATGGTGGTTGAAGTGAATTGGGGTGGAGATGGAGGTGGGTATGGAGAGGGATAGGGATATGATGTATTCCGGAAAGGCATTTAAGATCTGGTGTTAAACGATCATAATAATTACAAGTCAAAGATCTTGATGCTTTTTTGGAGTGTGTTTCTGTTTCTCTCTATGCTTATTTTTATCTCTATTTTGTTTACTTTAATTATTATTTTAATTCTATCTTTAAATTATTTATTCATTACTTGTTGGAATATTTCATTTCTATCTCTACCTCTGTCTTTTTATTTTATTTTTCATACTGTTTCTTCAGGTACTTTAGTTAGATTGTGAGCCTTTGGGACAGTTAGGGAATTTCCAAGTACCTATCTTATTTATTTTTATTTATTGTATCTTTTAATGCATTCATTTTTGTAAACCGCTTAGAAACCTCACGGTTATTAGTGGTATATAAGAATTAAATTAAATTAAATTAAATATGCTCAGGGTGGAATCTGTAGGCTACTGAGTAGCTCCAGGAATAGAGCGATTTTATAGATCCAAGTTTGACCACCAGTGATTTGTGACGTGAGGGACCATAATCACCCTTTGGACGCTCTTTTAATTCCCACTTGTGGAGCAAACACAGCTAAAGCAATTCATGGAAAATCACGTTCTTCAGTGACGACCCAGACCATCCGCACTATACAAAAAGAGAACGAACATTGTTGGTAAAGGTCACCTACATATTTCCTATCTGTAGGATGGTTGGAAAAAAACAAACCCCCAACTCTGTTTTTTGGGCCCAACAGATTACAAATGCACGCAATCAAAAGGTGTTTGTACTGGATGAACTTTTGCACTAAATTCAGGGTTCCTATGATTATATCTCTCCCTGCTCTGTAACACACACACAGTGAAGCAATAAAATTAATCAGCCCCTGCATCACTTTACAGCCTAATGAAATACTCCTGGAAGCACATTTGTTCTCTTAATGACCTCCTAGTGCATTGCAGTTTGCCCTGAACAATAACAAGGGAAGATAAAAGTTCTAATCGTTTAAAAGTTTCTCTCTTACAGCAAGGATTAGTTAAATGACACAGAATTTTAAGACATCACATTGAGTGAGTGGATTTATTTATTTGAATTGTGGCTAAAGCCGTTTTCAGTTGCAGATCTAGGTGAGTTATATTCAGGCACAGTATGTATTTCTTTGTCCCTGGAGGGATCGCAAAGGCAGTGGAAGGTTAAGTGAGTTACTCACAAGGTCACAAGGGGTTGAGGTAGGACTGGAACTGAGCGCCCCTGGTTCTCAATTCATTGTTCTAACCATGAGGCTACTCCTCCATTCGGTTGCTTTGTGCTTTTGTTTTTTGAAGAGTCTCTAAATGGAAGTCATATTCTTCGCTGGATTCCCACATCTCATCTGTGTTTTTAATAAGAACCAAAAACATTTTTGGTCTCTCGTTTTGCTATATCTTATGTCTTTGTCTATGCAGTGGCATACCAAGGTGGGGGCAGGGGGGCAGTTCATCCCGGGTGCACGCTCCAAGGGGGTGCAAAGCCGGCCACCCTCCCTAACCAGCAGCAGCAGTAAACTTCAAATCAGGGGTGTCTGTGGCCCAGCTTGTACTCCCTCCGGCAGGTGTTTATTTCTGGCCAGCACCCCTGCAGTAGTTTTTCCACTCAAAGACGCGACTGTCAGCAACTTGCGCGATCCGTGGCTGTGTCAGAAGCATTCCCTCTGATGTCACGATGTCAGAGAGAAGGTTTCCAACACAGCCGCAGATCGCGCGAGATGTCGACCCCCGTGGCTTTGAATGGCAAACTGGCTGCAGCAAGGCCAGAAATTTTGCTGCTGCACAGGGAAGGGAGGGGGGAGAGAAATGCTGCTGCTGAACAGGGAAGGGGAGAGAGAAATGCTGCTGCTACACAGGGAAGGGGGGAGGAGAAATGCTGCTGCTGCACAGGGAAGGGAAGGGGAGAGAGAGAAATGCTGCTGCTGTAGCACCCAATTGAGGAGAGAGAGGGAAGGAGGGAGAAAGAAGACAAGAGATGCCAAGTCCATGGGAAGGAGGGAAAGGAAAGGAGATACCAAACCATGGAGGGGAAGGAAGAGATGCCATGGCTTGGGAAGGGGGAGGGAAGGAGATGGATGCCAGACGAATGAGGGTGAAGGGAGAGAAGGAAGGGTGAGGCATAAAGTTTCTGAAAGGGGAATAGAAGGAGAGAAGATGCCCTATAGAAGGGGCAGAGAGAGGGTAGACAGTTGATGAAAGGAAGAGAGTGACAAGAAGATGAGGAAAGCAGAAACCAGAGAAGACAAGGTAGAAAAAAATTATATTTATTAATTTTTTTGCTTTAGGGGAGATGTATCGCTGTTTCTGTGATGTTGCATTGTATGCAGAGTCCAGCTTCTTGGTGGTTCAATTTAACCTTTGTCTACATATTTCTATTTTATCCCCCCTTTTACAAAACTGTAGAGCGTTTTTTAGCACCAGCCATGGTGGTAAGAGCTCTGATGCTCAGAATTCTATGGCTAAAAACCACACTGCAGTTTTGTAAAAGGGGGAGGGGTTAGTTTGTGATGACATATTCCATTCTAGGCTAAGGTGTTTTCTGTGTTCTGTTTGTTCGAAAGACATGGTTTTCTGTTAGGATTGATCTTGTTTAGTTTTACAATGGGTGTATTGATGTTGTACTGCTCACTTCAGTATGTAAGATGCTGCGTTTTCCTAGGTACTCATGTGTGACGTGTGGATTGTTACTAAAAATCATGTTTTTCATACAGATGGGGGGGTGTCAAAAAATGATGGGTCCCGGGTGTCACATATGCTAGGTACGCCACTGTGTTTATGTATCTATCTATGTAGATATAGATTATGGCCAATCACAGAATGTGTCTGCGTGTGGAGCCATTGCTACACACACAGCCACAGATACAGACACACATCCTCAGAAGATCATGAGAAAGTATGTGGCACAAACAGGAGGACAATTCACTACAGACACTCAGTAACATCCTCTGCACCATCCAAAGACACACAACTTCAAAAACAAATTCACTTAAGCACACAGCTGCCTTTTATTTCTCTCTGGAAATTCTCAGACCCAAATATATTTACTTCTGTTTGAAACATAAGCAACTCCAAGCATGGGTCAGAATGGGGGAGGCCACAGGGGCCGTGGCCTCCCCAAAAGTTGGTGGTCTTTTGGGCTCCCTCCCAAACAAAAAAGCGTTCCGCTGCCTATGTCTCCAGGCCAGAATGCTCTCACAGATGCATAACGCCCATGAACTTGTGCACACAACTTTATGGCGGTATGCAAAGTTGCATGAACAACTTATAGAATACTGTCAGTTATGTGCATAAGCCGTTAATTGACTTTAACAACCATTTATGGACATAATTAATGTTAGTGTGTGATCATTGGCACTAATTAGCTGTTGCACATGTAACTGCGCTAAGTCAGTATTCTATAAAAAGAGTGCGCAAGATCCAAAGCATGTAAGTGGGAGGGGCATGTGCAGATCAGGGGCGTGCCCAGCACTTGCTACAGAATGCTAGCAGTTACATGCCGAAGAGTCAGCAATTGGGCACATGCATTTACGCAGTCATGGAACTAGCATAGGGGCTCACACCTACAGTTAAATGCGTAACTTCAGACGTACGCTAGTAAGTATTCTATAATGGCAATTACACACATGTTTTATGTTTTATTTAAAAATTTGATATACCTCTTTAAATAAATTGTCAAAGCGGTATACAGTGTTAAAACTATTAAAATCCTGGGGAAGACATCAAATAATGAGACTTTACTGACTTACATGATACAAATTGGATTAGGGGGGAAGTACAATTTATAATAGGAAAGAAGAAACGTAAAAGGTCAACACACTAGGAAGGGGATATGCTTTTCCTTCTATCTGCGATCTAGCATCTACTTGTCATAGGCATCTTTAAAAAGGAAGGTCTTTAAGTTATTCTTGAATTTGCCAAGTGAGGTCTGTTCTCAAAGGTGAAAAGGAAGGGAATTCCATATTGTTGGTGCAGTAACCGAAATTTTTTTTTCCTTATGGTGTCATAGAATAAGTGCCGCGGGGATGGGACCACCAGAAGGTTCTGGTTACTGGATCTTAGTGTTCTGGTTGGGCAGTGTGTGATAAGAAGTCTATCGATGAATCCTGGAGTACGTCTTAACTTTATTTTGAAGACATGTAGTGAGAAAGGCAAGGGAGGTGTCTTTTCAACCAGTGATAAAGTCTTTATTAGAAACAGTAGTCCCAGCAAGGATCCCAGTTTTGGCGTATAGAAGACGCCTTCTTCAGGGGACACTTTGCTGAAAACGACGCTGAAATTAAAAAAAAAACTCTTATGCGGTGGAACAACACTGTTCCTTGCGCTGACAGTATTCTATATGAAAACTGGAACGCTCTACCAGAGTTTGTTATAGGGGAAAACACCCTCCAGGGATTCAAGACAAAGTTGGACAAGTTCCTGCTAAACTGGAATGTACGCAGATGAGGCTGGATTCATTTAGAGCACTGGTCTTTGACCTGGGGGCCGCCATGTGAGCGGACTGCTGCGCACGATGGACCATTGGTCTGACCCAGCTGCGGCAATTCTTATGTTCTTATCATGCATTCAGGGAAAGAAGTGCCACAGGTTTAGTATTTAAAAATGGAGAAAAGACCTCAGTGTCACGGTGGATTTATTAAAAGGTTTAATCCTCCGGACAAGACAGCTTCAAAAAGAATTTTGAAGGTGCAGACACATCCTCGGTCTTTAGAAACTCCATTCTATACAGTCATTTCTTATTTGAGTAAAATTGTTGAGCATATAAATAGCATATTCACTCCAATGGCTATATAACATATGTCCGTCCAAAACTCAAAGCAAAGAAAACACCAAAAGCTTATCTGCAGCAGGAATTTCTTCCACAGGTTATGTGGGCAGGGTGCAGCATGGAGTCCGGATAGTTTAAATCCAATCCATACTTATCAACGGACCTCCTTCAGCAAACTCCCGACAGGGCCCCTGTTTCGCTATCTTAAGCTTCGTCAGGGGAATAAGCTGTAACAACAAAAATAAGCATCAAAAACAACAAAAAAAATACATCATAACTCAATATTCTTCTATCATTTCACATTAACTTCTGCTTGAGCAAAACGCTTCTAAGTTCCTGCCACCATAATGGCTCCTCAGCGTCCCGGAAATAGAGTACAAAAAAATGGGATGACATCAGAAAAAGCAGCGCTAAAAATCAAAAAAGAAAAGAAAAAAAGAAAACAGAAAAGAGAAATAAACAGGAAATTCAGAAAAAAACATTCCATTCTATGAAAGAATTTAGCCCTGTTGGAGCATATGTGTTAAGGTTGAATATCCAGCGTTGCTCTTGCTGCCTCAGAATAGTTTTAAAATCTCCACCACGATATGGCAAAAGCAGCTGTTCCACAACCCAGCGTTTTGAATCAGTAAAAGAATGTTTTAAAGCTAGGCAATGTTCTACCAGTGGTGCCTCTATTCATTTTTAAATAGTAAACCTGTGGCACTTCTTTCTCATTGTTATGTGGTACCTGAATACTTTTAGTCACTTTGACATTTGTATTAAATATTTTTTTATTCCTCTGTAGTTAAAAATGAATATTTGAAACTTCAATCATAAAAATGCAATAAAATAGAGATTCAATAATTCCATCCTCATTTTTCCCTCATTTTATCTCCATAACATTATATTAGCTTAAAAATTTGTACTTATACATAAAATTCTGGACCTTAAAATGCCTGTGCTATATGACAAACAGAATTAAATATTGAATATAGATGACTCCCCATCAAATGTGCCGAGAAATTTTTCAATTGTTAAGTGATTCTAAAAGACTCCCTTGGGAGTCCATAAATGTGATTAGATGAAACGTTTCCAAATCTCCAAGAAGTGACACTGATGATTTATGTCCTTTAGGAAAATTGATATCTTTTCAAATAATTTAGATCCCACATACTAATATTAATAAGTGATGGGTTCAACTATTTTAGCATTAATACAGCGTTTTGCAGCTAATTATGGTTTCTATCCCTGAAGATTTTTTGATTTCTTCATTAAGAAGAGGTATCTAGGCAGCCTATTAGTCCGTTGGTTCCCAAGCCTGTTCTGGGGGAACCCCAGCTAGTCAGGATTCAGGATGCCATAAGGATGACATCAGAGTTATCTGGTAGAAAATAACATTGGCTGAGCCGGTCACCAATGTTTGAGGGAGGGGGGAAGGGGGTGGAGCATAGAGAAAAGGGGTTATGGTTTATATGGGGTTGAAACTGGTAGAAGTTGTAAAGAGGGATGTGATTGGTGAATGTGGGGAACAGTGTGCAAAGAGAAGCTGAGTTGGGATTGGTTGGGCATTTGGGCGGTTCAGGAAGTCTGTGTGGTGAAAGGACAGGGTAGGGTAGGATGGGGATGAGGAGATTGTCTCTCCCTCCCTCCCTTTGTTGATGTGTTGTGCTTATTGTTGTTGTTAAAAGGGATTTTGGGTTGGTGATGGAGGGTGAGGGTTGGGGTGGGGGTCGTAGCTTATTTAATAACAATTTACCCCCTGTTTTACTAAGGTGTGCTATGCGTTTTAGCGTACGTTTAGCACGCTAAATATATGCATGCGCTAACCGCTAACACGTCCATAGACTAGCATGCATGCGTTAGCGTTTAGCATGTGGTTAGCGCACCTTTGTAAAAGGAGCCCTAAGTGTTTGAGGGGCATAAAGAGTGCTTCGGGCACAGTGGGGGGGCATGTAAATATACAGTGGATAAAAAGATAAAATGTGAACCTTATAGGTGGCACTGCTGTGAGGGAAGCAAGGCCTGACATTACCGTGGGCCATGTTCTGGGGGTTGTCAAGGATACGTATTAATGGAGAGCTAGTTTGGGCACTGAATATCTCTCTGGGGGGTGTGAAATGTTTCTGAAATTTTTGCTGCACTTTGATGAAATGGTTCAGTGTTTGTAATGTTTTGGGGATTGGAAAAAAAGGTGTGGCCAAGCTGGTTGTTCCACAGATATGTGGTGGTGCCTTTATTTGTACGATTGTGGCAGGAAAGGTGACAAAGTGCGAACACCAATGTTATGAATGTTCATGAGTTAGATTTGCATGTACCGCCTCTGTTGCAACCAATTAATGCATGATTAGCATAGGAGCCCTTACCACCTGGAAAATAGGTGTCAGTAAGTGCTTCCACACGAATCTAATCTTCTATCTGTCTCTGTGCTTGAGCGGTCTTGTAGCCATGCAACTGTTATATTTTATTTATTCATACAATTTTCTATACAGTTCTCCCAGGGGAGTTCAGAATGGTTTACAACTCGGACTTGGAGTACCCCCTTGCCAGTCAGGTTTTCAAGATATCCACATTGAATTTGCATAAACTTGATTTGCATTCACTGCCTCCATTACATGCAAATTTCTTTCATGCATATTCATTATGGATATCTTGAAAACCTGACTGGCAAGGGGGTACTCCAAGACCAAGTTGAGAAACACTGGTTTACATGAATTTATTCAGGTATTCAAGCATTTTTCCCTGTCTGTCCTGATGGGCTAACAATAAGTCATATGTACCTGGGGCAATGACTTGCCCTAGATCAGTGGTGGCGAACCTATGGCATTTATGCCAGAGGGGGCACTCAGAGCGTACCGTTGCCCAAGCACAGAGTTCACCAAAGTCCATTACTAGAAAGCCAGAGGGGCGTGGGGTTGGGCTGCTCCCCTCCCCCTCTCCTGAGGACATTTCTCACATCACCTGCCCCTCTGCCTAACAGCCCAATGGGAGCGCTTCCTCCCTCCCCTGTCTGGGGGTAAAGCGGGAGGCTCACACACAACATGAGAGTGCAGCGCGGACGGCAGCCTGTCTAGTTTATGGCGAAGATGATTCCCATGGTGGAGTTGGAGAGGAGCTAGGTTGGAGAGGAGCATAGCTCACAGCGTGGCCTAGCATAAGTGAGCAGATTGTTGATTCAGGGAATATCCATTTCTGTAGTATTGGCACTTTGCAACTAATAAGTGGGTATTGGGTTGCAGTTTGGGCACTCGGTCTCTAAAAGGTTCGCCATCACTGCCCTAGATTCTGTCACCCTAGGTACTCACCAAGGGATTCTTTTACTAAGCTGCAGCAAAAGTGGCCCTAGTGCACTCGTTTCCATGTGCTAAGACCACTTTTTGCCATGGATGGAAAATGACTGGTTTTCCATTTTCTGATTTATTGGCCATGTGCTGATGGTAATATCAAATATGGGAATCTAAATATATCGCTTGACATTTATATGTTAAATCCCTCACAAACAATGTCAATTATCAATCAATCAATTAATTAATTAAATACTTTTGGTTTATTGGCATAACTCACCTTCCCAGTTGTGTTCCACATCCGAGAATGAACTTTATCAGAATTGGACATAGCTCGCCAGATTTAAAAACAGCAGTTCTCCCTGAAGATGACAAACGGATCTCAGCCTGAGTTGGAGGCGTTCTGAGAAAGGAGTGTAGCTACAAATTGAAGCATTCGCACTGAATTCACATAGATTGGTGACGTTTAGTTTGGAATTAAGAGTACAAGTTGTTTTTGCGGGTTTTTCGGATACGAGGACTTGGGACCTGACCTGATTTGAACATTATATACCAACAGCAATAGCGGATTTCAACGTACAAAGATAAGTACTCTTAAAAATCCTTAAAGCTTTAAATCTTTGATAAGTTTGGTAACTGTGTATGAACTGTTTGAGATATACATATACACAGGTGGGAATGAGATGATGCCATGACGGTTCCCTTTCATATGGTCCTAATGTCCTCGGACATGACTGTGGTGAAGGAACACTGAGCACATCATATTTTTAATTTATAAATTTATAGATTCCTAGGTTAGGATTACGTAAAAATAAAAACAAACGTATTTAATTAATTAATTGACATTTTTTGTGAGGGCATGTGTTAATGGTACTATTTGCAGGTGCACAAACAGCAAAAAAGGAACAATAATAGTTTGGTTAAAAGTTTTCTTTGTTAAAAGTTCTCTTTATAAAATGTTACTATGTATCTTTCTTGTTGTTTCTTATTAAAGGAGGATTTATTTTTTAAGGTCACACACAGCATTAGCGGGTTCTCTGAGGAAGCCAGGACGGCGAAACGCGTCAGAACCCCGCTGGGTCACCGCTGCAGAGACATTGAAACTAAGTCTGTTTACTTATATTAGCTTTTCACAAAACTTTGGACTTTGGACTTTATTTTCACATTATGGAAATTTAAGAATTACTTATGAATCTATGAAGTTATTTAAAAATCATTTATTCTAACAAGATGGTGCAATGATTGATTCTATGAAAGTTTATAAAAGGGTTTTTTCCCTATGCTGAGTTATTTTACTCTACTTTTGGATTCTAAACGCCATTTTTGAAACTGTATTAATAACTATTATTGTTCCTTTTTTGCTGTTTGTGCTACATTTCCTTTGGAACAATATTCAATTTATTCAATTACCCAGTTGTATTATATTGGGCACCAGAACTATTTGCAGGTGGCCATTAACAGCAATTATCACATGAGCACTTATTAACACCTATTTTATGGATGGTAAAGGATCATATGCTAACCCTGTGCTAATCAGCTACTGTATGGCAATGTAGGTATGGTAACTGATCAGTGCAGTGTACCGATTTAACAGAAAAGCCACACTCACACCTAATCAAAAATCAACAAACACAGAAGCCAAATAATAAGAATGAGTATGAAAGACGGAGAAAAACAGGCCTCATCCACCATTGGCCGGGACTACACAGTACCCTAAGCCTCGCGTTTCATCACTGGTCCGAAAAAAACTTTGTACATATATATAAATTTTCTTGCACTCAGTCTTTCATTTCATAAATAATTTTTCATAAAAAAATCTTCTGTTAAATATATTATGTGAATCAGTGGTTAAATCTGTATAAAACGAATTGAAATGACTACAGCTACACTTGAAAAATTCATTTCAGTTCAACACATATAAAACTTGTGAAGGAAATAGCATAACTTATTTTGGGAACGCTTCCACTTAGGTATACATTTCTCATCTGATGTCTTAAAGAATGGAGCTCGTTCCCTGATGTTCCCTGACAAGAGCCCGTTTTTCTCCGTCTTTCATACTCACTCTGATTATTTGGCTTCTGTTTGTTGATTTTTGATTAGGTGTGAGTGTCAGGGCAGGATTAATTCGTCGAGGGCCACTAGGCACACAAGTACACTGGACCCCCCTGCCCCGCCCCACCCCACCATGCGCCCAGGCGGAAACAGGAAGTTGTGTCAGAAGGAAGCTTTGGGCAAGCAGCACCGCTTGCACAATTACAGTTCCCGTTGCCTTTCTTACCCACGTTGCTTGCTTGTCTTTCTTTCCGTTGATGGGGGGAGGGGGGGGTTTGCCGATCGGGGTGGGGCCCGCGTTGCCAATCGGGGGGAGGGGGCGTGTTGTCGATCGATGCTGGAGGGGCCCATCGCTATTTGGAAAACACCAATGTTGATGCCCTCCTTCATCGGGTCCCCCTGACCGTTTCGGGCCCTAGGCACGTGCTTACTTGGCCTATTGGTTAATCCTGCCCTGGTGAGTGTGGCTTTTCTGTTAAACCAATATACAGTACGTTTATTTTCCTTGATTTTTCATATTTATATGACTGTACCCATTTTTTTAGTAGTTATAACTGATCAGTGCAGACATGCGCACTCTCCACCCCCTTAAACATTGAGCAGTGAGAACATTTTTATTTTTGAGCACACCGGTAGCATGTTCACATGTCATAGGTATTATGGGATGCCTCAGTGCACCTACAGTGTGCCATTTTAAGTGGCGGTAAGCACAGGCTAATGTTTACTGCAGCTTGTTAAAAAGACTCCCTAGTTTGTCTAATGGTCAAGCCGGTCCTATGTCCATTGTCTTGATGAGAACCAAACGAGGAGAAATAATTGGTAAAAATGTTCTTTTCGGTCTTCGAGGCTGGTTTTTCCAATAGTTCAGAGTTTAATGTGTGGATTTCGCCTCTGGCCATGAAACAGAAGAGTAAGATGATCGAGTTATCAGCACTCCATTTAAAGCCATGATCAGACATACGAGCAAATAGTCAAAACATTTGCTGAGAGGCAGTGCACGAATCCTTCCTCATGTCCCTGGTACGCTCTGTCTATTTATCTCTGCTCTCTGATTTGATTTTCCAGGAAGAGTGAAATTAGAACCCATCAGTCTTGCTGGCATCGATAAAGCACATCGCATTCTGAGCCCTCTGTGGGTTTCCTCTGGTTGATGCAGAAGGGAAGGACAGCGCCTAGACAGGATCTAAATATCAAAAAGCATTAAAAAAAAATTATTGGTGGCTTTAGATGCATTCAAATGCTGCAATTAACTACAGCTTTATTGTCTACATTTTTTTTTTTTAAATCTCCCTAATGAATATGCATGACACTGATATGAACATATTGGAGGCAGCACATACAAACTCATGTCATGCATATTCATTATGGAGATCCTGAAAACACTGATTTCAACAGCATGGATACAAAGATCTTGTTTTCATTTTCTTTCTTACAGTATAACTTTGCAGTTAGATGGAACATATATGTCTGAAAAGCTAATAAAGTCTTTACTTTGGGTCTCTAGAGTTGAATACTTAGAAGAGGTGCAGTAACGTACAGTAGGTGTGTCTTATACTGCAGTGCAAAAGATAATTCATTATGAATTTATATTAATAGGAATCTACCGTGGAAAAAGGAATTATTCATGGTGAGAGAATAGAAACATTTTTGGAACTGATGTGTTGCTATCACATTATTCCTAGTCTTTGGATGCTAAACTCACAATGTACGAGATAATAGATTTTTACCATGATATTTTATGTCCAATATCTCACTATTCACTGTAACAGCCTCTCATAATTATAACCATTTTCTATAAAATGAAATAAAAACTCCTCTTTATTCTAGTTATTTGATGGTTTCTCTTCCTGTACACTTACTATTCATGTTGGAGAGGTTATAATTTGTGGGCAATTTTGATGAACAAAGAAACATAACTTAAAAAAATAATAATAATTGAGCAGTACACATGCCCAAAAAAAAAAAAAAATCAATTTTCTTTCATAATAGATTTAAAAGATTCTATTATTGTCAGGGAAATGGGAAGCCTTGGTCACCGACCAGGTCAGCTTTCCACTGGTTGACAGCATCAATGTTACTGAGAAGGAAAATGTTCCTAACATGTACCACATGTGCCTAAAACTCCATCAAAATAAGTCGAGTGTGGGCCCTTGCACAATAGAATTAATTTTCAGTTTAAAAATGGAATGAAAGCAGTGTGAATGGAGGAACCTGAGCAAAGAGAAGAGTACTTATTTGTTCAGCAGATTTAGAGGCTGCCTTTTCTTAGTTTCCAGTTCATGGTAGGCAACACAAAATATAGAGAAGTACAATAATACTGAAGCATAGTACGTCATAATAATATGTCTAAAAGTACATAAAATGCAATAATACTCATTAAAAACTTGTATAAAATCTGACAAACACATAAAACAGTACAATGCACAATTCCCCTAAATCTCTGGCCATAGAAAATATCCTATAGCCCTGAACATATATAATACTATGAAATAGTTGTCATCCCTTAGTAGATAAAGACAGGTTGTTCACCCTCTTCAAGGTAGGGAGAACGAAAGGGCACTCTCTAAAGTTAACAGGGGATAGATTCCGTACAAACATAAGGAAGTTCTTCTTCACCCAGAGAGTGGTGGAAAACTGGAACGCTCTGTTATAGGGGAAAACACCCTCCAGGGATTCAAGACAAAGCTAGACAAGTTCCTGCTGAACCAAAATGTATGCCGGTAAGGCTAGTTTCAGTTAAGGCACTGGTCTTTGACCTAAGGGCCGCCGCGTGAGCGGACTGCTGGGCCCGATGGACCACTGGTCTGACCCAACAGTGGCAATTCTTACGTTCTTACCTGTTCCTGCGTTGCCATTCCCCACCATTTGTTAACCATTGAGGATTCGAGAACTTGGTTAGCGTTTGTGTTCCTTACTCTTCATATACTCAGATAAGGATTGTCTTTATTCTGGGACTTGATTGATAGACGGAAAAATATCTATAAGACAACTACACAGACCCCTGATGCAGGCAATTGGCCGAAACACTGGTAGTGTCAGGTCTATGTGAATAAAGAATATAGTAATCCTGGTTCTGTAGGCCTGTGTACTGTTTGCTGGATTTGTTGTTGCTTCTGCTCTTTTGGATCCCTTTCTCTTTGCATCACTGCCATTCCTCACCCCCAGCTACAGAATGCCTCTAATCTTCCTCCTGCAGAGCCACTCAAAAGAAACAAATTCTCTTCTAGAATATGTTCCCCCTGCTCCTTTTCTCATAGAACCAACACTACACTCAAATAATATGCCAAAAATCCTAATATAGTAACAACAAAGAGGCACAACCAGTCACAACAGGGTTTGGATGGGGGACGCTCAGGAAAAGCTACTACTAGCCTAAAACAGCTCCACTCAAGAGGTAAAGGGTGCTCTCAGTGTGAACCATCAGCAATGGGAGCAGAAGCTCCGATGCTTCACTTCCGGGCTGAGGCAGGAAGCCTCCTCCACCACACCATCATTGAGCCCCCTATGTGTGAATAGTAATGAAAACCTACAATAAGGCCCTAAATAAATAATGCAATCAAACAACCCGTGAGCGATTAAAACTCAAACGGTGAAACTACAACCTGAGCGACCCCCACACAAACCCTGCCAGCCGAAACCCGCCAAGATAGCAACAAAGCAAAATCAAAATCAAAACATACTTAAATATAATCAAAAGAATATACTTATCTAAACCAAACTGCCACAATGAAAACGCCAGGAGCCGAAGTTCAACCAAGCTGGTTTCGGGGAGGAGCCCTTCTTCAGGAACCAGCCCCCGACCGCAAGCCAAAAACAAAAAAATGAAAAAATGCAAAATGCCGAAAAACGAGGCGGGACGGCTGGAGGGAGGGGTAGCCGAGCGGGAGAGCACTCACGCCTAAAAAGCGGACCAGGAACTACGTCATACACAACCCAACCAATCATACAACGCATCCTAAAACTCTCATGCAGGGGCGGGAAAAAGAAAAAAGCCCCAAAACTTTTAAAAGAGAACAGTAAGACCCGTACAGTACTCGGACCCAAACGTGCTGAAAACCACCCAGCACAGGAACCTGCATGAAAACACGGCACCCAGAAAGGGTGGAAAGGAACCCTAAATAATGGTGTTCCATTCCACACTTTCATTGAGGCCGAGGGGAGCAACAGCTTGAAGTTGGAAAATCCAATATTGTTCCCTAAGGTTTAACTGAAATTGTTTATCCCCCCTGAAATCCCAGGGAATTTGCTCAAGCACGAACCATGTAAGATCAATAAACTGGTGACCGGCTTCCAGACAATGAGGCACCAGAGGGGCGGTTAAAGATGCCGTTCTGATCCGACTCCTGTGTTCTTGAAGTCTTGTCCTGATCTTTCTACTTGTGCGTCCCACATAGTGGAGCGCACAAGGACAGATGATAATATATACCACCCAAGCAGAATCACAGGACGTTTGGGATCTCAGATGGTAAGTGCGCTGCGTCCGAGGATGTTGCCATTGAGAAATAGATAGAGAAGACACACACATATCACAATGGCCGCATGGACCATGCCTCCCCCCGGTGGAAGCTCGGCCTTTAGTAGATAACAATTCCTTCAAATTTTTTGGGCGAGAGAAAGCAATGCAAGGAGCCTGATTAAAGATAGCATGGTGATCCAAAACATGCCAATGCTTTCTCACAATGCCAGCTACCTGGTGGGCTTGGTCAGAAAATGAGATGACACACACCTGCTTTTCCATGGGCGGCCTAATAGCAGGAGCCCGAAGAAGCTCAGGATTAGCATAGCGTGCTCTGCGATAGGCTCTCTTTATGGTCCAATCTGGATAGCCACGTACCTTGAAGCGCTGCCATAACAGCTTGGCCTGAATTCTGAACTCCCCTAATGAGGAACAGATACGGCGGATCCTAAGAAATTGCCCCACAGGCAATGATTGCCGCAGCCTGGCAGGATGACAGCTGGTAAAGTGTAAGTACGAGGTACGATCGGTGACTTTCCGAAAGACTGTTGTGACCAAATGCCCACCGGACTTGCTGACCATGGTGTCCAAATAGGTAACCCTGGCTGCATCCACCATCGCGGTGAACTTCAAGTGTCTATCCAAGGTGTTCAGCCAGGTGAGGAATTCATCAAATCTGGCCTTGGTGCCAGTCCAGACCAGGAACACATCATCAATGTACCGGAGCCATATACCAATCTCCGACATCCACGTCGAAGGATATAACAGCTGTTCTTCGAAATTCGTGACGTAGAGGTTAGCCACACTAGGGGCCATGGCCGTCCCCATGGCTACCCCGTGGGTCTGCAGGTAAAATTCCCCTCTTACTTCGAAGAAATTCCGCTGTAAAA
This sequence comes from Geotrypetes seraphini, assembly GCF_902459505.1. Taxonomy (NCBI): domain Eukaryota; kingdom Metazoa; phylum Chordata; class Amphibia; order Gymnophiona; family Dermophiidae; genus Geotrypetes; species Geotrypetes seraphini. Next base: position 31,131,317 of record NC_047093.1, read on the forward strand.
CCAAGGAAGCTAGTTGCATCAAAAAAACCTTGGTTATACGATGATGGAAAAGCCCTTCAGATAACTGCTGTTCCACAATCTTCAAAGCCGCAGTCTGAGGGATGTTAGAATATAGGGCTTCCAAATCCATAGTGACCAAGAGGTCAGTGTGTTGAACCTGAATGGACTCGATTTTGTTCAAAAAATTGGTGGTGTCCAGTACAAAGGAGCGTGCCTGGGCAACCCTGGGTTTCAAGAAATGATCGACCATTTTGGACAGGGGCTCAAGAATGGTCCCACAAAGGGAGACTATAGGCCTACCCGGAGGGTTAGAAAGAGTCTTGTGAATTTTGGGTACCGTGTAAAAGCGAGGGCTGCGACTGGGAGGTTGGGAAAGATACCTGGCTTCAGATTGAGTGATAATATTATCCACGAGCGCCTCCTGAACCAAACTCGCTATTTCCATACGCAGACCGGGAGAGGGGTCCCTCTCCAGTTTAGTATACCAGTCCACGTTGGAAATATGGGTCGCCACCTGGGCATCATATTGGGCAGTGGACTGAACGACCACCGCTCCGCCCTTGTCGGCGGGTTTGATGTCCAAATCAGGGGCGTTCTTAAGAGCCTCCAGAGCAAGCCGTTGGGCCTTAGTAATATTAACATAATGATGCGTAGAGTGTGCATTCGGGAGTTGGTCGATATCACGTAAAACCAAGTCCCGAAATACTTTTATATGAGCATCAATAGGCCCCGGAGGGGTCCAATGGGATTTAACCCTAAAAAGGGAATCGTCCCGGGAACCCTCCTGAGTGGAAAAGAACAGCTTGATCTGGAGGCCCCGGACAAACCGTGCCATATCCCGGTGTGCAGTAAACAGATCTAGGGCAGTGGTGGGAACAAACGAGAGCCCCTTCTCCAATAGTTGAGTCTGTGCTTCAGAAAGAGGAACCCCTGATATGTTGACCACTAGGGACCCCTCGCTGCCTGCGAGCGGGTCACTGGGATGTTTTGCGCTGCATTGCGGTCCGGGTAGCCCCTGCGGCCCCGAGACCGTCTTCTTGGACCTCTTCTGGATCCCCGACCTAAAAAACGCGCTGACCCCATATAAGAACTACGTCCACTGGAATCACTGTTGGAGGAACTGTCCTCCGTTGGGTAAGTGGGATAGGTGTTAACCTGCTGTATTGCAGAGGACGACCCTTGGGGCTGCATCCAAGCATACACATACCCGGATGCATAGTCCTCTGCATCCCTATGGAATTTGTTAATTTTCCCCTGTTTGATCTTACCACGATACTGTTCATGAAACACCTGTAAATCAGGCAAACATTGAGCAAACAGTGGAGATGTATTGGGATCAGTGGTTAATTTGGTCTGTATCTCAGCACTTTGTGCCTGAACCTCTTGAGATACTTCCTGGATGGTGTCAATCAACAACACCATCAGATCCAGAGAGCACTTGTTGAGAATGGCAGCCCATTTATGGAGAAAGGGGTCCCTATTGGTGAACATACCAGGGGGTTTGTGAACCCGCAAACCCCGCGGAATATAGTGATTTTTTATATACTCCACCAAAGACATACTATGTAGATCCAGCTTAATTAATTCTTTTTGTAAATTAGACCATATGTTCTTGTTAGCCACAAAATCCTGTGCTGGGTGGTTTTCAGCACGTTTGGGTCCGAGTACTGTACGGGTCTTACTGTTCTCTTTTAAAAGTTTTGGGGCTTTTTTCTTTTTCCCGCCCCTGCATGAGAGTTTTAGGATGCGTTGTATGATTGGTTGGGTTGTGTATGACGTAGTTCCTGGTCCGCTTTTTAGGCGTGAGTGCTCTCCCGCTCGGCTACCCCTCCCTCCAGCCGTCCCGCCTCGTTTTTCGGCATTTTGCATTTTTTCATTTTTTTGTTTTTGGCTTGCGGTCGGGGGCTGGTTCCTGAAGAAGGGCTCCTCCCCGAAACCAGCTTGGTTGAACTTCGGCTCCTGGCGTTTTCATTGTGGCAGTTTGGTTTAGATAAGTATATTCTTTTGATTATATTTAAGTATGTTTTGATTTTGATTTTGCTTTGTTGCTATCTTGGCGGGTTTCGGCTGGCAGGGTTTGTGTGGGGGTCGCTCAGGTTGTAGTTTCACCGTTTGAGTTTTAATCGCTCACGGGTTGTTTGATTGCATTATTTATTTAGGGCCTTATTGTAGGTTTTCATTACTATTCACACATAGGGGGCTCAATGATGGTGTGGTGGAGGAGGCTTCCTGCCTCAGCCCGGAAGTGAAGCATCGGAGCTTCTGCTCCCATTGCTGATGGTTCACACTGAGAGCACCCTTTACCTCTTGAGTGGAGCTGTTTTAGGCTAGTAGTAGCTTTTCCTGAGCGTCCCCCATCCAAACCCTGTTGTGACTGGTTGTGCCTCTTTGTTGTTACTATATTAGGATTTTTGGCATATTATTTGAGTGTAGTGTTGGTTGTATTATTAGTCTCACTCTATGGAGTTGCCCGAGTGGCAGCGTACTCTCTGCTTTTCGGCGGACCAGGTAACGTCATGTACTACCCTTACCTCTTTGTTTCAGGCAGACCACCAGATGAATACATATGCGCCGGATTTTGTGGCTAACAAGAACATATGGTCTAATTTACAAAAAGAATTAATTAAGCTGGATCTACATAGTATGTCTTTGGTGGAGTATATAAAAAATCACTATATTCCGCGGGGTTTGCGGGTTCACAAACCCCCTGGTATGTTCACCAATAGGGACCCCTTTCTCCATAAATGGGCTGCCATTCTCAACAAGTGCTCTCTGGATCTGATGGTGTTGTTGATTGACACCATCCAGGAAGTATCTCAAGAGGTTCAGGCACAAAGTGCTGAGATACAGACCAAATTAACCACTGATCCCAATACATCTCCACTGTTTGCTCAATGTTTGCCTGATTTACAGGTGTTTCATGAACAGTATCGTGGTAAGATCAAACAGGGGAAAATTAACAAATTCCATAGGGATGCAGAGGACTATGCATCCGGGTATGTGTATGCTTGGATGCAGCCCCAAGGGTCGTCCTCTGCAATACAGCAGGTTAACACCTATCCCACTTACCCAACGGAGGACAGTTCCTCCAACAGTGATTCCAGTGGACGTAGTTCTTATATGGGGTCAGCGCGTTTTTTAGGTCGGGGATCCAGAAGAGGTCCAAGAAGACGGTCTCGGGGCCGCAGGGGCTACCCGGACCGCAATGCAGCGCAAAACATCCCAGTGACCCGCTCGCAGGCAGCGAGGGGTCCCTAGTGGTCAACATATCAGGGGTTCCTCTTTCTGAAGCACAGACTCAACTATTGGAGAAGGGGCTCTCGTTTGTTCCCACCACTGCCCTAGATCTGTTTACTGCACACCGGGATATGGCACGGTTTGTCCGGGGCCTCCAGATCAAGCTGTTCTTTTCCACTCAGGAGGGTTCCCGGGACGATTCCCTTTTTAGGGTTAAATCCCATTGGACCCCTCCGGGGCCTATTGATGCTCATATAAAAGTATTTCGGGACTTGGTTTTACGTGATATCGACCAACTCCCGAATGCACACTCTACGCATCATTATGTTAATATTACTAAGGCCCAACGGCTTGCTCTGGAGGCTCTTAAGAACGCCCCTGATTTGGACATCAAACCCGCCGACAAGGGCGGAGCGGTGGTCGTTCAGTCCACTGCCCAATATGATGCCCAGGTGGCGACCCATATTTCCAACGTGGACTGGTATACTAAACTGGAGAGGGACCCCTCTCCCGGTCTGCGTATGGAAATAGCGAGTTTGGTTCAGGAGGCGCTCGTGGATAATATTATCACTCAATCTGAAGCCAGGTATCTTTCCCAACCTCCCAGTCGCAGCCCTCGCTTTTACACGGTACCCAAAATTCACAAGACTCTTTCTAACCCTCCGGGTAGGCCTATAGTCTCCCTTTGTGGGACCATTCTTGAGCCCCTGTCCAAAATGGTCGATCATTTCTTGAAACCCAGGGTTGCCCAGGCACGCTCCTTTGTACTGGACACCACCAATTTTTTGAACAAAATCGAGTCCATTCAGGTTCAACACACTGACCTCTTGGTCACTATGGATTTGGAAGCCCTATATTCTAACATCCCTCAGACTGCGGCTTTGAAGATTGTGGAACAGCAGTTATCTGAAGGGCTTTTCCATCATCGTATAACCAAGGTTTTTTTGATGCAACTAGCTTCCTTGGTTTTACAGCGGAATTTCTTCGAAGTAAGAGGGGAATTTTACCTGCAGACCCACGGGGTAGCCATGGGGACGGCCATGGCCCCTAGTGTGGCTAACCTCTACGTCACGAATTTCGAAGAACAGCTGTTATATCCTTCGACGTGGATGTCGGAGATTGGTATATGGCTCCGGTACATTGATGATGTGTTCCTGGTCTGGACTGGCACCAAGGCCAGATTTGATGAATTCCTCACCTGGCTGAACACCTTGGATAGACACTTGAAGTTCACCGCGATGGTGGATGCAGCCAGGGTTACCTATTTGGACACCATGGTCAGCAAGTCCGGTGGGCATTTGGTCACAACAGTCTTTCGGAAAGTCACCGATCGTACCTCGTACTTACACTTTACCAGCTGTCATCCTGCCAGGCTGCGGCAATCATTGCCTGTGGGGCAATTTCTTAGGATCCGCCGTATCTGTTCCTCATTAGGGGAGTTCAGAATTCAGGCCAAGCTGTTATGGCAGCGCTTCAAGGTACGTGGCTATCCAGATTGGACCATAAAGAGAGCCTATCGCAGAGCACGCTATGCTAATCCTGAGCTTCTTCGGGCTCCTGCTATTAGGCCGCCCATGGAAAAGCAGGTGTGTGTCATCTCATTTTCTGACCAAGCCCACCAGGTAGCTGGCATTGTGAGAAAGCATTGGCATGTTTTGGATCACCATGCTATCTTTAATCAGGCTCCTTGCATTGCTTTCTCTCGCCCAAAAAATTTGAAGGAATTGTTATCTACTAAAGGCCGAGCTTCCACCGGGGGGAGGCATGGTCCATGCGGCCATTGTGATATGTGTGTGTCTTCTCTATCTATTTCTCAATGGCAACATCCTCGGACGCAGCGCACTTACCATCTGAGATCCCAAACGTCCTGTGATTCTGCTTGGGTGGTATATATTATCATCTGTCCTTGTGCGCTCCACTATGTGGGACGCACAAGTAGAAAGATCAGGACAAGACTTCAAGAACACAGGAGTCGGATCAGAACGGCATCTTTAACCGCCCCTCTGGTGCCTCATTGTCTGGAAGCCGGTCACCAGTTTATTGATCTTACATGGTTCGTGCTTGAGCAAATTCCCTGGGATTTCAGGGGGGATAAACAATTTCAGTTAAACCTTAGGGAACAATATTGGATTTTCCAACTTCAAGCTGTTGCTCCCCTCGGCCTCAATGAAAGTGTGGAATGGAACACCATTATTTAGGGTTCCTTTCCACCCTTTCTGGGTGCCGTGTTTTCATGCAGGTTCCTGTGCTGGGTGGTTTTCAGCACGTTTGGGTCCGAGTACTGTACGGGTCTTACTGTTCTCTTTTAAAAGTTTTGGGGCTTTTTTCTTTTTCCCGCCCCTGCATGAGAGTTTTAGGATGCGTTGTATGATTGGTTGGGTTGTGTATGACGTAGTTCCTGGTCCGCTTTTTAGGCGTGAGTGCTCTCCCGCTCGGCTACCCCTCCCTCCAGCCGTCCCGCCTCGTTTTTCGGCATTTTGCATTTTTTCATTTTTTTGTTTTTGGCTTGCGGTCGGGGGCTGGTTCCTGAAGAAGGGCTCCTCCCCGAAACCAGCTTGGTTGAACTTCGGCTCCTGGCGTTTTCATTGTGGCAGTTTGGTTTAGATAAGTATATTCTTTTGATTATATTTAAGTATGTTTTGATTTTGATTTTGCTTTGTTGCTATCTTGGCGGGTTTCGGCTGGCAGGGTTTGTGTGGGGGTCGCTCAGGTTGTAGTTTCACCGTTTGAGTTTTAATCGCTCACGGGTTGTTTGATTGCATTATTTATTTAGGGCCTTATTGTAGGTTTTCATTACTATTCACACATAGGGGGCTCAATGATGGTGTGGTGGAGGAGGCTTCCTGCCTCAGCCCGGAAGTGAAGCATCGGAGCTTCTGCTCCCATTGCTGATGGTTCACACTGAGAGCACCCTTTACCTCTTGAGTGGAGCTGTTTTAGGCTAGTAGTAGCTTTTCCTGAGCGTCCCCCATCCAAACCCTGTTGTGACTGGTTGTGCCTCTTTGTTGTTACTACCTTTTCTCATAGAAGCATAGAAAATTATGGTAGATAAAGACCATATGGTCTATCAAGTTTGCCCATTCATACATATAGTAATGCACTAAACTCTACAATCTCTTCCTCTCCCCTAGAGATCCTAGGTGCTCTCTTGAACTCAGATGTAGGCACCAACATTTCAAAATAATTGGGGTACCAAACACAATACAAATTACCCTTCCAGAGCATCTATACAAGATAATGGCCAGATATCAACCTAATAGAGCTCTAAGATCATCTCAACATGACCGATTTGAAATCCCAGGCCTGAGAGATATAAAACTACAATCAACTAGAAAGAGAGCTTTTTCATATGTGGATCCTAATCTGAGGAACTCTATACTTCAAGGATTCATTTAAGAAATCCCCTACCTTTCCTTACGGAAACAATTGACATCAACTCTAAGAACTTAAGAACATAAGAATAGCCTTACTAGGTCAGACCAATAGTCCATCAAGCCCAATAGCCCGTTTTCACGGTGGCCAATCCAGGTCACCAGCACTTGGCCAAAACCCAAGGAGTAGCAACATTCCATGCAGAATCTCTAAAGAGCAGTAAGATTCTAGAATCCCAAAGAATAGCAAGATTCCGGAATCCCAGAGAGTAACAAGATTCTAGAACCCCAAAGAGTAGCAACATTCCATGCTAACGATCCAGGGCAAGCAGTGGCTTCCCCCATGTCTTTCTCAATAACAGACTATGGACTTTTCCTCCAGAAACTTGTCCAAACCTTTCTTAAAACCAGCTACAGTATCCACTCTTACCACAACCTCTGGCAATGCGTTCCAGAGCTTAACTATTCTCCGAGTGAAAAAAAGTTTTCCCTGTAACTTCATCGAGTGTCCCCCTAGTCTTTGTAATTAAAAATCGATCCACTCTGTTCCATCAACACTGTGAAACTCTACGCGATTACTCGCCATAGTCTGCGTATGTTCGCATAGTCTTATGTTGCCTTTTTGTATGCCTGTAGTATTCACAGTACACCTCTTTCTTCTCTTCATATTTCTCTAGCATCTAAATACTTCTTACATAGATGCTATAATTACATTGTGAGCCCACTGGGACAGAGAGGGAAAATTTTCTAATGACTGAAAATGTAACTCTCATTTCTAATGTATTAGTATTGTAAACCGCTTAATACTCATCTACAAGCGGTATATCAAATATATTAAATCCAATCTAATCCTTCCTCTGGACACAATGAAAGAGCTTGCTTAGTACTGGGGGAGTTCAGCACTAGAGAATGACAAGAGAAAAAAATTTATCCCCGTCTCCACCACGTCCCCGCGAGCTTGGTCCCCATTCACATCCATCCCCGCGAGCTCAGTCCCTGTCTCCACCCTGTCCTCGTGAGCTCAGTCCCCATCCCTGCCCCGTCCCCTTAAATCATCTGATCCCATCCTCACAAGCCTCAATTAGTTATGATTTTATATCAAACTTTATTTTATTAAAGTATAAAAGAAACAATATTTAGTACAATTGTCATTTTATAAACACAAATAATACAGAGCAATGGTCAACAAAACCCCTGCCTCACCTCTCTTTCAGAAATCCCAAGTTTGTGCCCCTCCCAGGTCCCACCACACTCCTTTCTCCTTACTTGTTCCCTTCAGGGCTGTCCAGCTGGGCTTGCCCCCCTCCACTGAAGCTGACCTGGAAGGCTTCCCTCCGATGACAGAGCTTCCGGGTCAGCCACATGCAGTGTGCAAGAGCCGCTGCCCGTGGCGCATCCCTGCAAACAAGTACGGCTGAAAGCAGTAAGGATCAGCCCAGCTGGAAGGAGGACTGTTGAGTGAGGTAACTGGGATCCCCGGCTGACATGGAAGGCTTCCCTCCAACGTCAGCTCTGACGTCGGAGGGAAGCCTTCTGGGTCGGCTTCGGCGGAGGGGGAAATTCAGCTGGAGGGCAGGAAGAAGGCCTGTTTATACATGGGATCCCCGGTGGTGGTGAACGCATTAGGTGTGAGGGTGGGGAACTGTTCAACCCGCAATAGGGAGGGGGGGCTGCTGGACTTGCAAGGTGGGGCTGCAAGGTGGGAAGGGAGGCAACTCATAGCAGATCTTTTACTGCGAGGACAAGGCCATTCACCACTCCACGGCAAGCAGTTGATTTTTTTTCCCCCTGTTCCCCCAGTGGGTTACCCGGGGCTAGACGCAGGCAACAGTCACTGTGTCATTCTCTACTCAGTACTCGCAGCGCCCACAGAGCTAGCTCCTATAAATTCAGATACAGTTCTCATTCCCACCACCTTCTCTGAATCATTACTATATGTAATAGACCATCAATCTTTTTTTTTTTTTTTACATAAGTTATTTCACATGACAAACGTACAGTTTCCAGTTTAAGTTGGTCAGTATTTATTTCAGAGTCTTCTGAAAGATAAATCAATAATCCAGTTTTATCTTCATCGGTGCTGCGCTGTCTGGGTTATAACTCTTCATTACATTTCAAAATGTTATCTTGTCAAAAAAAAATAAAGCTACAATTATTCTTTCAGTCAATGTATCTACTGTAAGAAGCTAGAATTATTTCCCTGAAAGTGAGAACTCTAAACTGAAAGATTAGATGATTTGAATTTGGGAGGGAAGGGTGACCCTGATGATCTCTTTATCAATCCCTTTGTCATTTTTTCTTTCCTTTTCTAAGAAGGTGTGGCTCACCTGTAGAGCTGCTTCCGCTGCACTTAGAGGACATGAGATCAAATCCCTTGTGACCCTGGACAAGTCACTTAATCCTCCAGTGCCCACCGCTTTGAATGTTAGCTTTGAAATGCCAAAGCCACAAAAAGGTGGTGCATAAGTCCCCATTCTCTTTCCCTTTCATCAAGCCCAGTATCCTGTTTCCAGCAGTGGTCAACCCAGGTCCCAAGTACCTGGCAGAAACCCAAAGAGCAGCAACATTCCAGAGCTGAGATTGTGATGTCATAAGGCCTCATTCCACTAGTGCCTAAAAGCCAACCTCATCAGTGATGTCACAATGGCTTGATTGTCCTATACTCAGTTAACATAAGAATTGCCCATACTGGGATCAACTGAAGATGTGGCTCACTGGTAGAGCTGCTGCCCCAGAGATTGTAAGATCAAATCCCACTACTGCTCCTTGTGACCCTGGTGAAGTCACTCAATCCTCCAGTGCTCACTGCTTTGAATGCCAAAGGCAGTATACAAGTCCCTCTTCCCTTCCCTAGTTGTTAGGTTGCTAAGTGCCAGTGAGGGAGGGAGGCAGTGACACTAGCAGGGTCAACAGAACCCTAGTGCAGGTATAGAGAATGAGGGATGCCCCTGAGTGTTTCATTTTCAGGTCTGCCCTCACCCCCAATTTCATCAGAAGCCCCCATGGAAACAGAGGGGGAAGTCCCATAAAGCCCCAGAGGCATAGAAAGATTAAAGTGCACGAGGATTAATGTAATGCAGAATAACATTAGTAGAGGGAAGCCAGTGAAGTATCTTTTAAACAGTGGCACCCTGCATTGTTCAAAGAGCAGCACCCTTTCCAGTTCTTTGCAAGGGAGGGCGCTGACAATAAGCCAGGGGTTCCAATCTGTACCGCAGGCAGCAGCAGGAGGAAAGGTACAGAGAGAGAAATCCACGTCCCAACCTGTGCTCCCAGCCTCCTACCCCCTTGAGGCGGCAGACAAGGAGCCCAACACCCAGGTAAGCAAATCACTGTGGAGGAGATGGGATGGTGTTCGATATAATAATAATAATTATTTTATTTTATATACTGCCCTACCACATAGGGCTCCTTTTATCAAGGTGCGCTACGGGAGTTAGTGCGTCGGACATTTCATCACGCGCTAACCTCCGTGGCAAGCCAAAAACCTAATGTCTCGTCAATGGAGGTGTTAGTAACTAGCGCGGCAGGCGGTTGAACGCGTGGTATTTACAGCTAAGAAGCTTTTCTTTCTTTTCTGTCATCTCTAATTTCAAGCATCTAAATTCTCCATACCCCTGTTTCTATCTAGCGTCAGACGTAATTTGGCTTGAAGATAAAAGTGTCTCACTTAAAAAACAAAAGCCACTTGCACTGATTGAATTCAAACGACGACGGGGTTTCTGCATACCCAGCTGTCTACTTGACTATGAGATGTGTCATGAACCAGACCTAAAGTAATTACTATTGCTGCCACTTGAAACCTACAGCCTGGCTGCCCTGGGTAGGCCCATTCTTGCTATTGGAAGCTGGGCAGGCCTGGCTAGTACCTGGATGGGGGGGGGCCACTGAGGAGCAGCTGCAGGGCCCCATGTTGGGCAGCAATAACATAGTGGAGCTACACACTGCATGGGAGAAGGCAATGACAAACCACTCTTGTACACTACCCTGAAACAAAGGAGGGATACCCACTGCCTTCAAGCAACACTCCTCCCCCCAGCAGCAGGAGGGATGCCCACTCCCTCCCACCACCACCATCATGCCCCTGACAACCTCCTCCCCCCCCCCCCACCACTTTGTTCATAAAGGCCAGCCAGAGGGATGCCTACTCCCTCCAGCCAGCCTCTTCCAAATGGTGGGCTTTCACCTCCCTGGTGCATCCTGGGGCAGTCCACATCCCTCCTTACTATGCCATTGACTAAACACATCACCCTATGCCCATCAAACCATCCCACTGTGCCCAATAACTCACTAGGCTCTTCCTACTTTAATTTACTGTCAGCCTTTTAAAAAATTTATTTGCCAGCTGTATATAGGCCAATCTGAAGCAAGAATAACAAATACATATAATAATTTAATTAATTCCCTCAAATTGGTTCTATGGTCTTTCTAGACTACTGTGATTTCTGCTTGGGGAATGCATCAAGCCGAAAGAACGGGGTCCCTCCACAATAAGAACTGCAGCATTCTCATATGGATAAAGCCGAATAAAATTCTTCGATAATTTGTATTCTACAACTCATCCAAAATTTTGCTGCCCGCCTTATTTGCCGCTGCCACTTTTGTGATCATATTTCATCAGCAACGTAAAGTCTTTCATTCATTACCCGTCATTTGGAGATTCAGATTCAAAATAGTGACACGTCTTCAAAGTCTTGAAAGGTGATGCCAATGCTAATCCGAAATATGTCGAAACTTGTGCGATGGCCTTTTGTTGTGCTGGGGGTGAAATTATGGAATTCGCTGGTAGGATCTTTCAGAAAACTCCTCAAAACGCAACTGTTTGTTAATGCTTTTTTATAGGGTCTGATTTGTCCTGATTGAGGATTTACTGGGAACTTAAATGGCACCCTCTCTGAGACATCGGAGGTGACCAGCGGAGTGCCACAGGGCTCGGTCCTGGGTCCACTCCTTTTTAACATATTCATAAGGGACTTGACCCGAGGGCTTCAGGGTAAAGTAACTCTATTCGCTGATGACGCCAAACTATGTAATATAGTAAGTGAAAGCAATCTGCAGGATAGTATGACGCAGGATCTGCTTACGTTGGAAAACTGGTCCTCGACATGGCAGCTGGGCTTCAACGCTAAGAAATGTAAGGTTATGCATCTCGGTAGCAGAAATCCATGCAAACCTTACACCTTAAATGGAGAAATACTAGCTAGGACTTCAGAGGAAAGAGACTTGGGAGTAATCATCAGTGCAGACATGAAGGCCGCCAAACAAGTAGAGAAGGCCTCATCCAAAGCAAGGCAACTTATGGGATGTATCAATAGAAGCTTCGTTAGCCGCAAATCTGAAGTCATAATGCCACTGTACAGAACCATGGTGAGACCTCATCTGGAGTACTGTGTGCAATTCTGGAGGCCACATTACCGTAAAGACGTGCTTAGAGTTGAGTCAGTTCAGCGGATGGCCACTAGGATGATCTCGGGGCTCAAGGGTCTCTCGTATGAAGAAAGACTAAACAAATTGCAGCTCTACACTCTAGAGGAGCGCAGGGAGAGGGGGGACATGATTGAGACATTTAAATACATCACGGGACGTGTCGAGGTGGAAGAAGACATCTTCTTTCTCAGGGGACCCTCGGTCACAAGGGGGCATCCATTCAAACTCAGAGGAGGGAAATTCGATAGTGACATAAGGAAGTATTTCTTCACAGAAAGGGTTGTAGATCACTGGAACAAGCTTCCAGAGCAGGTGATCAAGGCCACCAGCGTTATTGACTTTAAGAATAAATGGGATGCCCTAGTAGGATCCTTACGAAGGTCGAGTTAAGGAACTAGGTCATTAGTACTCGGACTTAATGGGGTGGGTCAGTAGAGTGGGCAGACTTGATGGGCTATAGCCCTTTTCTGCCGTCATCTTTCTATGTTTCTAAGTTTCTAAATGTCAATGATTTCTCTTTTTATTGTATTGTTTTTAGGCATTATATACAGTATGTGGATATACTGTAAACCGCCTAGGAATTGGACGGTATAGAAATTTTAAAAATAAAATAAATAACTGTCTTTTGAAATGCGCATTTAGATTCACACGTATACATCAAGAGAATCTTTGTACAATGAAGAGAGTTTTGTCACGTGTCATCAAATAACCACCCAGTAAAGAAACACCACCAAATAAAAGAAACATGTGTTTGTTTATTGTTTAATTAGTTTCTTGATTAAACGCTTTATCGATTCTGCAAAGCGTTGTACAAAGCACTAGATAAAATAACATTGCAACAAACAGAATTACCATTAAAACAAACTTTTTAAAAAATGAAAATACAAAACTATTAGACGAACTACAACATGTACTAGGTTAAATAAGGACGCACTAACAAAAGATACATGAAGGAAAGAGGGAGGAAATACAATAATTATAGTAAATGAGAGAGACATTAAGGGAAAGAACAAAAGGGCAGGACTTAATGGAGAAAAAAGAAGGAAAGAAAAGAGAAAAGAAAAGAAGAAGAGAGAAAAAAAAATAAAAATAAAAAAAATTAAGAAATAACAACTTCAATTAAAAGCATCTTTAAAAAGGAAACATATCAACACAACATAAAGACCCGTACAGGTTATCATGCCGCTGTACCGGGCCATGGTACGCCCTCACCTGGAGTACTGCATCCAGCACTGATCGCCGTACCTGAAGAAGGACATGGTACTACTCGAAAGGGTCCAGAGAAGAGCGACTAAAATGGTTAAGGGGCTGGAGGAGCTGCCGTACAGCGAAAAATTAGAGAAACTGGGCCTCTTCTCTCTCGAACAAAGGAGATTGAGAGGGGACATGATCGAAACATTCAAGGTACTGAAGTAGATAAGGACAGGTTGTTCACCCTCTCCAAGGTAGGGAGAACAAGAGGGCACTCTCTAAAGTTGAAAGGGGATAGATTCCGTACAAACGTAAGGAAGTTCTTCTTCACCCAGAGAGTGGTGTAAAACTGGAACGCTCTTCCGGAGGCTGTTATAGGGGAAAACACCCTCCAAGGATTCAAGACAAAGTTAGACAAGTTTCTGTTGAACAAGAACGTGCGCTGGTAGGGCTAGTCTCAGTTAGGATGCTGGTCTTAGACCAGAGGGCCGCCGCGTGAGCGGACTGCTGAGCATGATGGACCACTGGTCTGACTCAGCAGTGGCAATTCTTATGTTCTTACAACTAGCCCACAAAATACGAAACCACAGGGGGGTGGCATCTCAAAAAACAACCCCAAAACGAAACAAGAAAAATACCGGCTACAATATTTCTTTCCTTACCCAGCCACTCAGCCATCTGTAACCTCCCAAGACCTTGTACCTCTATTATATAAAAAAGTGTAATTTTGAAGATTTATAAACATAAACATTGGGGGTCAATATTCATAAGGGTTTAACTGGGCAGGAGAGAGCAATGCTGCGCAATATTCGCACTAACCGGCCATTTCCTACAGGCTATATTAAGGGCAGCCAAAGGGGAACATGGCAGAATGCCAACTTAGCCTTTTAGGATTGATATTCAGTCCAATAAATTGCTGTCCTAACTGTGGGGTCCTTTCATAAAGGTGCGCTAACCGATTTAGCGCGCGCTATATGCTAAGGCCTCCATTATATTCTATGGGCGCCTTAGCATTTAGCCCGCGCTAATCTTTAGCGCACGATAAATTGGTTAGTGTGCCTTAATAAAAGGACCCCTGCGTGCGGCGCGTTAACAGGGAACTGGTCTGATTTTCAGCCGGGGCACGGCGTCCAAATCTCTATCTTGAACAAATATCAAAGGCACAAACAGGATTTATCCCCACTTTTACTACGTCGCGGTGGAGGTTTCTACCGCAGCTCGGGGCGCTAAATGCTCCGACGCTCGTAGGAATTCTATGCTATGAGTGTCAAGGCAGCGTCGGAGCATTTGGTGCTCCGGGCCATGGTAGAAACCTCTACCGTAGCTTTAGTAAAAAAAAAAAAAAAAAAGGGGGGGGGTAGTTTTTAGGCATAGAAGTGGAACTGTGGGGAGGGGGGAGGGGGTGGGCAGGCCTGCGGTAGGTGCACCAGGAGAAGAGGGGCTAGATTAGGGACTAGAGCAATGGTCTCAAACTCAAACCCTGTGCAGGGCCACATTTTGGATTTGTAGGTACTTGGAGGGCTGCAGAAAAAAATAGTTAATGTCTTATTAAAGAAATGACAACTTTACACGAGGTAAAATTCGTTATAGTTTTTCACTTTCTGCATGTTGCACTGCTTTCAGCTGTGTACAGCTGAAATTATCAGAAGCAATTAAGGAAAGATTTATAAACTATAGAGTTTTACCTCATGCAAAATTGTGATTTAGATTCTAAAGTATCAACTGCAAGAGACGAGATTTTGGTGTAGTCCTCTAGGCTTTTTTGAAGAGGGGAGAATCAATATCCAACTTGTGCCTGGAAAACTTGCGTTTAAGTGTGCGGTGGTCGCGTCCGCAACTGCCTTCAGCTCTCACCTCCTCCAGCACCGGACACAACCACCAGCTTACATCAAGCAGTCATCGCCAGGAGAGGTGGCGCATTTCATGAGATTACGTACACATGCTCAAGCTGCACTGCCTCCAATGGTTACCTTACTGTACGCGATTGTCCTCTTCACTCCACCCCACAATCGCATACAGATGCAGGAAAGCGCTTGCGTGAGGTTGCAGCAGTGAGGCGGGCAACGTTCCAGAACAATGGTAATTTACCGAATGAGGCGGGCAACGTTCCAGAACAATGGTAACTTACCGAGGGCCTCAAAATAGTACTTGGTGAGCCGCATGTGGTTCCCGGGCCGCAAGTTTGAGACCACTGGACTAGAGTAACTGCGCTGCAGACTTACTCCTCCCCTCCTCTTCCATCCAGACAACCTGGAAAGAGAGGCTAGGGCAGAAAATTAAGTCATGGACGCAAGTAGCATTGCCTACCTAATAACCTTCTCCCCGACCTCCTTACAATACTGTACCTGTTAAGTCCAGGCTATTACAGGAAAATTCTCCTATCCTGTGTCAGTGGCGTAGCGAGGGTGAGAGGAGCCCTTTCCCACCCTCATCTCCACCCCGCACCTTCCTTTCTCTTCTCTCGTACCTCTAGTTGTTCACTGCCACAAGCAACAAGAACGTCAACGTGCTCCTTGTGACCCTGTCGGCTATCCCTCTGATGTCACTTCATATGCGTGGCACCCCGGAAGTGGCATTAGCGGGGGAGACAATGCTGTCACGAGGGGCACATTGAAGTTGTTCCTCACGGCAGTGATCAACCAGAGATACAGGGGAAGTGAAGGAAGGGGCGCACAAGAGGACGAGTGGGAAGAGGTGGGGCAGAAAGGAGGAGGGGTGCCGGTGCCCCACCAACATGACGTCTGGGGCAGAATGCTCCCCTCCCCCCCTCCACACTATGCCACTGCCACTGTTCCAAATGGCTAGGGTTTCCCCTTCTCGTTTCAACTGAAAGGTCACTTGGACCCACAAAGTCAGAGGCGTGAAGAAAGTACAAGAGGTTTATTACAGCATGCTGGACCCCTGAGCTCCAAGCTGGCTTAGAAGTGCCAAAACCAGGAAGTTACAGAGATATTTATTCATTTTTCTGGCTATACAACTGAATTCTAGAAAAAGCTTTTCACGTGTTACTTTTCTTAACACTCATTGGTTCTAAGCTCACACTAGCAGGTCACTAGCAGGTCACTTATCTAACTCTTACAGTTCTAAATGTTAAATGTACAGAAGGGCAGGGTACATCATGGCTCAAACTCTTATCTATTTAGCATACAATGTGGTAAGGTAGGGACATACATTTTAGGCAGATGAGGTCAGTAGATTGTACACTGTTTTCAGCTATGTAGGCCAGAGCAATATTTTAAACCACAGTTAACCATTTCAATGACCCTACACAACCAATAGATAATAAATCTTGCTAAGGCAGGAGAAAACTGTTTCTAGGAATTTCAAAACTTTCCTTAGGTATCTCTGAAAGGGTGACCCGTCATTTGTGTGCCAGACAATAGCATGCCAACATTCACGTGCTGACAATCCCACGCAGGACTGATGCACGCCAGCTTAAAACACTTCCTGTTAGTGCTGTAAAGTGGGTTGGTGGGGAACAAGTGTTCACAAGTGGGGAGGGGAGGGAACAAGTGTTCGCGCTCTGTTGCGAGTGGGTGGGGGAACCCCCCCCCCCACTACACTACAAACTGCTGAATACCCCAAAAACTAAGGAAAATGGCAGTTTTCAGTGTAGTGGGGAAGGGGTTCCCCCCAAATCCCCCCCCCAACAGAAGCAGGAACACTTACTGGGGGGGTTCCCCACCACCCCTCCCCCTCCCCCCACACACCCTCACAGCGCTAACAGGAAGTGTTTTAAGCTGGTGTGCATCAGTCCTGCGCAGGATTGTCGGCACGCAATTGGCGTGCTTCTGTTACTGTACCCTCTGAAAGAGATCCCTAAGAGGTTTTAAAATTAGAGGGAAGCTTAGAGACTGCAAGCTCAAATATCTACAGAGATCCTCCAGCTTCTTATGTACAATTGATTTATATTGTATTATAGCTGCTTGCGACACTTTAGATTAATTAGACTTCTTAGTGAATCATTTAGTTTCTAAGCCTGAGAGACCAGCTGGTACTTGAAGGTCTTTACTCAGGCTTTAACAAAGGAAGAGTAAAATTGATAGAGAGATACCAAAAACCGTTCATATTGAGTCCAAGATTAAACATTTATGATGGTCTTATCAGGTTGGATCTCCTGTAACACATCAGTAGGTTTTAGAAAGTGCTATGTGCTGTTTGTGCTTGATATTTTGCTGAAATTTTGACACAGGATAGGTTGGTTTTTTTAGCTGATGATTGGATGTAATATAGCATTTCTGAGCTATATTACATTTCTGAGCATTTTTGTTACAGTGCATTAATCAGTCTCTGAGACTTTCTATCCTTCCTGTTAATGACTTCTCACCATTTGAAATGCAGTAAAACCTTGGTTTACGAGCATAATTCATTCCAAAAACATGCTTGTAATCCAAAACACTTGTATATCAAAGCAAATTTCCCCATAAGAAATAATGGAAACTCAGACGATTCATTCCACAACCCAAAAGCTTTAATACAAAATACTATACGTACTTGTATTGCAAGACCTCGCTCATTTAAAACAGTCACTACACTCCCGCAGCGTCAGAGAGAGACGAACCATCAACTCAGTTGTGATAATGTGATGTGTGTACACTATATGTACTTGTATAGCAAGACCTTGCTTGTATATCAAGTTAAAATTTAATACTGTTTTGCTTGTCTTACAAAACACTTGCATACCAAGTTATTTGCAATCCAAGGTTTTACTGTAATTGCTCACTATATTTACTATAAGTGGAGTTTGCTTTCATGTTTGTACACCCATGATAATTACTCCATTTTTAAAAATTTTTTTATGATCTTATGATTTACATATTAACAGGTTCCATACCATTGGGAATTGACAATCCTCCAGCATCTTCTTGGTCTCCTGTCATACCAGATGTCTGCTGGAAGTCTTCTCCTCTCCTTTCCCTGGGTTCACCTCCAGTCCAGTTCCTCCTTCCTCCCTTGCATCCTCCAGTTCTTGCCTTGCCATCATGGGGGATTATTGTGAGCACAGCTGGAGCCATAGGAGCCAGCTCTGTGGGTGATTGAGCATCCCCAATATTGAACAAATTCCTTAACTATGTCCAGGGAAATGTATTTTTCCATTGTGTTAAGCAACCCCCATTAATTTTGAACTCAAGGCCGGATTAAAGGGTAGGTCCAGTAGGCACATGCCTCGGGATCAGGGGGAGCCGCCGGTGTGGTGTTATGACCAGGGTCAGCATTAGGGGAGGGCAAACAGGGCAGCTACCCTGGACCATGTTATCCGGGCATCTCTTTCCCCTGTCGGGTCATCTCCCTCCCTTCCCCTCACCTATGCGTCGCTTTTCCAGACCGGTTTTCTCTCTCAGAGAGGCCCTGATGCAGCAGCCATTCTCACCAGTGTACTTGTGTGCCTAGGGGCCCTCGAAGAATTAATCCTGCCCCGATTGTATTTCACAGGAAAATCCTGCCCGTCCATTCTCTTTTCCGTGAGTGGATTTCTCAGCAGCAGGCCTTGATTTTCAGGAATGCTTTATCTCTATAGCTGTGGCGAGAGAAGAGTTATTTAATTTTCGGGAAAATATTAAGGTCCACCTTTTTCTACAGGCCTCTTTGGCGTTGCATGAAAATGAGATTTTGACTGACTTTTGAAGTTTTTGCTTTTACCATTGATTTGATTTTACTTCTCTTATCTGTCTCTTATTGGGCCATTTATCTTGTCAGACGGTTTTTGCTCATTAACTTTATTGCATTTTTACATTATCTAGTGTGGTTCCCCAAGAGAGATACATTTGAAATGATGGAGTATAAATAGCATCCATTTGTCTTAATATTTTAGATTCTATCAGTGTTGTCCTGTGAGTGAAGCAGGCTTGGTTCGTGCTTTTTAAATAGCTGTTCAAGCTGTTTCCAGAGGGCTTACAATCTATGGAGGGAAGCGGGAGCTTTGTGTGAGAGGTTTTCACTGACACATCATGTTTTTTGGAGCACTTTTGGATTGAGAGCACTTGAAAATTTTTGGAAATCAACCAGCATTATAGATTCTTTTTAATCAGACTCTCACACCCTAATTGGAAGTTGAACACGCAGTACTGCCTTCTAAACTAAGTACAACTTCTATATATAATATGATCTTATAAGCTGGCTATAATGTTTAAGGCAGGCAGGTGGGTGCGATGATGTCTGGTTTCAACATCACTAATGGTGTTTTAAACTGAGCACTCACAATATAATACTCAGATTACTGATTAGCTCAGTTTTTAATGTAAAATAATTTTTATTTTCTATTGAATTTGATTATATATTATTGGCAATTCTATAAGAACATAAGATCATAGGAATATCCTTACTGGGTCAGACCAATGGTCCATCAAGCCCAGTAGCCCGTTCTCACGGTGGCCAATCCAGGTCACTAGTACCTGGTCAAAACCCTAGGTGTAGCGATATTCCATGCTACCGATACAGGGCAAGCAGTGGCTTCTCCCATGTCTTTCTCAATAACAGACTATGGACTTTTCCTCCAGGAACTTGTCCAAACCTTTCCTATAACCAGCTATGCTATCCGCTCTTACCACATCCTCTGGCAATGTGTTCCAGAGCTCAACTATTCTCTGAGTGAAAAAAATTTCCTCCAATTGATTTTAAAAGTATTTCCCTGTAACTTCATCGAGTGTCCCCTAGTCTTTGTAATTTTTGACGGAGTGAAAAATCGAACCACTTGTACCCATTCTACTCCACTCAGGATTTTGTTGACTTCGATCATATCTCCCCCTCAGCCGTCTCTTTTCCAAGCTGAAGAGCCCTAACCATTTTAGTCTTTCCTCATACGAGAGGAGTTCCATCCCCTTTACCATCTCGATCGCTCTTCTTTGAACCTTTTCTAGTGCCACTATATCTTTCTTGAGATAAGGAGACTAGAATTAAACACAATACTCCAAATGAAGTCACACCATGGAGTGATACAGGGGCATTATGACATTCTTAGTCTTGTTAACCATCCCTTTTTTAAGAATTCCCAGCATCCTGTTTGCTTTTATGGCCGCCAACACCAGTGCGAGTAGCAGGCTAGAGAAGACAGTTGCGCAAGAGAAGATTTAAAGAGGAACGGGGGAAGGGAGGGCGTGAGTGTGACATGGGGGCAAGGAAGGAACAGGGGGGCAGAGAGGAGGGTATGGGGGCGCCAATGCCCCAGGTGGCTCTTATCCTCGCTATACCACTGGCTTAAGAACATAAGAACATAAGCAATGCCTCTGCTAGGTCAGACCTGAGGTCCATCATGCCCAGCAGCCCGCTCACGCGGCAGCCCAACAGGTCCAGGACCTGTGCAGTGATCCTCTATTTATACCCTTCTATCCCCCTTTCCAGCAGGAAACTGTCCAATCTTTCTTAAACCCCAATACCGTACTCTGCCCTATTACGTCCTCTGGAAGCGCATTCCAGGTGTCCACCACACACTGGGTAAAGAAGAACTTCCTAGGATTCGTTTTGAATCTGTCCCCTTTCAGCTTTTCTGAATGCCCTCTTGTTCTTTTATTTTTTGAAAGTTTGAAGAATCTGTCCCTCTCTACTCTCTTTATGCCCTTCATGATCCTATAAGTCTCTATCATATCCCCTCTAAGTCTCCTCTTCTCCAGGGAAAAGAGACTCAGTTTCTCCAATCTCTCAGCGTATGAAAGGTTTTCCATCCCTTTTATCAGACGTGTCGCTCTCCTCTGAACCCTTTCGAGTAACGCCATATCCTTCTTAAGGTACGACGACCAATATTGGACGCAGTATTCCAGATGCGGGCACACCATCACCCGATTCAACGGATAACGGATAACTTCTTTCATCCTGGTTGTAATACCCTTCTTGATTATACCTAGCATTCTATTC
Organism: Geotrypetes seraphini; assembly: GCF_902459505.1. Classification (NCBI taxonomy): domain Eukaryota; kingdom Metazoa; phylum Chordata; class Amphibia; order Gymnophiona; family Dermophiidae; genus Geotrypetes; species Geotrypetes seraphini. The sequence goes on from NC_047093.1 coordinate 31,152,391, forward strand.
GCTCTCTTATCAGCCGCTGCGCACTGTGCCGTCGGCTTCATTGTCATGTCCACCATTACCCCCAAGTCCCTTTCTATCATCCCTCCCATCGTATAGTTGTACCTCGGGTTTCTGTTTCCCACATGTAATACTTTACATTTCTCAACGTTGAACTTCATCTGCCATCTCGTCACCCATTCCCCTAGTTTGTTCAAGTCCCTTTGCAATTCTTCGCAATTTAGTCCAAGCTCCACTAAATAGTTTGGTGTCGTCTGCAAATTTTATTATCTCACACTTCGTCCCTGTTTCTAGATCATTTATGAATATATTAAATAGCAGCGGCCCGAGCCCCGAGCCCTGCGGGACACCACTCGTGACCCTCCTCCAGTCCGAGTAGTGGCCCTTCACTCCTACCTTCTGTTTCCTACCCTCCATCTGGAAATAATTGATGGAACAACACAGTGTTGAAACCCTTTTTGGAATGCCTTGAATCCGGCCCTGACGCAGCGGTTTTTGACAGTTCCGCGAAACGCTGGCCGCATTGGCATCTAGTGGCATTCGCATCACTGTGTTAAGCTAAGTTACAAAAGAATCACTTTTTTCAGTGAATATAGAATTGTACATGTAACAAGGGATAAACCATAATACAGAAAATAATAAAAGAGTGATAAAAAAGAAAAATGTATAAAAATGTTTTAGGAAGTTTGATATAAGTTAAGTTTCAAGCAATATAAAGTTAATATTTTATTATAACAGAGGAAGACTTAAGCATCTGAATATTTAAACTTAATTTAAATACTCGGGTTTTTGGTGGCCGATGACTGGAGCAAGGAGCGGGACAACTACGCCGATTAATCCAATTAATTCAGTCTATGACTGTGCGTAGGCTCCATTTCTGAGGCCTTTTCCCGTTGAGTAAAAAAGTTATATAGTGAATGCACTCCTCTACATAAGTGGTAGTAGAATTTTTTCTATTATATTGTTTGCTTGAAAAAGCCTTGAAGAAAGCACAAAAACATCTAAAATAGGGCACTTTTCAAACCAAAAAGATAGATGTTTTTCTACTTCAAATGACCATGTTTGGTACTGGATTTTTGGACCTTTTTTTTTCAAAACGTCCAAAACTAGATTTGGGTGTCTTGTAGAAAATTCTCCTCCACATTTATAATGAGGTTACCAGATTTTCCCGAGGTACCGGGTTTTGAAAAGCCGTCCGTACCCCCAGATGTGTCCTCGAAAAGGAGGACATGTTCGGGCAAATCCGAACTTCTAATAACCCTAGTCTATAAAAGGTCCTATGAACCTTTTACAATGATTCTGATGTTCCTTTTCAATACCAAAAATATATTTACAGTAGTTATTACAACTTGACCTTTCACAGATATTTCTTTTTGGTATCGGCAGATTTTTTTTCTGGGAGGCTTTGTGGTATGTTTTCCCTATTTGTTTTTGAGTGAATGCATTTGTTGATTTTTTTTTTTTTGGGGGGGGGGAGGGGGAGGGGCCCTGCTAGGATAGGACTGATATTCATGCAGCAGTCTGTGTACAAAGGTTGCTCACCCCTAATCTAGGATGTAAAGTGACTTGCCCACTGTCACAAAAGGACTTAATACCAGATGCAGTATTTGAACCCTGGTTTCTGTGGCTCACGCCTTTTTCCCTAGCCACTAAGCTACTTCCTCTCCTGATATATATTCCTCATATATTCAAACCCAAGACAAAAGATGACTGCCACACTAGAATTCGAGTCTTCACCTTTCTTCTCCTCCCCATCCTCAACCAAGTAGGGTACAGCCAAGTTTGGTTTTTTTTAAGTCTCTAATGCTCTGGGCTATTACATTTATAGGAAAATATTAAAATGGTTGATGTTTGTTTATTATGTTGTGTTAATTAAGCCTGTATTTGTCTCATGGATTAACGCTGCCAACTCTACCTTCTGCCAGGAACGCACTAATGCCAGCTCACAGCTGCCCTTACAGACTTTCTCCAAAGTAAACTGAGCTGACACTTCACAAAATTAACAAAAAATCATTTCTGATGTTGTCTGGGCACATTGAAATTCAGATTTCTATTCACTGTCATGTCTGAGGTTTAATTTTAACTGGGAAAGACTGGGGAAAGGGTCATTCTATATTAATTTTAAAGGTCGCCAGGGGAATCTTTTTGTTAGTGGGTCATTAGAAGATTCACCAGGTGGTTTCACAATGTAGCTGACGTGTGTTTTAGGAGTCCAGATAAATGTTCTCTGTCGTACCATAATGCTTTTGGGAAAGAAGCCACTGATGTTGTATATTGCTACCTTGTCACTTCCTTGCAAATCAAAGAGACTTTCTCCCTAAGAAACATAGAGCCTTAATCAAGATTCTTTTTTTTTTTATCTATAAACTGAGCATGAGAAGACCTTGCAGAAAATGTCAACATAAGAACATAAGAAGTTGCCTCCGCTGAGGCAGACCCTAGGTCCATCCTGCTCAGCGGTCCGCTCCCGCGGCGGCCCATCAGGCCCATTTCCTGAGCAATGGTCTATACCTATCTATACCCCTCAATCCCTTTTTCTTCTAGGAATCTATCCAAACCTTCTTTGAAACCATTTAATGTTTTCTTGTCTACAACAGCCTCTGGAAGCGCGTTCCACGTATCCACCACCCTCTGAGTGAAAAAGAACTTCCTAGCGTTTGTTCTAAACCTGTCCCCTTTCAATTTCTCCGAGTGCCCCCTTGTACTTGTGGCGCCCCTTAATTTGAAAAATCTGTCCCTGTCTACTTTTTCTATGCCCTTCAGGATCTTGAAGGTTTCTATCATGTCTCCTCTAAGTCTTCGCTTCTCCAGGGAGAAAAGTCCCAACTGCTTCAATCTTTCGGTATATGGAAGTTTTTCCATTCCCTTTATCAGTCTAGTTGCTCTTCTTTGTACTCCCTCAAGTACCGCCATGTCTTTCTTGAGGTACGGCGACCAGTACTGGACGCAGTACTCCAGGTGCGGCCGCACCATTGCACGATATAGCGGCATGATGACTTCTTTCGTCCTGGTTGTAATACCCTTCTTAATGATACCCAACATTCTGTTTGCTTTCCTTGAGGCCGTGGCGCATTGTGCTGATGCCTTCAGTGTTGCATCTACCATCACTCCCAGGTCTCTCTCCAGGTTGCTGACCCCTAGTGATGTTCCCCCCATTTTGTATGTGAACATCGGGTTCTTTTTCCCCACGTGCATGACCTTACATTTCCCCACGTTGAAGCTCATCTGCCATTTTTCGGCCCACTTTTCCAGCTGTGTTAGATCAAGTAGCTAAAAACTCCAAATTGTCTCCTGTTTTGCTGTTGCAAACATGTATGTAACACTGATTGATCTCTGCCTTTCTGTGCAAATCTTTACAGCTTAAATATAAATTTATTAGGTAGAAGCTGACAAACTGCAGTATTTAAGTAGAAGGTGAAAGGTTAGTAGTAGTCTGAGACAGGTTGAAGAGCTGTGACTATAGTTCATGGAGGGTGAGGTGACCAGGGAGCTAGATGGAGGAACAGGCCTAATAGCTAGAATAGTGACCTGACAATCAGGGAAGCTGGTGTTCACATCCCATTGATGTTCCTTGTGAGCCTGGGCAAGTTGCTCAACTTACAAGCATGAAGGGCAATTTTATAAATTGATGCGAATTGTATACATGTATACTCAAATATAAACACATCCAATTAAAAACCAAGGTAACCTTCCCCCCGCCCCCCCAAAAAAAGGGAGAAAAAAGGTCAACTTGAATCAGTGGCATACCAAGGGCGGGGCAGACTGCCCCGGGTGCACGCCCTAGGGGGGTGCACAACTGGCTGGGTCTGGAACCTCCTGGGACCTGCACTTCTTCACTTCAGCCAAGAAAAAGGCTAAGAAGCCAGCGGGAGCAGCCATTGGTCGACGTTGCCTGGGCATTGTGACCCAGGCAAGGTCGACCAATAGCTGTGAACGCTGTCCGGTGGCGTCACAAAGGGGGAGGGATAGAGCCAGATCGGGAGGGTGTTCCTTAAAGGACGCTTTCACTGCTTCCACTGGCTTCTTAGCCTTTTTCGAACCTTAGCAGTGTTGTACCATGGATGGGGGGAGGGGAGGGGAAGGGAAGGGGGGGATCAAAAAAATGATGGGCCAGGGGGGTGTAAAAATGATGGGCCCCGGGTATCACATACTCTAGGTACGCCACTGACTAGAATATAAACCAAACTCACATCAGCCTTGTGAGGTTACTGTGGGAATGAGTGGCCTAGTGGTTGGAGCTGCTGCCTCAGCCCTGAGATTGTGAGTTCAATCCTAGCCTGCTTCTTGTGACTCTGGGCAAGTCACTTAATCCCTCCATTGTCCCATGCATAGGGTAACCATTTGGCTCCAGAAAAAGGAGGACAGACAGAAACATCTGGGTTGCACTTTCATTGAAAGCAACAGAAGTAAGGAGGACAGATTGAGACATCTAGGTTAGAGTTACCAGATTTTCTAAATGGAAAATCCAGACCCCTAGACCCACTCTCAGGCCTGCCCGGTTCTACCCATCCCTGCCCCAGTCCTGCCGTCTAGCCCACTGTTCTTCAACTGCCGGTTCGCGGACCGGTGTAGGTCCGCAGGAAATTTCTGCCGGTCCATGCAGGGCCGGCAAGATTAAAGTGACCCTAGGTCCATTTTCAGACCTCCTGTCCTGTTGTCCCCATACACAGCTTCGGGACAACGGGACAGGCAATCATTTCCTGTCCCTCCCTCCTTCCTTTCCCCGGGACCCCTTCTCTTACTGCCCTGCAGCTACTGCTAAAGCCGACAGGAAGTCTTCTTTCCGACGTCAATTCTGACGTCGGAGAGGACGTTCTGGGCCAGCCAATCACTGCCTGGCTGGCCCAGTACGTCCTCTCCGACGTCAGAATTGACTTTGGAAAGAAGACTTCCTATCGACTTTAGCAGCAGCGGCAGGGCGATAAGAGCAGGGGAAAGAAAGGAGAGAGGCTTTTTTTTTTTTTGCGGGGCAGGGAGGGAAGGTGGTAGGCAGGCAAGCAGGCTGGCTTTGGCCAGGGAGGGAGGGAGAGAGGTAGACAAGCAGGCAGGCAGGCTTGCTTCGGGGGTGGGGGTGAGACAAAGTGTGGAAGGCAGTGAGAGGGACATGGGAAGGATGCACTGGGGGCACTAAAGACATGGGAAGGATGCACTGGAGGCACTAAAGACAGGAAGGGGCACTAAGGGCATGGGAAGGAGCCACTGGGGGCACTAAAGACAGGAAGGGGCACTAAGGACATGGGAAGGAGGACTGGGGGCACTAAGGACATGGGAAGGAGGCACTAGGGGCAATAAAGACATGGGAAGGAGGCACTGGGGGCACTAAAGACAGGAAGGGGCACTAAGGACATGGGAAGGAGGCACTGAGGGGCACTAAAGACATGGGAAGGAGGCACTGGGGGCACTAAGGACATAGGAAGGAAAGAGGGAGGGAATAGAAAGGGACAATTGTTGGGCCTGAGTGCAGAATACACTAATACAAAACACGGCAATAAAACTTATCTATAAACTAGGCAAATATGATCATGTAACTCCCCTTTTCAAAAATGAACATTGGCTTCCCATCACTCACCGTATCACCTATAAAATCATCATCCTAACCTTTAAAATTAAACTCTCTCATCTTCCCCTATTTCTAGATAAACTCCTCATTCCTCATAGTTCCCCACGTACATTAAGATCAACAGATCAAAACCTATTATTCATCCCATCCATAAAAGAATTTTACAATACACGAAAAGTAAATTTTGCAGTAACTGCCCCAACCCTCTGGAACTCCATACCACTGTACCTCCGCAACGAGCCACGAATTGACAAATTTAAGACAGGACTAAAAACCTTCCTCTTCCGCGATGCATTTGATATCATATAGAGTCTCACTTATTCCCTCTTTTGCAAACATTAAATAGCTCTGATATTATGACCCCCCCTCATGTTTTATCCTAACCCCACTGTCACCTTTTTCTATCTCCAATATGTAACTTTTAACCTCCCCTCCCTTCCACCCTCACTTTCCAGTTTGTCTTGTAATGTTATTTATGTTCACACAATACTATTAAATTAATTATATATATACTTTTTTGTTATTTTTTTTTTCTTTTCTATCCTGTAATCTTATTGTAAACCAGCTAGATATTAATTTGATGGTTGGTATATCAAAATCAATAAACTTGAACTTGAACTTGAAAGAAAGAAATGAAAGAAAGGAAACACAGACAGAAGGAAACGCAACCAGAGACTCATGAAATCACCAGACAGCAAAGGTAGGAAAAATGATTTTATTTTCAATTTAGTGATCAAAACGTGTCAGTTTTGAGAATTTATATCTGCTGTTTATATTTTGCACTATATTTGTCTATTTTTCTATAGTTACAGAGGTGACCGAGCTCGCGGAGATGGGGCGGAAACGGGGTTTTTAAATTTTAGTCCTAGTAGTTTGCCGGTCCACAAAATAATTATTTTATTTCTGCCGGTCCAAGGGTGTAAAAAGGTTGAAAAACACTGCTCTAGACTTTGTAATTTATGACAGAGTGAACAATTGATCCACTTGTACCTGTTCTGCTCCACTCAGGATTTTGTAGAGTTCAGTCATATCTCCCCTCAGCTGTCTCTTTTCCAAGCTGAAGAGCCCTAACCTTTATAGCCTTTCTTATACAGAGAAGTTTCATCCCCTTTATCATCGGTCTAGTTGAGTTAGATGGACAGGAAAGAACAAATAGGAGTCTTTATAGGTTGTAGGTGAGTGAATTGGCTACAGACAAAACCAAATTACCCCACTAAAAAAAACACCCAGAAAAAACTTCTATTAAATTTGAGGAAATCAGAAATATTTATTATAAACCGCAATCTGCAGATTGTTTATAGTTTATTAAAATTTGATTAAACACTTAACATAAAATTTCAAAGCGTTGTACATTAAAATCTAAAATAAACAAAAACCGTACAAGACAGACTAACTTAGGGAGGGGGAAGGGTATAACCAAAAGGATAGAAGGGGGAAAAATTACAATTCTAAAAAAAATAAGAGCAGAGGATAAAAACAAAAGGGAAGGATTGGGAAATATTAAATTTAAAAAGTGAAGATAAATGAAAAAGGCGCGGGATAAATCAATCGTAGGCATCTTTAAAAAGAAAGCATTTTAAGCTACTCTTAAATTTATCCAGACTTTGTTCTGCTCTTAAGTATAAAGGAAGTGAGTTCCAAATTGAAGGTGCCGTTACCGAAAAAATGTATGCAAGGCGAGTTGGGTTGGATTTCCTTTTTATTTTTCGTTCTGTGTTATAAACCACAATGCCATCTGCATGTTCCTCAGTATTTACAGGATGAGGATAGAGAATTACCAGTTGATGGGGTGTTACTAATCCCCACTGTGGGAATAATGCCTGATATATTGCTCTTAATGTGTTAGATGGCAAAATCTTGCATTGTTTTACCAGCATGCATATTTTGGCATGGAGCAGTAACCTAATGGTTAGTGCAGTAGCCTGGGGAGCTGAATTCAGTTCCTACAACAGCTCCCTGTGACTCTGGGCAAGTCACTTAACCCTTCATTGCCCCAGGTACAAGAACCTATATATAATATGCAGACTACTTAGAATGTAACCACAGAAAAGGCAGTATACAAAATCCCAACCTCTTTCCTTTAGTATACATCAATGTATGTAGCATTTTAATGAGATTCAAAGCTCCTTATTATTATGCAGCTCAAATAGCACAGCTTATATTGAACTATGCAAGCTGCTAAAATAATTCCATCTTTTTCCCTGGAACATCAGGAAAAGGGCTAAAGTAAGGAGTGATTCACAGACTTACAGCCTCCTCAGGTGTCAAGTTCCAAATTTGGGAGGGGGGGAATTCCCTGGTGTCTAAGGGGTAAAGGCAGGAGTGATCCACAGATTAGGGCCCCCCTCTGGTGTAAAATTCCAAACTGAGGGGTTTCTTGGTGTCTAAAAAGAGAGTCCTTGTGAACTTGGCTACAATACAAGACCAAGTGTCCAAACTGGAACTATTGGAGAATTATCATAAGGATCTCAAGCGCTCACAGCTAAAAGCTCGATTTGTTTTTCAAGCTAATAACCAAAAGGTGAGCTATCATTGGTCCCATAAATTCTCCTATTTTAAATTCTTCTTTTTTTATCAAAAACTTTTTATATAAATATATTTTTTTTAAAGTATAATATAAATCCTATTTTGCTTCATACAAGTTGCATTGCAATACTTTCTTCAATTAATATACTGGTTTTCAATTAATAAATAGTACTCTCTCACTCAACTATTTATTACTTGAAAACCAGTATATTAATTGAAGAAAGTATTGCAATGCAACTTGTATGAAGCAAAATAGGATTTATATTATACTTTAAAAAAAATATATTTATATAAAAAGTTTTTGATAAAAAAAGAAGAATTTAAAATAGGAGAATTTATGGGACCAATGATAGCTCACCTTTTGGTTATTAGCTTGAAAAACAAATCGAGCTTTTAGCTGTGAGCGCTTGAGATCCTTATGATAATTCTCCAATAGTTCCAGTTTGGACACTTGGTCTTGTATTGTAGCCAAGTTCACAAGGATTTAGTGTGTTTCACATATATTTTTGAGGATTTTTAAGGTCTAAAAAGAGAGAACATGTCCGGGTTTTCCCAGACGTCTGGTAACCCTAGGTCGATTTAGGCATCGCTGGATGTCCAACTTAGGCACTGGTAAATTAGGCCTAATATGCTAGCGTCTACCTCTAGGATGCCTAACGATGCCTAAGCATTGCATTGCTAGGCAGGATTCCATAAAGCAGGGGTGCCCAATACGTCGATCGCGATCGATCAGTAGCTCAGGAAGGCAACGTGAGTCGATCGCGGAGCCCATCCCGGGCCCATCCCGAGCCGATCAGCCTTCCTCGGTGTTCTCCCTAGGGCCTTTTAGCTGCTGCCGCCGCTGCTGAACATTAAAAAAAAAAACCCGGCTTGGAGATTTCAGCCCATAGCGAACTTATGCTCTGGGCTCTAAAGTGTGCGTGCCGGCTTCTCTTCTCTTCCCTCCGAAACCGGAAGTTATGTCCGGGGGGGGGGGGGAAGAAGGGAAGCCGTCACGCACATGTTGAGAGCCCTGAAGCAAGCGTTCACTACGGGCTAAGGCGGGAGACATGTTAGTGAAGCATTTCCTCTTCTTGCTGCTGGGTCCTGCCTACTTTCTGTTTCCGCAAAGGCAGGACCCGGCAGCATTTCTCCCAACAGCTCGATCGCGATGCTGGTCGGCCGAAGCAGGGAGAGGTTGGGGCGGCGGCGGCTTTCGGGCCTGTTAATGGTGGCGGTTTGGGTCCTGGTCCCCGATGGCAGTTTGGGTCCTGGTCCCCGAAGGCAGTGGCAGTGGCTTGGGGGAGGGCAGGGAGAAAGAAAGAAAAAGGGCAGGCAGGGAGACAGAAGCAAAGAAGAGAAACAGAAAAAAAAGAAAGAGAGGCAGAGAGAAAGAAAGGGCAGGGAGAGAGGAAGAAAAAGTTTGGGGAGGGAATGAGGTCTGGAGGAGAGGAAGCATACAGGCTGAAAGAAGGGAAGAAAGATTGGATGCACAGTCATAAGAAGAAAGTGCAACCAAATACTCATGAAATCACCAGTCAACAAGGTAGGAAAAATGATTTGATTTTAAATTTAATGATCAAAATGTGTCTGAATTTATATCTGCTGTCTATATTTTACACTGTGGTCCCCTTTTACTAAACCGCAATAGCGTTTTTTAGCACAGGGAGCCTATGAGCGTCGAGAGCAGCGCTGGGCATTCAGCGCAGCTCCCTGCGGTAAAATCTGCTATCGTGGTTTAGTAAAAAGGGAGGGGGTATATTTGACTATTTTTGTATGGTTGTTACTGAGGTGATAGTGCATAGAGTCATCTGCTTTGACCTCTTTGAAAAACCCTGGAATAAGAATGATAATTAACATTTTCTATGCGTACAGTGTGCTTTGTGTTTTTTAAAAATTTTATTGTTGGTAGATCATTTTGACTTGGTCATTTTAAAAGTAGCTTGCAAGCCCAAAAAGTGTGGGCACCCCTGCCATAAAGGATGTAGGCATGCTTAGGGGCTGTTTATAGAATTTGGCCCTAAGAGTCTGCTTTGAGTCAGTAGGAGGAGCTGCATCAGACTCTGCCCCACAGTAGATCCTTGTTGCCTCAGCCTAATAAAACCATCCATTGGACCTTCCTGAATTTATAGCTGTCAAGTCATCCAATGAAATAGCTCTTCTTTCATTCTTGCCACGGTTAGCATATAAATCCAGGCATTCATAGGGATTCTGAAAGCATATAGGCGGAAGAAATCTATATTTTACCGACCCTTCTCAGCATGACTCAGCAGAGAGTGCCACGGAGCAGAAAAGATTGACTGACCCGTAAAGCGCAATCTTGCCACCCTCTTTCAATTAAAGGTTAGGAAACTTTACACATGATGAGTGACAGGCAATGGCCATATGCTTTCAGATTCAATACAGCTGTGCTTATTAATGGATTGTGCTGTGCTGAAAGGCATTCCTTCCCACAAAAGCCCAATAAAACTTTAGCTAAAGTATAAAAAATGTTTTGCTCCAGTTAAATCAGCAGGATTAATTTCTAAAGTGCTTTACTTTGAATCTTTTCCCCAAAGGACAAATATCACCTTGAAATCAAATAGGCCCATTCCATTAGCCAGTACTTCACTGTAATATTACAAGGTAAAATGTGTTCTTCAGAGATTTTAGAGGACTGTTGTTTGGTTGTTGTTGTTTTTTTCAGGTTTGCTCTCAGAGGCAGGATAACAAATCTGTGACAACATGAAGCCAAGACAAATCTTTTCACTGAGCCCTGAATTAGAGAATGTCACAGGGACAAATTTTTCCCTGTCCCCATGGGTACTCATTTTCCTGTACTGGAGAGTTCTTTCCCTGTCCCTGCCCCATTCCTTCAAGCTCTGTCCTCATCTGCACAAGCCTCAGACACTTTAAAACCAGAAGTAGCAACATTCTAGAGCTCAGATTGTGATGTCATAATGCCTCATTCCACCAATGCCTAAGCTCCGTCCTCATCTGCACAAGCCTCAGAGCTCAGACCTTTTAAAATCATAAGTAGCAACATTCTAGAGCTCAGATTGTGATGTCATAATGCCTCATTCCACCAATGCCTAAGCTCTGTCCTCATCTGCACAAGCCTCAGACATTTTAAAATCATAAGTAGCAACATTCTAGAGCCTAGATTGTGATGTCATAATTCCTCATTCCACCAATGCCTAAGCTCTGTCCTCATCTGCACAAGCCTCAGACTCTTTAAAATCATAAGTGTTCAAGGCTTGTGCGGTTAAGGCAGAGCTTACAGAAATGGGGCAGGGACAGCGACAGAACTCATGGGGACAGGACAAGGAAATTGAGTTCCTGCAGGGACGGGGACAAATTTGTTCCCGTGTCATTCTCGACCCCGAAGCTCAGGAAGTCATTGTGACTTTAATTGGGCACCCATAATAAGCTGAAGTATATTTGCTGTGACATTTAACTGCTTCTTATGCTCATCGATTGCATATTCCTTCTCATTTTTCTTTCAATAGCCCCAGTTCATTATGAACCCTAATCTCTGGATCCTTCCCAGCAAGAGATCTAAAGTTGGCTGAGCAGGTCTGCTCTATTGCTGATCCCAGGACTAATCTCAGGAGATCACCCCTTAATAAAAGAACTTTAAAAAATGAAACAGATACACCATAATTTTGCTCAAAGACTACATTAGGGCCCTGTCTAGGATTGGGGGGGAGGGAGGAAGGAGGAGCAACAAAAGGAAGGTTCTTTTAGGTGGTCCAAGTGCCGACGTGTTTACATTTCGATTATGAGCCCCTTTACTCAAATATAAACCTAGATTTTTGGGTCTAAAAAATAGCCCAAAAATGGGGGGCTCGGTTTATATTTGAGTCTCATTACTACTTCTACTACTAATCTTATCTATAGCGCTGCTAGACATATATAGTGCTGTACGTTAAACATGTAAGAGACAATCCCTGCTCAATAGAGCTTACAATCTAATTAAAACAAACAGGAAAAATAGGGGTTAGGGAATTTCTCAAAGAAGGAATGATTAAACAGACATATAACCAACAACTGGAAGAATCATAGTAACCTTAGTTATACATTATGGTGGAATACAATTTGTCATATATTCAAAATGGAAAGAGCAATAGCAATATAAAGAGGGACATATACTAAATTTATAAAAATATGGGGGCCATTGACAAAATATTGTAGTGAATGATCATCAGTTTTTCTCTTCTTCTTTTCTTTTTCTTCTTTATGGCACATCAGGAGGGGTGGGTAATGGAAATAATATTACATAATATGTTCTATAATGTGTATATGGTGATTGGAAAGCAGTTGAAGGGTGGGTGGTGGGGGAGGGGGTAAAAATATTATTAGAATTTTATGTAGTAGATATAAAAGTGATATTGTGTAATAATTTGTTGTAATTTAATATTTTGTGCACTTGATGTAAAATATGAAAATGAATAAAGAATATTTAAAAAAAAACAACAGACATGGCCCCATCGCAGCCTTCTCCCTGTGCCAAACTTAAGCCTTACTGGTCCAATGGGGAGACTAGGTAAAAGTGAACCTCCCAAGCTCCTGCTTTGTGAAGTCTCACTATTCACTACTCAAAATGGCTGATGCAAGTTCCCATAATAACTCAGTTTATATTTGAGTCAACCTTTCCCCCCCCCCCCCCTTTTGGAGGGAAAAAGTTACTTCGGTTTATATTCGGATTGGTTTATATTTGAGTATATATATACAGTGGTGCCTCACACAACGAACTTAATCCGTTCCAGGAGCAAGTTTGTTATGTGAAACGTTCGTTGTGTGAAACGCGTTTTCCCATAAGAATACATGTAAAACAAAATAATTCGTTCTGCAGCCCTACATTTCCCTCCCTCCACCTCACCTTATATGCAGAGTTTGCCAGCTTTCTTTTTCACCCAGCCGCACGCTTTCAAAAAGCTGTGCACGCGCAGCTGCTGAAGTTGATCAATGTTCTCCTCTCCTGCAACTTCCGGTTTCCGGTTGCGTCAGAGGAGAAGATTGAACAACAGAGCATGCGCGCATGTGCTGCTCTTTGAAAGTGTGTGGCTGGCCGAAAAAGAAAGCCGGAAAACTCGGCATCTAAGGTAAGGTGGAGGGAGATGATGGAACACTGCATTCAGACAGGAGGGTGCTGCTGTTCCCGGCTCACATTAGGAAGCGGCGAGAGTAGTTCCGCCCCCCCCCCCGGGCCCCTCGGGCGACTTCGTTGTGTGAAACGAAGTTCGTTATAGGGAGCAAGACAAAAAGTTCGTTATGCGCAGCGTTCGCTGTGCGAGGCGTCCGTTATGCGAGGCACCACTGTATATATATATATATATATATATATATATATATATATACGGTACTATGTTGCTTTCTCCTGACCCCTTTCCTTTCTGTTTACTTCAGACTAGAGCAGTAAACGGCAGTGGGTAGGGTCAGCAGATTTTCCTTTGGGACAATCTGGACCAATGGCCACGCCCCCTAGGACCACTCAGTTCCACCTCTTTCCCACCCTGTTCCACCCCCCAGCCCTGCCCCCAGACAGCATCCACGCATGTGCGGACATGACGCAATGACGTCACCGTGTTGCGTCCGCTCATGCATGGATGCCCCTTCCTGACGCGATTATGTCGGGAAGCTTTTCAAAACCAGGACAAAGTGCCAGGTTTTGAAAAGCCGCCCAGACCCCCGAACATGTCCTCAAAAGGGAAATTCGGATGCCTGGTAACCCTAGGCATGGGGATCAGAAGGTGTCTTCAAAATTTATTGCTGGGGGCAACAGTTTTTGCTGCCTTTTCCTAAACTGAGGCCTGTGCAGCTCCTGTACTAGTTTTAAACTACGAAGGTCATTTCATAAATAATGCACACTATTTTTTTTTTTTTTTAATTTACATGTTTTATTTTTTTTCAAGTATTTCTTTACAATCCTTCAATATAGTCTCCCTGCTTTGCAATGACCGAGTCCCAACGTCCAGGAAGCTTCATCCAAGACACCGTTTTTGTTCAGTTGCCGAATGGCTCGGGTACCGGCGGAAGAAAGCTGACAGGGGGCCCGGGCTCCCCCAGGGTCCTAGGCAGTGTTCTAAGGCAGGGGCGCCAGTAGCTCACCAAGGCAAAGTGAGTCGATCACCCAGGACTCACTTTGTCTTGGTGATCTAATCTATCGGGCCGATCAGTCTTCCTCTCCCCGACGTCAATTCTGCAGTCAGAGAGGAAGTTCGGGCCAGCCAATCGCTGCCTGGCTGGGTGGAACTTCCTCTCTGACGGCAGAATTGACGTCGGGGAGAGGAAGACTGATCTGCCTGAAGCAGGGAGAGCATGCGTCGGCGTCGGCTTTGGGGCCTGTTATCCATTGGTGGGTCCTGTTCCCCGATGGCAGCGGCAGTGGCAGTGGCTTGGGGAATGGCAGGGAGAAAGAAAGAAAGGGGGCAGGCAGGGAAACAGAAGGAAAGAAGAGAAACAGAAAGAAAGGTCAGGGAGAGAGGAAGAAAAAGTTGGGGGAAGGAATGAGGTGTGGAGGAGAGAAAGCATACAGGCTGATAGAAGGGAAGAAAGATTGGATGCACAGTCAGAAGAAGAAAGTGCAATCAGAAATCACCATACAAGGTAGGAAAAATGATTTTATTTTAAATTTAGCAAAGTGGAGGCAGTATTACCACAGTTTTCAAAGGAATTTGCCCAAATAACTTAATAGTTAACTGGGTAAATTCCCAGAGATGAAAACTTCCCTTCACTTACTATGCACAGTTCTGAATTTATATCTGCTGTCTATATTTTACAATATGGTCCCCTTTTACTAAACTGCAATAGTGGTTTTTAGCGCAGGGAGCCTATGAGCGTCAAGAGCAGCGCTGGGCATTCAGCGCAGCTCCCTGCGCTAAAAACTGCTATTGTGGTTTAATAAAAAGGATGGAGGATATATTTGTCTATTTTTGTATGGTTGTTACTGAGGTGACAGTGCATAGAGTCATCTGCCTTGACCTCTTTGAAAAAAACCCAGAATAGGAATGATAATTAACATTTTCTCAGCGCATAGTGTGCTTTGTGTTTTTTAATTTTATTGTTGGTAGATCATTTTGACTTGGTCATTTTAAAGTAGCTCACAAGCTCAAAAAGTTTGGGCACCTCTGAGCTAGAGCGTTGAAACTGTGTATTTCTATTTTATCCCCCCTTTTACAAAACTGTGGAGCGTTTTTTAGCACCAGCCGTGGTGGTAGCAGCTCTGATGCTCAGAATTCTATGAGCGTCAGGGCTGTTACCACTGTGGCTAAAATCCACACTACAATTTTGTAAAAGAGTGAGGGGTTAGTTTGTGATGACATATTCCATACTAGGCGAAGGTGTTTTCTGTGTTCTGTGTGTTCGAAAGACATGGTTTTCTGTTAGGATTGACGGTGTAGGATTGATTGGTCTGGCTTGTTTAGTTTTACAATGGGTGTATTGATGTACTGCTCACTGCAATATGTAAGATGCTGCCTTTTCCTAGGTACTCATGTGTGACGTGTGGTTTATTACTAAAAATCATGTTTTTCTTACAGATGGGGGGGGGTGCCAAAAAATGATGGGCACCGAGTGTTACATATGCTACGTACGCCACTGTATGTAAAGATACCAGAAAGCTGGCGTAGCAAAAACTTTAAGTAAATTGTTATTCTTCTAAGTTTTGAGTATTTAACCCTCCCACAATCTCACGGGCACTCGTTTCAAGTTTCAAGTTTATTGAGATTTTGATTTAAACGCAATATCAAATATTTTCAATGCGTATAACAAAAATAAATTTGGGGAAATAAATAAAACCATTTGAACAATAAACATACAAACATATCCATAGATGATTAAAATTACATAAGGAGTACAAGGATAAACTACATTTGTTTAAAAATGCATTCTCCGCGCCTGCTCATAAATTTGTTGACTGGAAGGATCCAGCAATGTGGCCAGATGCCATTCAGGACAAAGACAGAGAAAGAATTGTGCAATTTGGATTAATGATGGAAGATGATTTAAAGCAAATGGCACAGACTATGAGTAAAGATCTTGACGGACGTTCTTTTTATGAATATCTCCTCTATGCCAAATCACCCAATGGACGTGAGAAGATTTTACGGGACTGGCTTAGGTGGAGCATTAGCAGAAAAGTATGTGTGTATTCGGCCCATGGAAGAAAGGAGGAGGGCGTGGGGGGGGGGAAGGGGTGCGTGGGGGGCCCAATAGGATTGCTCAGTAAGGGGCCCAGAAATTTCTGATGGCGGCCCTGCATGAGGTAACACCTTCCAGTCATATTTGTGTAGTTCTTCAATGACATATGGAGAGCTCCATCTTCCCCACGACCAAAAAAATTTCGATGAGCTCAATCAAAAGTCAAAAAATGATGATTTTTGCTTATGATCATGAAAGCATGATCATTACAGATAAAGTTCCATGTGGAAGAAGTGTCACAGCAGTGTATTATCGTGATTTTTTGCAAAAATTGCGCAGAAATATGCACAAAACCTGACCTCAGTTGCTCTTGACTGGGCCACTCATTCTTCACGACAATGCTCGCCCACACATAGGGAATGTCATTGAAAAACTGCGCGAATACGGCTGGGAGGTGTTACCTCATGCTCCCTACAGTCCAGACATGAGACCACCAGACTTTGACCTTTTTCCAAAGTTGAAACAACCTATGGTGGACATCGTTTTGCATCTCTGGAAGAGCTCTCTTCTGCCGGTACCCGAGCCATTCGGCAACTGAACAAAAACGGTGTCTTGGATAGAATAATGAAGCTTGCCGGACGTTGGGACTCGGTCATTGCAAAGTAGGAAGACTATATTGAAGGATTGTAAAGAAATACTTGAAAAAAAATAAAACACCGTAAATTTAAAAAAAATAGTGTGCATTATTTATGGAACGACTCTCGTACATTTTTGCTTCCTCCCTCAATCCTCTGTTCCAGCAGAAGAGAGAATATTAGTTGAGAAATAGAAGGCTCCAGAATTGTCTTACAACTTTTTCCTGAATATATATTGATCCTACAGTTCCCACCTCCCTAAAATTGTGCTTAAAAGAAATTCATTTGCATCACAGGCAAGGAATGGCATCCCAAAACTAATCAGCAAATGCTGTGGCTGCTGTTGTTAGGTGCCATCGACTTCTGTTCGAGTCCTAGGGACTTGATGAATTGCGGATCTAAAAAGAAATCGGTTTTGTGCTAGTCCGGAAAGGTCCTCCAGCGTCATCCCCAGGGTTGTTTTCAATGTATCCAGCCATCTGATAGCAGGTCGCCCTCTTCGCCTGGTTCCTTTGATCTTCCCAAACATGATGTCCTTCTCCAGTGATCTCTCTTCTGACCAAATTAAGACAGTCGCAACTTCATCATTTGGGCTTCGAGTGACATAGCCAGTTTGATCTCTTCCAGAATCGATTTGCTAGTTCTTCTGGAGGTCCATGGCATGCCTAAAATCCTTCTCCGGCACCAAAGCTCAAACGAGTCAATCTTCTTTCTGTCTTGTTTCCGTAGTGTTCAGCTTTCGTATCCCTAACTGACCTCTGAGGAAATGAGTGCGTGGCTAAAACTGCTGTCCACTTAATTTTGCATCTTTCTCCTCCTGATAAAGTGCTGTGTCTGGGCACTGCATGTTCCTGCAGCTGTCTGGTTCCTCGCATAACCTCTGAGATGAGGAGAGATCACTAAGACCTAAGTCGGGGCATTAATTCAGTGCCATGTTCTGAGCATTCAAATAGGCCTTTGCTCTTTCAGTTCACAAGGAAACTTTTACTGTCCTGAAATGTTTATTTCTCTTGCATTTGCTCTGGTTCCTGAATCATTGGCAATGGGTAGGAATGTGAAATGCAAGATGGTTCATAGACAACGGCGCGAAAGACAAAAGCGCGCACCGACAATTGAGCGCAGCGCGCGCTGCCGCGCCGCTCTAAATTACAGTTTTTAGGGGCTCCGACAGGGGGTTTTGTTGGGGAACTCCCCCAGTTTACTTAATAGACATCGCGCCGGCGTTATGGGGGGCTTGGGGGTTGTAACCCTCCACATTTTACTGTAAACTGAACTTTTTCCCTAAAAACAGGGAAAAAGTGAAGTTTTCAGTAAAATATGGGGGGTTACAACCCCCCACACCCCCCACAACGCGGCGCGATGTCTATTAAGTTAAGTGGGGTGGTTCCCCCCCATGCCCCCCCCGTCAGAGCGCTAAAAACAGTAATTTAGAGTGGCGCGGTGGCGCGCACTGCGCTTAATTGTCTGGGCGCGCCTTTGTCCCGGCGCGCTTTTGACCTGGCGCGCTTTTGACCTGACACCTATTAAGACTGCCAACTGGATCCACATTCACAGGACAGGGCGCATCCCAGTGCATGCTGGGACTTGTAGTCTTGCTTTTCTTAGGGAATGCAGTGGAGAAATCAGAACTACAAGTCCTTTCATGGAAAGAGGTTAACCCAGAACTGGAGCAATCCTGTCCCGCAAATCTGGATCCAGTTAGCAGCCTTAGGTTTGGGGTTTTCAACCCAACCTTTGGGGCACTCCCAGACAGGTGGGGTTTTCAGGAAAATATGGGAGATCCTGAAAACCCCGATTGGCTCGGCGTGCCCTAAGGGCTGGGTTGAAAATCTCTGGAGTTGTCACTGCGAAAACTCAAGTAACTGTCCATTGTCAGCGCTGCTTTCTTTCTGACGTCACCTAATTAAAAAGGAAATGGAAATTCGATCATTCCTCATAGGTTTCAATAATGTGCCCAAAGGAAGAATTTTCCATGGAATTGTTCAAGGACAAGAGATGTAGGGTAACCATATGGCTCCAGATAAAGGAGGCAGGATTGAGACATTCAGGTTTTACTTCCATTGGTTTCAATAGAAGTAAAGTCCAGATGTCTCAATCCGTCCTCCTTACTTCCATTGCGTTCAGCAGAAGTAAAACCCGGATGTCTCAATCCGTCCTCCTTTTTCTGGAGCCATCCTACGGAGGCATCATATGAAGCTGAAGAGAGGGAAGCTCACAAAGAGTTTGAAAAATGATGCTTTTACTGAGTAGAAGGTAGGCAGAAGAGCCAGGAGCCAAAACTAAGGGGCAACGTAAGCAAGCAAGAGACAGAAGCCCCATTCCGTTCTAACTGTGCTTCTTTGATTTAAAGCAGTAGTTCTCAACCCTGTCCTGGGGACCCCCCAGCCAGTCGGGTTTTCAAGATATCTCTAAAGAATATGCATGAGAGAGATTTGCATACCTGTCACTTCCATTATATGCAAATCTCTCTCATGCATATTCATTAGGGATATCTTGAAAACCCGACTGGCTGGGGGGTCTCCAGGACAGGGTTGAGAACCACTGATTTAAAGCAATAATTCAATCTCAACGTAATAATACTAATAATTGTATTTTTTATATACCGCCTAACCAGGAATGGTTCTAGGTGGTTCACAACAAATGAAAACTGATCTTACAGCGAAGACACACCTTGCCAGTCGGGTTTTCAGGATACCCACAATGACTATGCTTGAGATGGATTTGCATGCAAACTGAATCTCATGCACAGTGGTATAGTGAGGGTAGGAGGTGCCCGGGACTGTGGCGCTCTCCTCTCCGACACCCCCCTCCCGCTCATTTTGCTTCATACTCGCACCCTTCTTTCCCACCCCCGTACCTCTTAAAATCTTCATCAGCATGAGAGAACTACTCACAATGGCTTTCTCTCTAATGTCACTTCCTGACCCCGTGACCCGGAAGTGATTTTCAGAGGGAGCCAGGCTGGCGCGAGAAGCACTCTAGAGTAGTCGCTCGCGTTGGCAAAGATTTTAAAGAGGACCAGGGGGCGGAGAAAGGAGAGTGCGAGTGTGGCATGGGGGCGGAGAGGTGCCGTGCTCCCCCCCACTACAACACTGCTCATGCATAGCCATTGTGGGTATCCTGAAAGCATGAAGGCTGGATGTGTCCCAAGGGCTGGGTTGAGATTTTGCCCACACAAATGGAAGAAATAAAATAAATCAAAAATCAATAATATGTAGCACACAGACAGTAGCGTAGTAAAGGGGGGGGGGCGAGGGGGTGGTCTGCCCTGGGTGCCATGTTGGTGGGGGCTCCCCCCTTTTCTTCCCCCATACCTCTAGTTCAGGGATCTCAAAGTCCCTCCTTGAGGGCCACACATAGTTCTCATGCATATTCATTGGGGAAATCCTGAAAACCCAACTGGATTGCGGCCCTCAAGGAGGAACTTTGAAATCCCTGCTCTAGTTGAAGTTGTTGTTTATGGTGTTCTCTTCACAACCCTGTCAGCTCTCCCGACGACATCACTTCCGGGTGCCGCGCATAGGAAGTGATGTCGGAGGGAGTGCAGATGGTGTCACGAGGAGCAGGTTGTTGACCTTCATGAGCAACTATGTCAACTAGAGATATGAGGGAAGGGAAGAGTGTGCACGGCAGGCGGGATCGGGGAAGGAGCGCCACTTTCCCCCCCCCCTCAAGACGCCAGCACTAAAACCTGCGCTACATATTAGTAAAAGGGGGGGGGGGGTAAATAAATAATATAACTTTTCCATTGAGATTTATTTTTGGACTCTTCCATGTTTGTCCTTTGTTGTTCCAGCCCCACATTTTGTTCTTTGCTTCTGCTGAGCAGCCACAAACCTGATAAGAAATTTTGACGCACCTCTTCTTGCTGGCACGTGGTATGGTATGGTATGCCCCACCTTTTGGTAAGCCTCTGCTTGTGCTAGAACATGATAGAACACATTCTTGACACCGCTTGAGCCTCCAAGCAGAAAATGACATCAGGGAGATAAAGGACCTGGCTCAGCGGGTGAAAAAAAAAAAAAAAATCAAAACCAAATGAAAGATGTCACAAGAAAATGGTTATCAACACAAAAGTAGTTGAAAAAGAAAAATTTGGTTGAATCTCTACATAATATCTGTGCAGCTTCACAGCAATCCCCACAGGAACCAACTAATGCATTCTGCTCCTTTTGTTACCATAAAGGAAATAGGATGTGAAATAAAGAAATGAAAATCATTTGGAAAAGGAAAGTCAAAATGGAAAATCTACCTGGAACAGAAAATCAAAAAGCTTCAGGTTAATGTGAGCAATTTGAAGAAACTGAAAGAGGGACTACTTATAAATGAAAGAGTAAAATTTAATCGTAGAACACTGAGCCCATCATCATCAGAGCTATCAGGAAATCTAAAGCAAAGAACTACGGCAGTTGCACAGATAATTCAGCGATTAAAAAAAACCCAGTTATTCAATATCAACCAGTTTAGAATAGATCAATACCAGTTCCCCAAAAGACTTGAAGCTGGTCAACAAAAACAATGAAACCACTGCAAGTCTTTCTGTCCAAGTTATATTGTAAGCTCTTCTGAGCAGGGACCGTCTATTTAATGTAAAAATGTACGGCGCTGCCTACGCCCTTCAGCGTTATAGAAGTGATAAATGTAGTTAGGGTTACCAGACGTCCGGATTTACCCGGACATGTCCTCTTTTTAGAGGGCATATCCGGGCGTCTGGACACCTTTTCAAAACCTGGCACTTTGTCCGGGTTTTGAAAAGCGGTGACGGGACTAAATCGCGCGAGACAACGGCGCGCCGACAACTGAGCACTATTTTAAAGGGCTCCGACGGGGGGTGGGGGGCTGGCGTTGTGGGGGGTTGTAACCCCCCACATTATACTTAAAACTGAACTTTTTCCCTAAAAAACAGGCAAAAAGTTCGGTTTCAAATATAACGAGGGGGTTACAACCTCCCAAACCCCCCACAACGCCAGCGCGATGTCTGTTAAGTAAAATAGGGGGGTTCCCCACCAACACCCCCCCCCCGTCGAAACCCTTTAAAATAGTGCTTTTCTTCGGCGCGCCGTTAACCTTGCGCTCAGTTGTCTGCGCTCAGTTGTCGGCGCGCCGTTGTCTCGCGCGGTTTTGTCTATGAACCTTGAAAAGCTTCTTCTTTGGGACCGCATCGGGAGGGCATCCACACATGTGACGTCATCGCATTGCATCCGCGCATCCCGACCAATGAGAACAGGTTGAGGGGGCGGGGCTGGGGCATGACATGGGCGGGACTGGGAGCAGGGCTATGGTAACCCTAGTCGTAAGTCCTGATACAGAAAACCCATTAGGTGTAACCAGGTGTGTAACAGACCTGCTAAGTCTCCTACATTTAGCCGGAGACTCCTGTTTTCGGTAGTCATCTCCCGCACTCCCGCTGGGGAGCAAAGAACTCCCACTCATCAGCCTTTCCTGCGGCCTTGAGACCACTCTCATGACGGGAGCTGCAAAATCTCGCATATCTTATTGCGAGACTTGTCCTGTGGTCTCCTGCTGTCTGAGGGGGAAGGCAGCTTGTTGTTGCAGGGCTGTTGAATTCAGGCCTGTCAAGGGGTGGAGCCGGGAGGTGGTCGTGGCTGTAGGTGTGGCTGGCCAGAATAAGGCACAGCTGGGGGTGTGGCTTAAGATCTCTTTCTGAAAAACCAGGACCCCGGCAGCTGTTTTGTAACCAGATTTATAGCATTTATGTAGGTATGTGCACATCTCTCTGCTTATAAGCCAGTATTCTGTTCACTTGTAATATTTGCCACATAAATGTTAGTACCTTTTTAATAGAAATTGCTTCTAGAAGGGCAATTGTATAATAAATAACACAGATGAGTCCACAGAGCCTCTTAGCACAGCACTGGTTGTATTTACCATATGGCTCCAGACATCTGGGTTTTACTTCCATTGCTTTCAAGGAGGCGAAGAACTTCAAGCCGTTCTTTCGATATATTAAGGGGAATCGACCCGCGAAGGAAGCGGTGGGACTGTTGGATGACCATGGAATAAAGGGAGCGCTAAAGGAGGACAAAGCAATCGCCGACAAACTGAACACATTTTTTGCGTCTGTATTTACCGAAGAAGATTTACACAGCATACCGGAACCAATCAGGCTATATGCTGGAAACGAAGACGGAAAGCTGACAGGATTGATGGTCAGTCTAGAGGAGGTGTGTAGGCAGATTGATAGGCTTAAAAGTGATAAATCCCCGGGACCGGATGGCATCCATCCAAGGGTCATCAAAGAACTGAAAGGGACCATAGCTGAACTGCTTCAACTAATAGCCAATCTGTCGATCAAATCAGAAAGATTCCGGAAGACTGCAAGGTGGCGAATGTTACCCCGATCTAGATCCGGGAAACTACAGACTGGCGAGTCTGACCTCAGTACCGGGAAAGATGGTAGAGTCGCTGATAAAGGACTGCATCATTGAACACCTTGATGGACACAGGCTGATGAGGACCAGTCAGCACGGTTTTAGCAAAGGCAGATTGTGTTTGAGGGAGTAAACAGACAGATAGATAAGGGCAACCCGGTCGACATTGTATATCTGGATTTTCAGAAGGTGTTTGACAAGGTTCCGCATGAATGACTACTTCAGAAAATTGCGAGCCATGGAATCAAAGGTGAAATACTCACGTGGATTAAAAAATGGCTGGAGCATAGGAAACAGAGAGTGGGGGTAAATGGACAATACTCGGACTGAAAAAGCGTCACTAGTGGGGTGCCACAGGGCTCGGTGCTTGAACCTGTGCTCTTCAACATCTTTATAAATGATCTGGACACTGGTACGATGAGTGAGGTGAATAAATTTGTGGACGATACGAAGTTATTCAGAGTAGTGAAGACACAGGAGGATTGTGAAGATCTGCAACATGACATAATCAGGCTCGAGGAATGGGCATGAACATGGCAGATGAGGTTCAACGTGGATAAGTGTAAAGTAATGCATGTAGGTAACAAAAATCTCATGCATGAACACAAGATATCCGGGTTGATACTTGGAGAGACCTCCCAGGAAAGAGATTTGGGAGTTATGATCAACAATTCAATGAAGCCGTCCACCCATGTACGGGGGTGGCGAAAAGGGCGAACAGAATGCTAGGAATGATAAAGAAGGGGATCATGAACAGATCAGAGAAGGTTATCATGCCGCTGTTCTGGGCCATGGTGCGCCCTCACCTGGAGTACTGCGTCCAGTACTGGTCGCCGTACATGAAGAAGGACACGGTACTACTCGAGAGGGTCCAGAGAAGAGCAACTAAGATGGTTAAGGGGCTGGAGGAGTTGCCATGCAGTGAAAGATTAGAGAAACTGGGCCTTTTCTCCCTCGAAATGAAGAGATTGAGAGGGGACATGATCGAAACATTCAAGGTACTGAAGGGAAAAGACTTAGTAGATAAGGACAGGTTGCTCACCCTCTCCAAGGTAGGGAGAACGAGAGGGCACTCTCTAAAATTGAAAGGGGATAGATTCTGTATGAACGTAAGGAGGTTCTTCTTCACCCAGAGAGTGGTAGAAAACTGGAACGCTCTTCCGGAGTCTGTCATAGGGGAAAACACCCTCCAGGGATTCAAGACAAAGTTAGACAAGTTCATAATGAACAAGGAGGTACACTGATAGGACTAGTCTCAGATAGGGTGCTGGTCTTTGACCAGAGGGCTGCCGCGTGAGCGGACTGCTGGGCACAATGAACCACTGGTCTGACCCAGCAGCGGCAATTCTTATGTTCTCATGTCTCAATCCATCCTCCTTTTTCTGGAGCCATATGGCGACCCTATGAATATTGCACTGAGAGACCTGTCATGCTGCCTGTACATTTCTCTCGCTTCAGATCAATGGCAGACATTGTTAAAGCACAAAAGAACAGACTGTCTGCACATCAATTCCGTGAGCAATGACTCTTGCATAAAATGACAAAAGCAATTGTAGCATCGGTTAGAAAAACATTGTGGTGTGAAGTCGCACTCTGAGATGCTCTGTGCAATTTCAGCCTGCTTAGGTCTTTGTCAAGGCAGGAATGTAGTTATTATCAATTGATCTCTTGTAGTTGTCATCCCAGAGTATTTTCTGTAAATGGAAAGAGTTTACGGAGCTGATTTAATGTTACATACCACTGATCGCAGTTACTAGATGACTTGGAGAAGAGATATAGCGAGGCGGGGGAAGGGGAAGGGATGGTCTCATTGCAGATTAAAAGTAAACTTTAAAGCGCTCCGAGGGTGTGTGTGTGTGTGGGGGGTGAACCCCCCCAGTTTACATAGAAGTGTTGGCGCTGCCGTTGGGGGGTTCGGGGGGAAACACCCCCCATTACAGAGGAAAATGTAATTTTTCCCTGTTTTAGGGAAAAATTACAATTTCCTCTCTAAGTGGGGGAGGGTTTCCCTCCCCACTCCCCAACAGCAGCGCCAATACTTCTAAGTAAACTGGGGGGTTCACCCCCCTCCACAAACACACCCTCGGAGCGCTTTAAAGTTTACTTTAAATCCAGTGCACTGACGTCCTGCGCGCATGTGTCTCATTTCCTTTGTCGGTGCGCGATTGTCCCACGTGTTTTAGTCCCGTCACCGATCACGCTGGCCGCCTGCTACTGTAGGGTTATCAGATTTTCCCGAAGGAAAATCCGGACCCGTGGCCACACCCCCCAGGCCTGCCCAGTTCCACCCACCGTCAGGCCCCATCCTGCTGCCCATCCCCACCCCCTTAACCTGTTTGTGCGTCGGGATGGCATCCATCACATGCGCGGATTTGAAGCGATGACATCGCACTTGTGCGCGGGACGTCACCGCATTGCATCTGCGCGTTCGCGAATGCTGTCCTGATGTCTGAAGCTTTTCAAAACACAGACAAAGTGCCGGGTATTGAAAAGCCATCCGGACCCCGGGACATGTCCTCAAAAGAAGAACACGTCCGGGGAAATCCAGACGTCTAGTAACCCTATGCTGCTGACACAAAATGTTCAAAGTATTGTCCTAAACTCTTCTAGTGCTATACTGAGACGCTGGTCAGAAGCGGAGAAGCAGTTTAATGGTTAGGATAGTGGGATGTGCACTAGAGAATGACACGGTGACAAAATTCATCACCGTTCCCGTCCCCGTCCCCGCGGATAACCGCGGGAAATAATCCCATGTCATTTTCTAGTGTCTATTTCATCCTCTGTCCTTCTACACCAGCATTATTCAAAGCAAAGCTTGCGGGTCAGTGGTTGTGGCCATTCATACTCTGATTCTTATGTGAGCCAAGGATAATGAAGCCATTGTGACATCACTGATGTGATTGGCTCTTAGGCACTGGTGGAATGAGGCATTATGACATCACAATATCTGCTCTGGATACCAGAGACTGTCATTCTGTTGTGTCTGTTTCAACCTCAGTCCTTCTACACCAGCATTCTTCAGAGCAAAGCTTGCGGGTCAGTGGTTGTGGCCATCCATACTCTCATTCTTATGTGAGCCAAGGATAATGAAGCCATTGTGACATCACTGATGTGATTGGCTCTTAGGCACTGGTGGAATGAGGCATTATGACATCACAATATCTGCTCTGGATACCAGAGACTGTCATTCTGTTGTGTCTGTTTCAACCTCAGTCCTTCTACACCAGCATTCTTCAGAGCAAAGCTTGCGGGTCAGTGGTTGTGGCCATCCATACTCTCATTCTTATGTGAGCCAAGGATAATGAAGCCATTGTGACATCACTGATGTGATTGGCTCTTAGGCACTGGCGGAATGAGGCATTATGACATCACAATATCTGCTCTGGATACCAGAGACTGTCATTCTGTAGTGTCTGTTTCAACCTCGGTCCTTCTACACCAGCATTTTTCATAGCAAAGCTTGTGGGTCAGTGGTTGTGGCCATTCATACTCTCATTCTTATGTGAAGCAAGGATAATGAAGCCATTGTGACATCACTGATGTGATTGGCTCTTAGGCACTGGTGGAATGAGGCATTATGACATCACAGTATCTGCTCTGGATACCAGAGACTGTCATTCTGTAGTGTCTGTTTCAACCTCAGTCCTTCTACACCAGCATTCTTCAAAGCAAAGCTTTTGGGTCAGTGGTTGTGGCCATTCATACTCTGATTCTTCCCTCTCTCCTTAAAGAATGACATGAAGATGGTTTCCCGCGGTTATCCACGGGGACGGGAACGATGATGAAATTTCTTACCGTGTCATTCTCTAATGTGCACCAAGGAAGCTGGGGTTCAAATCCTGCTGATACTCCTTGTGAGTGCAAGCGAGTCGCTTAACCCTCTTTTGCTTCAGGTACATCCTAAACTGTAAGTCCCCTTGGTCAAGGCAGCAACTTGCAGATCTCAAGCAAGCAATTATTTAAAACTAAAAAAAAAAAAAAAAAGCAAGCTAAAGCTTAACTTTATATACCGGGTCATCAACCTAAGGAAGCTCGACTCGGTTTACAACAATTCAGTAAGACCTGAAAAAAGTAAGAGCAGAGGTTTCAAAAGAGATTAATTTTCAAAGTGTTTAGCAAATAAAAAAGTTTTTAGAAATTTATCAAAAGATTGGAAAGGATTGGGGCTCCTCAGAGTTAAGGGGAGTTCATCCCATAGTTGCGAAAGTTTAAAAGCCAGAGATTGACTAAAGATCTTAACTCCTTTAATTCCTGTTCTGGAAGGAAGGGAGAGTTTGAATTGTTGGATGCCTAGGAGAATCTGTTCCATAATAAGGGGAGCTCAGAACAGTTTACATTTCTCCCTCCGTATTCCCTGTGATAGGGGATTAACAGAACCGCTAATAACTTTTTCATACGTTATTCGCTGTTTTCTATTAAAAACCAGAAAAAACAAGGAAGGCAACCAAGTCACATCAAAGTCTGTGAGGGGGAAGCTCAAAGTGCCTAACTTGGCTCACAACTTGCAAACCAAATATAGTGTAATATGTCAAAGAACATGTCACATTATATGATGTTATAGGGCGCTCTCAGTGTGAACCCTCAGTGATAGGAGCTCAGCTCCGACACTTCACTTCTGGGCCAAGGCCATAAGCCTCCACCCGCACACCATCATCGAGCGCCCTGTGTGTGCAGAAATCAAACCAATCAACAATCAAAGTGAGTAAATGAAACTCAACACAAGCAACCTGAGCGACCCCCACACAAACCCTGCCAGCCAAACCCCCTCAAAAAACTCACGCAAAATCACAAACAAAGTCAAAAACCATACCAAAAAGTGAAAAACATTAAAAACCATCGTGAATATGGTGAAACCGCAAGTAACATGGTGGGAGACCTGGCCTGTTCCTGAAGGAGAGGCAAAACACGGTGAAGAAAGTGCTGGGAATCGGCGATTTTCTCTGTAAACGCTTGGAATCAGCGATTTCTCTATGCAAGCTGATGTAATTTGGGGGGGGGGGAGGAGCCAACAAGCTAAAAACCGTTAATAATTGAAACAGTGGATACTGAAACCGCGAATACGGAGGGAGAAGTGTACATGAATTTATTCAGGTACTCAAGCATTTTTCCTTGTCTGTCCCAGTGGGCTCACTATTTATCTAATGTACCTGGTGCAATGGGGGATTAAGTGACTTACAGGGTCACAAAGAGCAGTGTGGGTTTGAACCCACATCCTCAGGGTGCTGAGGCTGGAACTTTAACCACAACACACCAACAGTGGAAATGCAAGTCTTGTTATCAATGTTATACAATAGATATCCTTTACGGAGGAAAATGATCTCAGTGAAAGGGACAGACAGCAGTACTTAAACATGCAGCAGTGTTACTGACCCACATCCAATTTTAATCATAGGTCAAAAAAACCTCTGGTATCTTTTAATGTATCATAAACTGCCCAGTAAAAGCCAGCACTTATCTGATATCCCTATGGAGTGTCTCCGTTTCAGGCTTCTTCAGGGGAATTGGACGGCTGTGAGTATAACTCTGTCTAGCGCAGTTACAATCTATATCAGCATGCTTAACACAGGGTGCTGAGGCTGTAGCTTTAACATAGAAACATGATGGCAGATAAAGGCCATATGGCCCATCCAGTCTGCCCATCCGCAGCATCCACTATCTCCTCCTCTCCCTATTGGCTAAGGCTCTTAACATTTGCATCTCCTCTTCCTATAGGCTAAGGCTCTTTACACCTGCATTGTGAGGTCATAGAGCTTTATGGTTAAAGAAACATATGGTAGTAACATGATGGCAGATAAAGGCCAAATGGCCCATCCAGTCTGCCCATCCAAAGTAACTATTATCTCTTCCTCTCTCTAAAACAGTGTATCACAAACTGTGTGCCTCCTGAGATTTCAGGTGTGCTGCGACACTGACGAGGAGGAGAGTCATCCAAGCCGGCTGACTCCCTACAGGAAGTCAGCCGGTGCAGATGACTCTCCTCCTGGACGGTGTCTCTCATTCTTTCCCTGCACCTTCCGGATCCCTCCACTGAAGCCGGTCACAGCCAGATAGGCCTCTGCACCCTTCCAGGGGCCTTCCGGCCGGGGCACTGGATTTAGTGTGCTGCTGGCTGGAATGTTTGCGAGACACTGCTCTAAGAGATCCCACTTAGGCAGGAAGCAGTAGCAGAGGGAAAGCTTCGAGGCTGCCAAAAGCAGCGTGTTTACTTCACTCACACTGCCAGAGGCCCAAAGAGTGCAAGAGTAGCTGCCTTACCAGATCCTGTGGAGGGGAGGAACGCGGGGTTGGGGGGAATCACTGGGGGATCGGGGGGGGAGTGTTATTAGAGAAATGGAGATGAAAAAAAAAGAAAGAGATGCCAGAACTCTGAGGGTGAAGGGAGGACAGAGATGCCAGACCATGGTAGGAAGGAGGAGGAGATACCAGACCACAAGAAGGGAGAAAGGGAGGGAGAGATATGTCAGAGTACTAGAGAGGGAGGGAAGGAGAAAGAGATTTCAAACCAGGGAAGGGAAGGAGGAAAGAGAGGTAGGTGAGAGGGGGAAGAGAAGGATAGGGAGATGCAAAACCACAAATGGGGAGGAAGAAAGGGAAGGAAGGAAGAGAGATGCCAGAATGTGGGAAGGAGAAAGATGTCAGACCACCAGAAGGGGAGAGAGAGGGTGGTGATGCTGCACAGGGATGGAGAAGAAGAGTGGAAAGAGAGAGGAGATGCTGCACAGGGATGGGAGGCCTGGGGAAGGGAAAAGAGATGCAAGAAATGCTGTTTAAGAAAAAATGGGACTAGGAAAGAAGAAAGAGGGAGGAGATGGAACACATGGATGGAGGGGAAGGAAAGGACAGAGAGAGGGAGGAGATGGTGTATGTGGATGAGAAAGGAAGATATGGATCAGATTTGAGAAGAGAGCAGAAAAATTGAAGAACGTTGAATATTAAAAGTTAATGGCAAAGATGGATGTAGGACAGAAAGTGAAGGAGAGAAAATCAGCAAATGAATAAGAAAGGCCCTGGAAACAGAGTTAAGAGAACAGACAGAAGGAAGTTCAACCAGATACTGGGAAAAGATGACTAGAAAAATAAAATCACCAGACAATAAAGGTAGGAAAAATGATTTCATTTTCAATTTAGTGATTGAAATATGGCAGTTTTGAGAATTTACATCTGCGGTCTATATTTTGTACTGTTCTGGAAGAATTGCATTTGTTTCTATTTCTCTGGGTTTGTGCTGCATGCAGAGTCTGGCATCTTAGGGATTCATTTGTGTATATTAAGACATTTAGTTTGTGGTCCTGTAAACATACCTGTTCTCGAAATACCTAGGTAACGAATCTGGACAATAGACCCCATCACAATCCCACCCCCAAATCTGATCTTGTAAACTGTTAACCACTAATCTCTAACTATGAATGTTCCATTCAATTTGTAGAATCTTTCTAATTCATTGTAAACCGCATAGAACTTCACGGTCCTGCGGTATATAAACTGTTGTTATTATTATTATTATTATTATTTGCATAGCATTTATCTGTGCTCTGCATGTGTGACCAAGACCAGGCGTTCTGGTAAGAATGAATGTCGAGAAGCGTTATTAGTGTCATGGTCCAAGGTAAGAACACTTGTATTTGTCGGCTCTCCTATACCCCTTTTGGACCCAAAATGGCCCTCGCTTAAAAATTACTCCTTATATAAAAAGAACTCCTTATATTAACAATGTGCTTTGAAATGTTCAGAAGTGTGTGACCTGTGGCTGAATTCATTCAGATGAAGTAAAACGTTATCTAAATATTACTATTATGCTGGAAATGAAATCACATCCATTAGCTTCCACAGAGCAAATAAAATGTGTCAAGATCCCGAGTTGATTATGTGTAATATAAATAGAATAAAATTATTATTGTTATATAAAATTTTGTATACTTGGATATGGAAGCTTGCTGAACGTAATAAGCCTAACACTTCAGAAGATAAGAATTGAACACACACTAAGGTTTATTTTCTGTTCAGGTCAATGATAATTTTTGTTGAAACGATGAACAAAAAGTGAAGAGATTACATGAAAGAAGCAAGACTGGTGACCTGAAAATGTATATTTACACTGTGATGTATAATTATGTCAGGCTAACTGACAGTGCCCGAAATACCTGAAAATCAGCTTGTGATGTGAGGCAAGCTTTGGTTTTTTGATTTTTTTTCTTATCCTTCTCTTGTCTGAAAGCTGCCGCGCAAGATGAAATCAGTGTATGATCCTTCCAGAAACCAGTTGTACTCTCCTGTGTTTTTAGCTAGCTGTCATCAATTTAACAGAACATTTTGTGCTCCTTTTACTAAGCTGTGCTAGCGTTTTTAGAGCGCACTGACGATTAGCGCACGCTAACCCCGGTGCTATGCGTAAAAACTAACGCCAGCTCAATGGTGGCATTAGCGTCTAGTGCGCATGCTAAAACCCCTACCCCAGCTTAGTAAAAGGAGCTCTTTATTAGCTTGTGGCTTCTAATTTATGGAAACCAGATCCTCTAGGGGTGATAGGACCAATCTGCTAACTCAGTGAGGTTGCTGCCATGTGGAGAAATTTGGGATGATATAGTACGGAGTAGAGCAGTGGTTCCCAACCCTGTCCTGAAGGACCACCAGGCCAATCAGGTTTTCAGGCTAGCCCTAATGAATATGCATGAGAGAGATTTGCATATAATGGAAGTGACAGGCATGCAAATCTGCTTCATTAATTTAATTTAATTTAATGTAAGCCTTAAGTTTATATACCGCATCATCTCCACAAAAGTGGAGCTCGACACGGTTTACAAATCTTAAATATAGGAGGAGAGAGGAGAAAGATTTACAAGAGCATTTGAAAAGAGGAGAAGAAACAAAGAGAAAAGATGTTAAGATGAATTAAATAAGGAATGGGTACTTTGAAATTCCCTTACTGTCCCGAAGGCTCACAATCTAACTAAAGTACCAAAGACAAGCAAAATTAGTAAATATTATTAAGAAAATAAAGATAGCGGAAATGAGATACAAAACATCCTAACAAGAATACTTAGAGCTCTCAATATTTAAAACTATTGAAAAACAAAAATGTACATGCCAAGATAATAAAGTAATAAAAAGAAACTAATTAAATAAAATTAATTAAAAGAAAAGCTAAGCAAAATAAATAAAATAAAATAAGGTAAAAAGAAATAGATATAAAATATAAATAGGACAAAAACCCGATTGGCCTGGTGGTCCTCCAGGACAGGGTTGGGAACCACTGGAGGAGAGAATGACATGGGGACAAATTTTTCTGGCGGAACTCAATTTCCCCATCCCGTCCCTGCGAGTTTTGTTGCTGTCCCTGCCCCATTCCTGTAAGCTCTGCCTTAACCACACAAGCCTCGAACACTTATGATTTTAAAGTGTTTGAGGCTTGTGCAGATGAGGACGGAGCTTAGGCATTGGTGGAATGAGGCATTATGACATCACAATCTGAGCTCTAGAACAGTGGTTCCCAACCCTGTCCTGGAGGACCACCAGGCCAATTGGGTTTTCAGGATAGCCCTAATGAATATGCATGGAGCGGATTTGCATGCCTGTCACCTCCATGATATGCAAATCTCTCTCATGCATATTCATTAGGGCTAGCCTGAAAACCCGATTGGCCTAGTGGTCCTCCAGGACAGGGTTGGGAACCACTGCTCTAGAATGTTGTTACTTATGATTTTAAAGTGTCTGAGGCTTGTACACATGAGGTCAGAGCTTAGGCATTGGTGGAATGAGGCATTATGACATCACAATCTGAGCTCTATAATGTTGCTATTTATGATTTTAAAGTGTTTGAGGCTTGTGCAGATGAGGACGGAGCTTGCAGGAATGGAGCAGGAACAGGAAAAGAACTTGCCGGGACGGGAAAATGAGTTTCCACGGGGATGGGGAAAAATTTTTCCCCATGGCATTCTCTATTATAGAGCCCTTTTACGATGCAGTGATAAGCACTAACATGTTCTTACCGGTGCCTAAAAACCTTTGACCAGTTGAAAGAGGAATTACACCTATCAGATTCTCAATTTTTTAAGTGGCATCAACTGTCACATGTGCTGTTCACTGAAAATTTATCTAATAACATACTCAATATGAGTTTACTTGGCTCATGTTCTTAAACATAATAAGTGCTCTCATCTAGCATCTCGGATTTATAAGACTTACAATTATCGGAAAGTAACTTCTGTATTAGCACTCAAGAAACCTGAGAAAAAGATTTGGAATCAACCTTGTCTCCTCGTCATTGGAACATGTTTTGGTCATGAGGTCCTAGATCTTCTTGCTCCTCTTACACGGTCATTATACTTTCTCCAACACCATGCGTTATGCACACCGAGAAAAACTAAGTTATGTAATTCCTCAACTTCTGACCTAAGTTGGTCATGTTGCAAAGAAGTAGGTACTCTTATGCATCAAATTTATCACTGCAACAATCTTCAAATTTTATGGTCTGACATATGGTCTAAAACAGTGTTCTTCAACCTTTTTATACCTATGGACCGGCGGAAATAAAATAATTAATTTGTGGACCGGCAAACTACTAAGACTGAAATTTAAAAAAAACATTTCTGCCCCATCTCCGCGAGCTCGGTCCCTGCAAACCATCTGATCCCATCCGCACAAGCCTCAGTTATGATTTTATATTGAATGTATTATATTAAAGTATAAAAAGAAACAATATTATGTATAATTGTCATTTTATAAATACAAATATACAGAGCAAGGACCAACAAAACCCCTGTCTCCCCTCCCCTTCACATATATCCCCTCTACTATCAAGAAAACTGAACAAGCCAAATTATTACAGAATGCTACACAGAAATATCATGCTAACAGAATACTGTAGTCACACATGACAGGAATAGTGTTAGGGGAGTGCCCCCTGGTCAGAGAGAGCCCTAAGCCAGCTGGAAGCTAAAGAAGCACTGCCTGGGCTTTGCAGTCCCCAGTTATGTCTCTAGCAGGATATATAGTTCAAATCTGATATATTCTAATGACAAAATAGAAATAAATTTTTTTTGCTACCTTTATTGTCTGCCCATTTTGTTCTGCTTTCTTCTGTCTTTTCTTAATTTTCTTTCCAAGGTCTTCAGTCTATCTGCCACTTCTGTCCCTTCCAGTCTTCTATCTATTACTCCAATATCCAGAACCTTCTTTTTCTTCTTACTGCATCCACCCCGTGTCCAACACCTCATACCTGTCTTCCTACTCAGTCAAGTCTGCTTTTTTCCTTCACCCTACAACCTCCATGTCCAGCATCTTCCTGTATTTTTTTTCTTCCCGTTGCTGAGCCAGCCAGCCAATCCACCATCCGCGAATGCGCACTCTTATCTGCGTGCTTCCATGATCCGTATGTCTGTGGCCGCAGGAGTGTGCATGCGCGCTTAGGGTCCCCCCCCTCCATAAGACAGTTCATCTTCATCGACGGCATCTTCGCTCCCCCTCCTCGGCACACCCGAATCCCCGTTCAGCCTCCCATCCGACCCTCCCTTCCCGCGGTCTGGCCGGCTCCCTTAGTCCCTTGCCGCCGCCCCTCTTCCCTTCCCGCGGTCCCGACAAAAGTCCTGAATCCAGTAGCGGCCGCAGCACTCTAAATACGCTGCTTCGCGGCCTTCTACTGCCCTGATTTGCTCTGCCTGACACGGCAGAGCAAATCAGGGCAGTAGAAGGCCGCTAAGCATCGTGTTTAGAGTGCTGTGGCCGCTGCTGGAATCAGGACGTTTGTCGGGACCGCGGGAAGGGAAGGGGGCGGCAAGGGACTAAGGGAGCTGGCCAGAGCGCGGGGACGGTGCGCGGCAGCCTCAACAGCGTGTAGGCGGGCGGCGCATGAAGGAGTTTGAACAGTTGGTGGCAGTTTCGCTGGAGTTTGAGCGGTGGTGGCAGTTTTGCTCAGAGGAACGTCTGGAGGGTATGGTGCTAGTGCTGCAGGTGTACCATTCAGGTAAAAATTCTCAAAGGAGGGGGAGAGGGAAAGGGGGATGCTTTGGGGGAGGGGTGTGCTGGGAGGCAGACAGCTTTGCTTGGGGGAGGGGCAAGACAGAAGGGGGGCCAAGGAGAGACAGTCAGGGAGGAACTGGAGGGGGAGAGGGAAAGGGGGCTGCTTTCTAGCACCCGTTAATGTAACGGGTTTTAACACTAGTTAATATGTAATCTGGCAGAAGGGGAACTATACAAGGTTTGAATCATTTGTATAAATCCGGAACCAATACCAAACCAATCCATTGCTTGATACATGATACTTGATACGGACTTGTGCAATGTTCGTTTTCTCAGTGTTGTTCAAGGATTTTCGCCCCTCTTCTACGAGACTGCGCTAGCAGTTTTTAGCGCAGAGAGCTGTGCTGAATGACCCGCACTGCTCCCGACGCTCATAGGAACTCTATGGGCGTCGGCAGTACCGCGGGCCATTCAGCACAGCTCCCCGCACTAGAAACTGCTAGCACAGTTTTGTACAAGAGGGGGTTAGTTTACTATTACACCGTGCATTCTACGGTATAATTAACTATTTTTGTGCTTAAAAATCTTTTTTTAAAAACAATATTTACATACAGTTTGAAGGGTCTGGAACGAATAATGGTTGGTACCACTGTATATAAGTACTTATTTTGTATCTAAGACAATGGAGGGTCAAGGGACTTGCTCAGAGTCACAGGGAGCTGCAGTTGTAGGGTTACCAGATGTCCGGAGATCTCCAGACATGTCCTCCTTTTGAGGACATGTCTGGGGGCACTTTGTCCAGGTTTTGAAAAGCCTCCTCAAATTGCCTCAGGCAGGGAGGAAATCCGCACATGGATATCTTTTTGGCACTTATACCTGTTTTTACATCGTCTAACTCACAACATTTAAGTTTCGTCCAGGAGGTCTAGTAAAACATTCGATTATCCCTGCAGGACGACTAAGTCTAGGCCATCCCCCATCCTGCCCACATACTGTCCTAACCGCTCCTCTTTCAGCTCTGGGTGCACAGCGGTATTCAGAGGCATAAAAAGTCCCGCAGCACGTCCAGAAAGTTGATTTGATAATCGGCACTTGGACGACCTGTCTTTTAGGTCGTCCAAGTTCCAACTTGGTCAGGTTTTAAGACGTGTTTAACTTTTGATTTATGAGCCCATAATCTTTATTTATTTGACATTTCTATTTCACCTATTACTTTATATAGATAACAAATTACTCACATAAAATACAAAATCATATAAAAAACATACAATCTGAAAAAAAAAAGACAAAGATATGCCCCATTATATATGCCCAAATAGAAATATGGGGCTCCTTTTACTAAGGTGCGCTAGTGTTTTTAGCGCGCACTAAACAAAAAATACTAACGCCAGCTTTATGGAGGCGTTAGCGTTTAGCATGTGCGGTATTGTAGTGCACCTCGGTAAAAGGAGCCCTTAGTCTCTACCCACCATAATCTAAGAAAATAAATATAAGATTTTAATCATTTCTTAAACTTACACTATCTCTGACCTTTTTAGCAGCATGTCTAACCTCCCCTTTATATGAAGCTCCATTAGGCTTTTTTTTTTTTTTTTTAAATCACTGGCCACGGCAGTAGTAGCTTCGATACTCATAGGAATTCTATGAATGTTGGAGCTAATACCGCTGTGGTCAGCAATAACACCTAATTCGACTTCCTAAAAGGGGCAGGGAGGTAAGTGAAAAAGTAAGTTTTAAATTGCTTTTTTAAAGCTTGCACTAGCCCTGACCTGTTATTATATTTTTACATAGGTTTAATTTAACAACCAGATTTATTTGCATATTTCGTACATCCCACAAACCAGTCCTCCTGGTTGTTTATGAGTTCTCGGATGTCAGTGCAAAGCATCGGAAAGGAAAAATCTTTGAGATTCAAGGTACTGAAGGGGATAGACTTAGTAGATAAGGACAGGTTGTTCACCCTCTCCAAGGTAGGGAGAACGAGAGGGCACTCTCTAAAGTTGAAAGGGGATAGATTCTGTACAGACGTAAGGAGGTTCTTCTTCACCCAGAGAGTGGTGGAAAGCTGGAACACTATTCCGGAAACTGTTATAGGGGAAAACACCCTCCAGGGATTCAAGACGAAGTTAGACAAGTTCCTGCTGAACAAGAACGTGCGCTGGTAGGGCTAGTCTCAGTTAGGGTGCTGGTCTTGCCGCGTGAGCCGCATGATGGACCTCTGGTCTGACCCAGCAGTGGCAATTCTTATGTTCTTATGATCTTATTCTACTAAAACACTGGAGACCTTTAGCATGACAGAATTACAACAGGCCTATTGTTAGCTGTTATCCTCCCCAAGTAGGTGTTATGGGGCAAGGGGTGAAGGGTGAGGCAGCAGAGCCCTTTGGCCTAGGGCTCAAATGGAAAAGGGGTCTCTGTTTGGAAAACATGTTTATTGGTTTAATATGGTTTAAACTGAACACAACATTGATTTTACTACTGGATTTTTCCTTAATCCCAAACAAGTTTGCACACTCCTACAGCTAAAAACCTGCCTCAACAGCTTCTACACATCTGCATTTCTTTGTCTTAACTTATGTGTTCCAGGACTCTTGGGGAGGACTCCTAATTTGCAGTGGCTCTGGCCTCTGTGATTCTGTAAAAAGCTCTGTCCCCAAGCTGTATAAATTTGCCAGCATGGAGGAACGCTATAAAGGTTTTTCTTCATGTAATCCATCCACCTGGAGCAGTATATAAAGTTTAATAAAGAGAAAGAAGGTAAAGAATGGTATTAACATAATCCACCGCAGTTTGTTGCAAGATAAGCCTCTTGCTTTTTGATACGACAGGTATTAATCAACAGCAGACATGCAGATCTTTGAATGAGACAGTCATCTACAATTCAAATGTTATTTTTAAAAGCCTTTATGAAGAGAGGAAGTGAAAAATGACAAGATGCTTGAAGAGTTCGCAGAAGACCGTCTATAAGTAAGTGAGCCTTTTCTCGGTATCTAAAAGCATCTCAGGGCTTCTTTCATTAACCCTTTTCCCCCTGTGATATCGTCCAGTGTCGTCAATTTTAATTTTCACTTCATCCTCACAGAACGGAGAACAGGAGGAGAACTTCTCCCACCCACAGTAAAAAAAAAATTACATAATCACAAAATTCAAGACATTTGGGAAAGCTATGGGGACAAGACAAGGCTAAATTTTAAAAGTTGGTTTATACCTAAGGGTATGTTCTCTGTGATTGAGTTAGCTTTTACAGTTTCTTGGACAATGCCTGAAAAACCATTCACTATATTATTTTATTTTTATGTAACTTCAGTTCAGCCCTCGGCAATGAAGAGAAGACACAGGGTTAAACTGCAAATTCCTGCAATGACTAGAAAAAGTCTACAACCCCAGGGCTGGCTGAACTTATAGACCAGGTAAAGCATTTCCTTAGGGCAGTGTTTCTCAACTCGATCCTGGAGTATGCTCTTGCCAGTCAGGTTTTCAGGATATCCACAATGAATATGCATGAAAGAAATTTCGCATATAAAGGAGGCAGTGTATGCAAATCAAGTTTATACATATTCATTGTGGATATCCTGAAAACACTGCCTTAGGGCACCTTTCTTCTCTCTTCCCTTCTGCTGAAACAGACTCTACAGTTGAAATGTGACTCATGTTGTGTCAAGCCTCTATTCTTCCATTAAAAGTCATAGAACAGGGGTCCTCAGATTGTTGAGAGTTGGGCTATAGTTTGAGAAAAAAAATGAACGAATTCCCATGCACGCTGCACATATCTTATTTGTAGTGCAAAAAAAAATAAATCATGAAAGAACAATACAATATTTTAAATGAAGAACAATTTTAACCAACACGTCCTCGGCCCCAGCGCGTCACGTCACCGCGTTGGCCAATGCTAATGACGCTGGAGCAGCAAAAAACTAACAGATGGTCATGGGGGATCACAACACAGCACTCTAAAACATCTGCAGAAAAAAAGTAGATGGTAAGACGCCAGAATGAGTCTTGGAACACACAGAGAGAAGCTATTGGAGCACCAGAATGAGGTTTGGAAGTCACAAAAAGAGCCGAAACAGTACGAGTTATACTGAAGTTTGGAACATTCAGTGAAGTACTACCAAGCCCCTGCAATAAAGTAGCCCAAAATTTCCTGCCAGCCGTACCAAACTTCCAAGAAACCCTGGAAGTGGCAACAGGGCTGTGCACACCAGCCCGCACGCTCAGCGGATGAGTCAAGACAGAAAAATCTGCAGGTAAAGTCATGGCATCTGTCTTCTGGGATGATAAAGGACTTTTGCTTCTGGAGTTCATGCCACAAGACAACCATAACTGGGGAGAGTTGCGCCAACACTTCCGCTTTGCAGGAGTCAAACAAAGAGAAGAGACGAGGAAAATTCACAGCAGGCTTGCTGCTTCTTCACAACAATGCGCCATTAGAGAATGTGGGCTTCTGCAGCTGAGCCATCCATCCTACAGTCCTGACCTGGCTCCCTTGGATTATTTCCCGTTCCAAGTTTTGAAGAAACCTCTCCATCGTTAGCAGTTATCAAGTGATGAAGATATGAAGGAAGTTGTAACATCCTGGTTTGAAGGTCAAACAGAAAAATTATTTTCAAAGGGGTTATTGCCGGAAAAGTGGATGAAGTGTAATGGAGTGATCAGGGGGGACCATATTGAAAAATAAAACTCTTTTTAGTCCTGCTGTGATAGATAAGGTATTGAATGCCGCTCAAATAAAAGACACTACACTACACAACACAACTCCAAACAAACTGCCACAGGAACTTAAAAGACACAGACCAAGAGGCAGAACCAGTCTAAGGATTCTGAGAGTGGTAACCAATGATAAATAAACCTGTGTGAGCCAACACAAACTTCGGGATAAAGTAATAATACTAAATATTAGTGAGAGTGGGTAACCTCAGTGTGGCGGGTCAGCAAAGGGAGAATTTCTCCAGCGCTTCACACAACAAGGCAAAGGCAAACATACCCCTGCCTGCACACCATCATCGTGTACCTCAAGTGTGCTTAAACCAAAATATGTGACATACCACAGTGAAATAACTAATATCACGCAGGTGAAAATCAATCATTAGAGCCACTCTGAGAACTCCCCAGCCAACTCCCCAAAATTGCCCCGGACTTAGCTTCAAGAGTCTTGCTGAAAAAAAAGGGGCGGCATAAAAGAAACATCCTTGAGTATTCTTCTGAGCACAATCAGGGTGATTATCAAGAAATGGAGGGCATATGGTACTATCAAGACCTTGCATTGATCAGGCTGGTCCTCCAAATTGAATGAACAAGTAAGAAGGAGACATCAAGTTTCAAGTTTATTATAAAATTTGATTAATCGCCTATTCCAAATTCTAAACGATGTACAAATTGACAAAAATTACAGAATTAGGGGAAACATAACTAACAAAGGGACTAAATCTACTAAAACATAATAAAAACCAACTTATACAAACATGATAAAACATAAGGAAAGACTAGGAAAGAAATACAATCTGATTAATATGAAGAAAAACAATTAAGGTTAAGAACAATAGGAAAGGGAAGGAGAAAACTCTCAGAAAATATAAAGATAAAATGAGAGTCACAAGCAATTCATTTAGTCATTGAATGCATCTTTAAAAAGAAAACCCTTAAGTTTGCTCTTAAATTTTTCCAAATTCTTTTCCTCTCTTAAATAAATTGGAAGTGAATTCCATGTTTGAGGAGCTGTGATGGAAAAGATAGAATTCCGCCATGTGTTAATAATTTTGAGAGAGGGAAGGACCAATAAGTATCTTGATGAAGTATAAAGTATCAAGACTTTATAAATAAAAGCTGGGGTTTTAAATATGAGAGATTTAAAGGTGAGCAAACTTAATTTATACATTATTCGATGTGCGACTGGAAGCCAATGTGCTTTTCTAAGTAAAGGAGTCACATGATCAAATTTCTTGGCTTTCATAATAAGTTTAATTGAAGCATTCTGGATGATCTGCAGACGCCTAATTTCCTTTTGAGACATTCCCTTAAACAGGGCATTGCAGTAGTCGATTTTTGAAATAACCATAGAATGAATTAGTATATTCAGCGACATCAGGAAGACGATGGCAACTTTGAAAGAGCTATAGGCTTCCGTGGCCAAGATTGGTCAAGTGTGCAAGTTATGTGGTAGGATGACAAGAAAACCCGCCCTGGGGGAGAGGAGTTGCTGAGACGGTGGCTCAGAAAAGGGAGCCCGGTCAAGGCATCAGTAGGCTGATGGAGGGTTGAAGAGGTGAGAGTACCAGACGTCTGGGAGTGTGGGACCCTTTTGACTGCGACATGATCAGCCTGAGCGAATGTGTTGTTCCTCTTTCTCCCATGGCATGGGATTAGAAGAGTAACAAAAGGGGTTTAACCAAAAGGAGCCTCTTCAGTTCACATTTGGTGGTTATTTGGTCCCCCCCCCCCTCCCCCAGCGTAGTGCGCTCAACGCAGCACATCACCCAGAAACAACATCCCTGCAATGAAGTATGGCATGATGGCATAATGTTATGGGGATGTTGCTCATGAGCAAGGACTGAGGCACTTACCAGGAGAGCTTCCAACTTTATACCACATCCGTTTCTCATTATTTATTTTCGGTATTTATATACCGCCTATCAAAGTTATCTAAGCGGTTTACAATTCAAGCATTTTCCCTAACTGTCCTGGTGGGCTCACAATCTATCTAACGTACCTGTAGCTCCTACCCTCTTCATCCCTTTGTATCCTCCTTCACGAACAGCATATCTTGATCTACTCTGTGTCCTGTGTGTCCGTCATAATTAGATTGTAAACTCTTTCGAGCAGGGACCCGTCTCTTGCGTATTTAATCTACAGTGCTGCATGCATCTGGTAGCGCTACAGAAAAATCAATAGTAGTAACATGGTGGCAGATAAAGGCCAAATGGTCCATCTAGTCTGCCCATAGTAGTAGAAACATAGAAACATAGAAATAGACGGCAGATAAGGGCCAAGGCCCATCCAGTCTGCCCACCCTAATGACCCTTTGATAGAAATTTGATCATGTTTCACCCCTACTTAAGAAAGCACACTGGCTTCCAGTAGTACATCGCATATTATATAAACAATGTTTACTCACTTTTAAAGCTATAGAATACAAAACTCCAGCCTTTATATATAGACTTTTGATACCTTATACCACCTCTAGATCTCTTAGATCGCAAGACCAACACCTATTAGCAATTCCATCACTAAAAGTTATTAACACAAGACGTAGCACAATCTTTTCAATAACAGCCCCTCAAACCTGGAACAACCTCCCACTATACCTAAGACAAGAAAAAAACCTGTCAAAATTTAAGTCTGAACTAAAAAGTTTTCTATTTATAGATGCTTTTAACGATTAAATCCTTCATACTCTTAGTTTAATTATTAGCCCAAATGTCTTCGTTTCCCCTTCCTAATGTTTTTCCCTTGAATTTAATGTTTTTAATAGCGATTGTAACCATTAAATAATTTTCCTTTTGTTTCATTATAGTTTGTAGAAACTCCCTCTAAAATGTATTGTAATCTGTATACATAAGTTTATTATTTTTTTAATTTAATTATTGTATGTACATTACCAAAAACTTTTATTTACTTGTACATCGCCTTGAATTTTGAATAGGCGATAAATCAAAATATTTAATACACTTGGAAACTTGGACCCTCCCCTACCTTTGCCCTGTGAATAGATCCCATGTGTCGATCCCATTTGGCCTTAAAATCAGGCACGCTGCTGGCCTCAATCACCTGCAGTGGATAGAAGGGAGACCCCCCCCCCTGCTTCAGGTATTTACAAATAAATTTAGATTTTGCTCACACTTTTTTCAGTGGTAGCTCAAGGTGAGTTGCATTCAAATATAATGCCTATTTCCCTACTGGGTTCCTAATCTGGGGCTCCTTTTACGAAACCGCGTTAGCAGTTTAACATGCGTAATAGCGTGTGCTAATTTGCCGGCCGCGCTAGCCGCTACCGCCTCCTCTTAAGCAGGCGGTAGTTTTTTGGCTAGCGGGGGGGGGGATTAACGCGCCCTAAAAAGTTGCATGCGATAAAGCCGCTAGCGCGGCTTCGTAAAAAGAGCCCTTAATGTTAGTACCCGAGGCACTGGAGGATTAAGTAACTTGCCCAAGATCAGAAGGAAGAGCAGTGGGATTTGAGCCAGGCACCCCCCCTTGGATATCGGGCTACTCCTCCAGGAAAGAACTTGCGGAAGACCTGCTGCCCTCTGAAACTGGGAACAAATAGGGTTTGGGGAAATGATTGAATTATTTTTTCATGTACTTATAGTAAGTAGTCACATACGTACTTCTTATAAATAAATTCATTCATCATCCCGTTTTTTATCAATTTAATGAAACTGTTGATTTAATTAAATTAAAAGCCTCTCAATGAACTAGGAGGATGGTATATCATACCTGATAACAGATCTCAGTGCATAGGGCCTCCCATAACATACATTATCCCAGGTCCGTATTCTGTTAAATGTCAATAATCATTTATACCAATACCTCCTTCCCTTCCCTTAATTAATTGATTAGTATCTTTTTTTAATTATTTTATTTTATAATGTATTTCATTA
Source organism: Geotrypetes seraphini (assembly GCF_902459505.1). Classification (NCBI taxonomy): domain Eukaryota; kingdom Metazoa; phylum Chordata; class Amphibia; order Gymnophiona; family Dermophiidae; genus Geotrypetes; species Geotrypetes seraphini. The sequence continues at coordinate 31,196,150 of NC_047093.1, forward strand.
AAAAAATTCATTTCTTTATGATGGACAATTCATGATGTTTCTTCCTAGTTCATGAATCTAACCTTATTCAATTAATTCATTTATCAAAACTATATCTATCAAAAAAAGTCTTTTTATAAACTTTTATATATGTCAGCGACACTTATCTCTTCACAGCGAACTGCTGGTCCAACGTTGGCATTATTGAATCATAACTGCCCTCTGAAACTGGGACAGGAAGTCACCTTTCAGCACGACAAAGACCCAAAGTGCACAAATAAAACTAGAATGGAGTGACTGATAAAGAAAAAAAAAAAGAGAGGTTTCCTGAGAGACTCAGTCAGAGCCCCGACCTCAGTCTAAATGAAAATCTGTGGCATTTGAAGTTTGCTGTCCGTCATTGCTCCCCCGAGGAACCTGACAGAGCTCGAACAATTTTGTACAGAAGAATAGTTTCGTATTAATAAAGCCTAGCTTTGCAAAGTCGATGGGAACCTATCCCAACAGACTCGCGGCGTAATTACTGGCAAATGTGCTTCTTTCAAGTGTTCCTGAAGGAGATGGAGACTTAATTCATTTCTTTGTTTATATACAAATGTCTATTCTGTAGTTCACCCTAACAATCTTATATTTGATGGATAACTTAGGGCTCCTTTCACGAAGCCGCATTAGCGGTATAACGCGCTAAATTGCCAGCCACACTAGCCGCTAATGCCAGCATTGAGCTGGTGTTAGTTCTAGCCATGTAGCGCGGGTTTAGCGCGCGCTATAAAAACTGCGGGCGCTAAAACCGCTAACACAGCTGAGCTTTGTAAAAGGAGCCCTTAGTCTACAAAGAAGCATTGTAGCTGATTGATTGATTTATAATTTATATTCTGCATATCCTACAATTCTATGCAGATTACGAATTATTCAGGTACTCAAGCATTTTTACCCAACTGTCCCGGTGGGCTCCCACTCTAACTAATGTACCTGGGGCAATGGGGATTAAGTGACTTGCCTAGGGTCACAGGGAGCAGTGTGGGATTCGGACCCACAACCTCAGGGTGCCGAGGCTGTAGCTCTAACCACTACACCACACACTTCCACACGGCAGATAAAGACCTTAAATGCGCTATCCAGTCTACCTGGTAAGGCCATTTAGGGTTGTAACTGTTGCTACTCTGAAATCACAGAGGAAGAAACTGGCCAACTTCTGTCCTCAGCCAAGCCTATAACATGCCCCTCAGACCCTATTCCCACCCCTCTACTTGACCCCATTTCACATCCCTCCCATTTGCCATAGCCTCATCCTATCCATTTCCACTGCAACTGTCCCCAATGCCTTCACACATGTGGTGGTTAGGCCGCTTCTCAAAAAATCCTCACTGGACCCCCAACTGCGCGTCCAACTATCACCCTGTCTCCCTTCTTCCGTTCCTATCCGAGCTACTCGAGCATGCTGTCCTCCGTCGCTGCCTTGACTTTGCATCTCACCCCCTTCACCCAGAGAGTGGAGGAAAACTGGAACGCTCTTCCGGAGGCTGTTATAGGGGAAAACACCCTCCAATGTTGGATGGGTTCCTGTTGAACCAAAACGTAAGCAGGTAGGGCTGGTCTCAGGGCACTGGTCTTGACCTGGGGGCCACCACGGGAGTGGGCTGCTGGGCACAATGGACCACTGGTCTGACCCAGCAGCGGCAAATTGGTATGTTCTTATGTTCTTACACTCCACAGAGACTGCCCTCACCAAAGTCTGCAGTGACCTGGTCCTGGCCAGATCTAAGGGCCTTTACTCGATCCTCAACCTTCTTGACCTGTCTGCTGCCTTTGATACTGTTAATCACTACTTACTCCTTGATACACTGTCCTCACATGGATTTCATGAATCTGTCCTCTCCTGGTTTGCCTCCTACCTCTTCCATCGCACCTTTAGTGTATGCACTGGTGGGTCCTCCTCTGCTGCTATCCTGCTAATGGTTCTGTCTTAGGAACTCTTCTTTATTCTCTCTACTCCTCTTCCTTCAGTGCCCTGATCTCTTCCCATGGCTTCCAGTATCACCTATATGCTGATGACTCCAAGATCTACCTAAAGTTGAAGAAAAGGTCTCAGCTAGTTTGGCTGACGTTGCTGCCTGGATGTCTCACTGCCATCTGAAACTAAACATGTCCAAGACTAAGCTGCTCCTCTTTCCTCCTAAACCCTCCACTCTTTGGGAAGCAGAGCAGAGATTGGGATGTCATAAAGCCTCATTCCACCAATAAGAGCCAACCTCATCAGTGATGTCACAATGGCTTGATTGTCCTGTACTCCCCTCTGCCCACCACCCTAGCCAGCAGATTAACCGTTCCCCTAACTGTATCCCTGACCCTGCCATCCTGTTTGTCTGTCTTGTCTGTTTATATTGTACGCTTTTTTAAGCAGGGACTCTCTCCTTTGTGACTCTGTACAGCGCTTCATAAGCTTGGTAGCTCTCTAGAAATAATTAATAGTAGTAGTACTAGTTCTTGTAGGTTACCCTCCCTAAATATCAGCCTCTTCTCCCTATCACCTACAGGATGCACCTGGAAAGGGAAGACCTGCCATTTTGAAGAGGTGGATTTGGCCAGAAGGAATAATCATCCATCTGGCTTGCTTACTTCAGAAAGGTATTGGGGGGGGGGGGTTGTCAGGGTGGGCTTAGGGTGCTGGGGTGGGATGTTAGGGTTTGGAGGGTGTCAAGGTGGAATATTTGGGAGGGAGGAGGGGTTGGGGAACTTGGGGGTTCGTGGGGGATGATGGCAAGAGGGAGTGGGCATCCTTCCTACCGGAGTTGGAGGGTCCTCTGCTGCAGCTGGCTCAGCTGATCATGGCAGGGGTATTTTCCCTCTGATCAGCTGAGCCGGCAGGACTCTCCGAAGTCAGGGCTTTGGGAAATCCTGCCAGCTTAGTTGATTGGGGATTCCCTTGTCACAATCAGCTGATGGCAAGGGATCTCTCGGCAAAGATAGGCGGCTGAGCCACGCTATCTTTGTGATCAGGCTAAGGCACAATTCTCTAACCAGCCCTGGTGACATGGGTGCCGGTTAGCAAATCAGGGGGGGGGAGGGGGAGGAAGGTGTTACATCTGTTTGTTAGGGCAGACGTGATTCTGCATAGGATGCCAGTACCCAATTCTCAGCCTCTTCTTGGGCAGCCACTGAGACCGGAATCCTACACAGAATTAGGCCCATAGTGATTCGATAACTTCTGAAAACTAATATAAGTAGGAGCAAAATGAACATTTAGGGCTCCTTTTACAAAAAGGAGCCCTAAATGGTAAGCAATTCCAAAATGTCACCATATAGGAAGGAAAAGATTTCTCATAAATAGACCTGTTTCTTAGACCTTTGCTAGTAGGAAAAGTCAAAGGCAAGTGGGCGGAGTTCCTACTGGCAAAAGAAAATCCTAGTATTAAACCCAGGGAGCGAAAACCTCAGGGAAGGGAACAGAAAACTGTCTCTCCTGAAGAAAGAGCAAGAATGGATTTATACCGAATGAGGACAGAGGAACCCGAGGGGCTTAACCTGAAAGTTGAGTGGCATCTCTTTCTTTTATAAAATGAAGGACTTCAAATAAAATAAAGCATGGAATTAACATTTCATTATTTTTCCAGCTATGGGTCCGGATTTTACAATAGTAAAATCTGGGAACCCTACACATATGCGCACACTATTGTAATGAAATGCGCATAGTTAGCATGTAACTATGAGCATATACTTTATAGAACTGCCCTACACAAAATCACTGCTGTCCTAAAGGTATATGATTAACGTATAACAGAGATGCTCGTGGAACATAATTAGGGCCCGTCACAGATCACTAATCTATATTGTGTCATACCAATATGAATAATCTCTAAAGTTCATCCTGGCATTTGAACTTGCAATTTACGCCTAACATTTCCAGGATGTTCTGTCTCTCTGATTTATACTGTGAACCTGGTAGTTAGTATTTCATTTTAATTGGTTTATCACCTGTGAAAACCCTGGGTGATTCACTAATAGACAATACAGAAATTAGACAGCTGTATAGATTGGAGCATTCCGACAATAATAATTGTTTCTTTATTTTCTGTGCCAGAGTCTGCAAAGGAACACGACGAGGACCTTGCTGGGGATCTTTGTGACATTAAGCATGATTTTTAATTTATCTTAATTTATTTGCTGATATTTAGTCTTTCCAGTTACAAACTGGTAAATTCTTTATTTTTTTTATTTTTTATTTATAATTTTGAATACATTACAATATCCAATACTTCAAAAGAAAAAAGGAAAATCACATAAAACAATACATAATCAAATGTGCATACATAATTCCTTTTAAGCCCACATTAATGGGGAGTATACCTTGCTATTTCTAATTAAATAAAGTTCAAGAAAATAAAGGACAATAATTCTTGGTTCACACTAAAGAACCTTGAATCATTCCTTAAAAAATGGGATATTTTATATTAATTCTCCTCATAATCTCAGCTAGGTGAAACAAATCTCATTTATATTTATATTTCTATTCTCTTGCAACTGGTAAATTCTATATAGTCCATCTAATGATAGGTGCCTACATCGGCGTGCCTAACTGAAGTAGACGCCAAACATAATTGGTTAATAGGCTAAATCAGCGCCATTAATTTTCACTTAACATCTCATAATTGCCGTTAATTGTGCTTAATTGAAGGTTTGGTGCTTATAAAACATAGTCCAAAGCTCCTATCCAGTGGCTTAGTAAGGGGACGGCAGACTTCCCCGAGTGCCATTTTTTTTTTGGGGGGGGTACTGGCGCTGAAGGAAGATTAAAAAGGGCTCTGACCAGAGGTGAGACTAAGGGCTCCTTTTATGAAGGTGCGCTAGCATTTTTAGCACATGCACTGGATAAGCGCACACTATAGCGCGTGCTAGCTGAAAAACTACCACTAGGAGGCGGTAGCGACTAGCATGCGCGGCATTTTAGCGTGCGCTATTCCGCACGTTAAGGCCATAACACGCCTTCGTAAAAGGAGCCCTAAGGTGCTGTGTATCACCCTCTGTATGACTGTATTGTATGGCAATTACATAATAAACTTCAAAAAAACAAAAATCTAGAAAATCAGCGTTCATATACCTCCCTAAACAAAAACGTTTTCAATAAAATCTTGAAACAATCAACATCACCAAGCCCTCGCAGTTGCTCAAGTAATTGGTTCCATAACTGTGGTCCACGCACGTAGAATATAGATTTCCTATATTCCTTGCGATGAATTTCACGAACTGGTGGGACCACCAGGGTATTACCGTTCAGGGAAAATAAGTTTCGTGTTGGTCGATTAAATACAAAGGGAATCTAACAAAACTGGAGATTTCCTGCCAGTTAATATTTTAAAATCAATTTATAATGAATATGATACTCAATTGGCAACCAATGCAGTCCTTTAAGAAAGGAGTGATGTGTTCAGAACTAGACGTTCCAGTTATTAACTTTGTTACAGAGTTCTGAGAAGCCTGGAATGTTGCTACACCTTGAGTTTTGGCCAGGTACTAGTGACCTGGATTGGCCACCGCGTGGGCGAGCTACTGAGCTTGATGGACCATTGGTCTGATCCAGTAAGGCTATTCTTATGTTCTTATGTGAGCCAAGCATAGGACAATTAAGTCATTGTAACATCACTGATGAGGTTGGCTCTGAGGCACTGTGGAATGAGGCATTATGACATCACAATCTCAGCTCTGGAATGTTGCTATGATTGGGGTCCGGAATCTTACTGTCTTACTATTCTTTGAGATGCTGGAATATTGCTACTCTTTGGGTTTTGGCCAGGTACTAGTGAGCTGGATTGGCCACCGTGAGAACGGGCTACTGGGCTTGATGGACCATTGGGCTGACCCAGTATGGCAATTCTTATGTTCTTATGTGAGCCAAGCATAGGACAATTAAGTCATTGTAACATCACTGATGAGGTTGGCTCTGAGGCACTGTGGAATGAGACATTATGACATCACAATCTCAGCTCTGGAATGTTGCTATGATTGGGGTTCCGGAATCTTACTGTCTTACTATTCTTTGAGATGCTGGAATGTTGCTACTCTTTGGGTTTTGACTAGGTACTAGTGACCTGGATTGGCCACCGTGAGAACGGGCTACTGGGCTTGATGGACCATTGTTCTGACCCAATAAGGCTATTCTTATGTTCTTAGTGGTATAGTAAGGGGGGGGAGGAGTGAGAGGGGTGATCCACCCGGCACCTCTCCTCCACCCCCCACCCCCCTGCCTCTTCCCATTCCTCCCCTCCACGCATGCACTCCCTTCCTTCAAACCTCTAGTTGAAGTTGTTGTTTGCGGCAGTCAACAATGTGCTCTTCGTGACCCCGTCGGCTCTCCCACTGATGTCACTTCCAGGTACTGCACATAGGAAGTGACATCAGAGCCGATGGGGTTGCGAGGAGCACGTTGTTGACTGCCTGTGAGCAACAACTTCAATTTGAGGTACAGGAGAAGGGGAGGGGGGGCAGGTGGGATCGGGGGAGCAGAGACAAGGGCAGGGAAGGAGTGCCACCACCCCAAGCACCTCTCACCCTCACTATGCCACCGATTATACAATCAAAGATATTGTAATAACTAATAGCAAGCAACAACACAACTCGGGCAACAAACATTACACAGGGTGGGCCCAAAGTAATTACAGTATACAGTATTTAATCATTATTTCTTTTTATATTGCAGGTGTCATGAAAACCATTTGTGAGGAGTTTTTGTGCCAGTTGCATTGTTTCATTTCTATTGTTCAGTAATGTATTACACCTATTCAATACCTATACAATGAAAAGAAATAATAAATACTGTTTTCCTTCTTTTGGCCCACCCTGTATTTTTAAAAACTTCACCCCCTTCTATCTCCCCTTCCCTCCAAGAATCCAAACCTGATCGAGTCCAGTTTAGCTCTTATACTAGACTTGGATGAAATTATTTAATCCCCCCCTTTCCCCTGGAACCCCATTCTAATCCCCTCCCCCAATAGTAATTAATAATTTAAGGCCCAACGGCATGCCTAATGAAACACTGGCCACTGGGCGTAGTTTAAACTGGCCTGAATATTGACCCTTATGTTTTTTTCCAACACCTACTTTTTTTATACGTATCCCCAGGACAGTTATAGAAACCCTATTTGAGCATCTGGTTTAAGCTGGTATAACTCCTCACGCCATAAGTTGAGAATGAATCCTGTCGCTATGCACCATTCGATAAAGATCACCAATCCTGGAATATCCACTATAGCAGTGGTTCCTAACCCTGTCCTGGAGGAACACCAGGCCAATTGGGTTTTCAGGCTAGCCCTAATGAATATGCATGAAGCAAATTTGCATGCCTATCACTTCCATCATATGCAAATCTCTCTCATGCATATTCATTAGGGCTAGCCTGAAAACCCGATTGGCCTGGTGTTCCTCCAGGACAGGGTTGGGAATCACTGCACTATAGCGCTGATTTCTTTGGCTCCAAATTTTGACAAGTGAACTGCAGCAAACACTTGGTAAAAAGCTATTAAATGATGGACGATTATATTTGCTAATTATTTCATCAACCGAACTCTGATGGAGGCGGGTAGGCTAAAACACAGCTTGTGTGGGGGGTCCGTCAATAAATCAAAGTCTAACTTTTACGAAGGTGCGCTAAGCGTTTTAGCGCATGCCCCGGATTAGCGCACGCTAGCCGAAAATCTACCGCCTGCTCAAAAGGAGGCGGTAGCGGCTAGCGCGCGTGGCAATTTAGCATGCGCTATTCCGTGCATTAAGGCCCTAGCGTGGCTTTGTAAAAGAAGCCCTTAGGGACCGACTCATCGTACCAAGCTGCTTCCAGGGATCCTGAACTGGGCCAAATGGTTAGAATATCAACATCATATATGCATTTTAGAACGCTATTAAAAACCCACCTGTTCTTAAAATTCTTGTAATCCCTTCAAAGCAGCATACTGATGGGAAACTGTTAGGCCTAGGGCCCGGGGGTAAATAAACTCAGCATATTACGTAATATGTCTCCTCAAGTCTGCTTATCTGATCTGGGTGTTGCCAAGACAACATCAAAGGAACTGGCCAGGGGAGTAACTGAAACTCAGTTTTCTACTAACATGAATCCACAAGTCTGCTTATCTGACATTCTGACCTCCATGACCTAAGTGTTGACAAAACAACATCAAAGGGAGAGTGAAACCAGATGGAAAGCCGGTTTTCTGCAACACCTCCTTCTGACATCCTGACCTGGGTGTTGTCAAAACACAGAACAAAAGAGCAGGACTAATCGTAATAGCAGGACCAGCTGTTTATGCTTTTACTATGAACTCCGCAGTTTGCATCCTATATAAGACCGGAATTATGACCCTGATAGACAGAATCCATGATGTCTGGAGGGAGAATCCTAGACGTCTAAAAGGACAGTCCTTTGGTCCACCCGCCTATCAATTGTAAGGGATTCCCAATTGTGAAGGAGGTCGTTGCATGGGGTCAAGGTGAAGCTATTTTATTCTTATATTTAATTCTTATATATGTATAATAAAGTGTTATTGTTTATGCTTTATATTGTCTGTGTGCTTTTCTGAGTGTCACTGATCATCCCATTTGACAGAAATAAGTGGCAGAACAGAAACTATTGTTGTTAACTCGTTGATGCCAATATTCTATCTATTGTAGCTCACTGACAATTGTCAGCCTATCTCTTTTGTAAAATGCATAGAACCGAAAGGCTTTTGCTGTATATAAATACAAATTTATGTTATGTCCTTTTACTAAGGCGCGCTAGTGCGTCAGCACGTGCACTAAATGCTAATGTGTGATAATGCGTCCATTGTATCCTATGGACGCGTTGCCACGCATTAGCATTTAGCGCAGGCTAATAGTTAGCGGGTGCTAAGACCCACTAGCGCGTCTTTGTAAAAGGACCCCTTAAAGGCCTTTTGTGCTTCTTATGTTTTCTTCCAATATCTTTTTATAACTGGATCCAGAATTTAAAAAAAAAAAAATCAAATAATGACGCTTAATAATTTTTCTAGCATTACTGTTTCAACAACGAATCTTTCCTGTAATGTGTACAAATGGATTTTCTTCTGTTGCATGAATCACTTATTATTAATAGTGACTTTTTCTTAATAACTTGAATTTTAATTCAAATTCAGCATACATTATGCATGTGTAAAAACACATATACAACTCTCTTTTAAATGATCCCATCACCTTTTTTTCTTTAGTTTTATGGTTGCCGTATTTTATTTACTATAGTAAACCTTTACAGCCCTGGAGCAGTGTTATTCCAAGGGCCAGTTCCATTATTTGTTTGTGTAGAGACAGGTTTTATGAGCACGAAACCAATTCACCTGGGATTTCTGCAGAAAACTTTTTAATCAGTAAGCCTGCACTTTATTGCTTTTGATCTGATTTTAATCTTCAGAAAAGGAAATGGAAATGTTTTAAATTGCTGTCCTTGTCCAGAATCCCACTCTTCCTTTTCCACTTTTTTCATATACTTTGTTATTTTTATAAGATTTGATTTTGTGCAGGTTTACCCAAAGCAGGTCTTTTTCTTCAATTAAACTGTACCTTTAATCCACCTTCAGAATTTAATAATAATAACAATTTTATTTTTATATACCGCCAAAACCTTCAGTTCGAGGCGGTTTACAATAAGAAAAAGCTGGACATAGAGCGAATTACAATAATCATCAAATGGGTTCCCAGGAAAAATACAAATTACAATTAATTCAAAAAAATCAGAATCAGAATTAATCTCAAAGGCAATTCCAATTAATAGAAAATTAAGTATAATGAATAAAAATCATCTCACTAACCTCAAAATGTTCCCAATTTAATTTACCAAATCTTTCAGAGATTGAATCCCTTATCAAAACCATTAATACCAAGGGTTCTCAAGTGGATTCTATCCCCCCTTTTATTCTCAAACGCTATTTTACCATTTTCGGACCCTTCATCCTTGCACTAATTCAAGAAAGTCTTCAAAAAAGCGTAATGCCTACAACATGGAAAGAAGCAGTCATTCGACCCATTATTAAAGACCAAAAAATTAGTTCTGAAGAAAAATCCAATTACAGACCAATCGCAAATATCCCCTTCTTGGCAAAGTTAACTGAGAAGGTGGTATTTAATCAAGTATCCACGTTCATAGAAAAAACAAACATTTTACATCCTAACCAAACGGGCTTTAGACAGTATCATTCCACTGAACATTCACTGATTGGCCTAATCACTTCCATACTTTACTTTTTAGATCACCATACATCAGTCCTTCTGATCTCCCTTGATCTTTCATCTGCGTTTGATACGATTGACCATAACCTTCTCATAGATAGATTACAGTCCATTAGCATTACAGATCAGTAAAAGGGCATTACTCAGACTGGCAATGGGTCACGAGCGGAGTTCCTCAGGGATCGGTGTTGGGACCACTCCTGTTCAATATATTTATCAACGACCTGGAGACGGGGACGAAATGTGAGGTCATTAAATTTGCTGATGACACCAAACTCTGTAGCAGGGTCAAAACCAAGGAGGATTGTGAAGACCTGCAAAGGGACCTGACGAGACTAGAGGAGTTGTCAAAAAAGTGGCAAATGAGTTTCAACATAGATAAATGCAAGGTCATGCATGTAGGGGAAAAGAACCCGATGTTCAGCTACAAAATGGGGGGAATATTGCTAGGGGTGAGCAACCTTGAAAGAGACCTGGGGGTGATGGTGGACACAATATTAAAACCATCGGCGCAGAGTGCGATAGCCTCAAAGAAAGCATACAGAATGCTGGGCATCATCAAAAAGGGTATCACAACCAGGACGAAAGAAGTCATCATGCCGCTGTATCGTGCAATGGTGCGCCCGCACATGGAGTACTGTGTCCAGT